>NC_079294.1:24310442-24613472 GCF_023638135.1 Falco biarmicus | reverse complement strand
CTTATCCCTTTGTTATTTTCTCAGTGTTCATTAACTAGCCATTTGTTTTTAGTTATTCCGAAAGTGAAACATGGCTGGTAAAAACCCATGGTATTCTGTCCAGAGCATAGCCCTATCATCTAAATGAATCAGAAATTATCTCTTTATCAACATAATCCATCCAAGGACTGGCCTGCCATAGGAAAAGAGGTGTATTTCTAAACCACATTAAATGGATTAATAGGGAATTTCCTCTTGCCCTACCTCAAAACAATCCTGAGCTTTTTCCTCAGTCTGCTAACATGCCTTAGAGATAAAACCATCCACATTATTCTCCCTGGTATGACTCACCATGTGGAAGGATCAATCAGTGTTGCAGAAGCACATGTTGGACCAAGCAACATGACAGGTATTCTTGGCACACTGTATGGGACAAAGAGACTTCTCCCTGACATTTAATCACTGAATCACTTAGGAGACTAAGTCTTCCTGACAGGTCTGCTCTAATGTATGGCATAAATTAGCTCTTCAGCACACAGTAACTGCATGCAGGCCAAAAAACCCAGTCTGCATCACTGGCACACTTTAGGCTTGCCCCTACCTTTTGCAAAGGTCACAGTTGGCAGTGGGCTGGTGTACAGGTAAAAAATTGTTGATGGAGATGTTTTCTGCCTCTTAGCTAGAGCTAGAAGAAATAAAAGGATGGCCCAGAGCAGATTACAGTTTTGGGGTCTCTGCCTCTAATGATTCCTTGTCCTCTTTTAAGACTACTGATACACTGCTCGTAGCTTCTGGGGGCCAAGTGTACCAACTGCATGCTCTTGCAGTGCTCTGGGGTAACCTTAAAGCTACTTCAGAAGTTTGCTGGAATAACCAGTGTGCTTAAACACTGACAGTTTAATTCTTTTCCCCCTAAAGTTCATTCAAAGGCTTTGATCCTCCTTGAGGATTTTGAACTCAAACATCTCTGAGGCAAGCTACCTTACACACTTCCCTTTGTTGTGCTCATGGGCATGATTTCACTGTCTTACATGCTGTTTGCAGCTGATACAAGCCACTGCCAAGGCAGAATGGCCCCAGGCAGTAGGAATGACGACACAAACAACCAGGCAGTATCCCACTTGCTCTTTCTTATGGCTCCCATACTCCTCTTTGGTTTCTTCAGGAGCTCAGGAACTGCATTTCACAGCCAACCAAATTGCCCTGCTACTTCCTTAGTACTCTCCTGCTTTTTAGTTCCCTTCATTTTCTTTTTCCCTACACTCTCATCTCAACACTTGGTAATTTCCATCTCTTTTTCTTAAACAGGCAATGCCACATCTACTTTTCTGTCTGAAATCCAGCTCAGATCCCTGCAAAATACTAAATAAACTGTCAGCTATGCTAGGGTAAATCTGTATTATTAAATGGTATTTTCCTGGTACAGTTAATGCACATGCACAAACATTGTTTCAAAGCAATAAACATTTCTTTAGAGGGTCTTTTCCATCAAGCATTGCTTGACTTTGTCCCTGTTTAGCTGGAAAGCTGACATCTCCAAAATGAAACACCTCAAGATGATTTACTATCCTTTGTAATTTAGTATAATAGTGAGCGTATCAGCTTCTCTGCTGCCCTACAATCTTCCCTCTGAGCAGATAGTGCTCTCTTCTGCACTGTGATATTGTGATGTTTTCCAAGGGACACATTGGGGAACTTATTCTAAATATTAGTTCTTGCCACTGATAGAGAAAGTGAATATTAAGGATCATTAGAATTTCACTCACTCCAGTATCCCATGCACAAACAGGTCCAGTTGTATAATTAAATAGGCCATCCAAGTACCATACCGGAAAGGTTGTATCCAGAGACACAGCTTTCTAAGGGCTAAGAACAATGCTGATAAAGATCAAGTGGCTAATTGTAAGCAACAACCTCCAAATTGCCTCCGGATGAATAAATCACAGTGGGTGATCCAAGCATATTTTCACATGGATACGGTCCCATTCACAGACGCAGGGAGCTGGAAAACATCAGTGGGGAGTTCCAATTGGCTGGAAGGGAATGAAAGGATTTGGATTTCAGTAGAGATTACGTCATAGTTTTGTGTAATTATTCCTAGTGCAAAGCAAAGAGGCCCAGAGAGAAGAACTGGAAATCTACTATCTCTGGTCCTTGGGACTGGCTGATCAACTGCTCTTGTTATGATTTCCTTTGGTATTTCCAGGATTAATGTGAGGACTGGCAAAAAGCAACAATGCAAAGAGATTTGAACTTCTAAGACTCTTTCATGGGGGATAAATTAAGGCCAAAAATCTTTATGTTGAATTCTCTGTCGCAGCATTTCTGCATGAGCTGTGGCTGCAGCTGGGGATGGAGCTGGGAGAATGTGTCCTGGGGCATCACAAGAGGCATGAAGGAGGGTGGGGAGTTTCCTTTCTTTTGAAACACAAGTGAGGGCAGAGATGGTTTATCCAAAATCCTCCCTTTCTAGCAACTTGAATGGAAGCTATTGCAATGCAGGGAGGTGCTTTTGGGGAATAATCCTTGTTACCCCTGCAGGACATGTATTTGATACTAAAGGCCAGTTCCTAAGTGACATTTAGGCACCTATTTGCTCTTTTAGCTACTGAAATCACAACGTGGGTGCCTTTGTGGAGCTGGCTGTTAGTATCTTAGCCTTGCCAAATAAAGTGCCTGTGATAACGTAGAGGCTGGAGGTACCTCTGAGACCATCACCTAAAGCCTCACCCACTTTTTGCTGAGTCTGTGGTGACAGGCATGATCAAGCAGAGCAGTGGTGCTTGGGTGTGTGGCTGTAGCTGTTCAGAGCATCCTCATTCTTTGAGGTCCAAGAGTTTCCTTATTCCAGAAAACACTGCTACCACTGTGAACACCTTTTTATCACAGTGGTTTCCTTGCCCTTTCCTGTACCGAATCTGCTGCAGTGTTTGCATGTATTTGTTCTCTGCTTTGAGAGTCTTGCTTTAAAAAAAAATAATTTGCCACCTAAACCTTAGGACTCTTATCTTTCCTTGCTCACCTCCTTCTAATTTCTGGTTGTAAAAGTTGCAACAACACTCTTTTTTTTCACCTAAAATGCAAAGCCTGCCAGCTCCAAAAAGTAAAAGTTCTAAAGAGCAACAAAGAAGACAAGCAAGCATGCTAGACATCACCATCCCCCTCAGACATGGCCCGTGTGAACACACACCACCCCTGGAAAGCATTTCATTCAGGGAGTCCTGACCAAGGCCACCTGTCCTCTGGAGCGGTTCAGCTCCCAGCAGTCTGCTCCTGCTGGGGGGAGAATGATGATCACATAGGAAAGCTAATGACATCAAGCCGCTCCTGCTCTTGTTCCAGCTCTTGCCAGGGTCTGGAGAAGAACAGCTGGGCAGCATGCTTGTCAGTGTGTTGCTTCCTAGTCAGCAGTGCTTTCCAGTGTAGGAGAGGTGGGAAGAAAGTTAATGTCCTTACGGTGGATCCCACAGTATTTGCTGCCATTTATTCAGGAAAGCTTGAGCTGAGAGGTGATCTCGAGAGCAGCATCAGAAGATGTCAGGCTCTTTTCTGAGCTTAAGTGCCATCACTGTGAATTTTGCTCCTTGTAGGAAAAAGGCCTGTGCTGAAATGATTGCAGCCTCAGGAAAAGTGTCAGCAGTGTCACAGGGAGGATGCTCCCACTACTACTTACACGGCTTGCTCTATGAGGCGTTGCAGGGCCTCATGAATCCAGTGTTGCTATCAGCAGGCTTATGATGTGCCCATGATCCCAGCATGCAGATAATCTTGAAGGCAGACAGGAGCCAGACAAGAATGCTGGGACTCATAAAGCAGAAGCCTGGAGTCAGAGCTCCTGCCCTGTAGTGTGTGTGACCTGACACATTGAGGTCTGGCAGCCCTGGGCAGAGGAGAGTGCAGAGCCACGTTGCCTCAGGATGGCGGGATGGCCTGATGCCTCCCGATGCTGGCAGGCTATTTCATCAAATCCATTGTCAAACTCATATGTTTGCTTGAAAGCCCTGCTCACTGCTTATGAAAAGGAATAAAAAAGCAGTTCTGCTGAGCACTCTGAGTCACGGCCTCCAGAAATCCCTTACCTCATTCCCTCCTTGAGGACACAGCCATTCCAAAAATGTTCTGACAGCCAATGTCCTTATGCTTTTGGCTAAAGTTAGCCTCTGTGGGTTTATGTGTTAGGCATTAACCATCTCTGGGCAGCTATGCCAAGCTGCAGAGGGATGATGTCTCAGGAGAGCCATCTGAGTCCTCCCCCATGTCAGTTCTTTTCTGCCAGCAAACCCTGTGAGAACCTGGGGTGTCCTCACCTTGTGGGTGCACGCTGGGGAGAGAAGGGATGAGTGTAGGAATAAATGGTATCAGAGATTTGCATGGGCTGACATAGTCATGGGCCAAGATTAGGAAATAAGGTCTGAGTGAAGACAACAAATTCTGTTAAGTCTGAATTCAGAAAAGCTCTTTACTCACAGGACCTTGCAAAGGGTTTCACAATACCCAGCAGTAACTGCTAAGCTGTTCATTGCTGGTTCCCCCCTTAACTCCTGTGTTTTGCCCGTATGGCTCCACCACTTTTGTACAAAACATTGCTGCTGAGAATAATGTGTGGATTACATAATGGTATAATTATTTAATGCTGATTTCTGCACAAAGCTGGGTCAGTTTAGAAGTAAACATAGTAAGAATATTAGGAGATAACAGTACTGTTCCTAGCTCTGCTGTTCACTTGCTGTTTGCCTTCAGCTAAATCACTTGGTGTCTCCATGCTATAGCTTCCTCAGCAGTAAGACGCAGACAGACACTAATTTTATAAAACCTTTGGAAATACAGAGATTATAAACTTTAAGAACTGTTATATAATGATACTTAGGTAGTCATGTAATAAGACTTCCCCTCAAAACAAAAGTTAAACCAAGAAAAATAATTTGATCAAATCAGAGACTGGCAGGCCAAAAGTCAGAGGTAATGGGATTTACCACTACTGACTTCAGCAGGCTTGACCATAGGCAGTGACTGCATATCAGTGAGCTACATGAAGTGTATGTCAGTAGAGCCAGCTGGGAGTTTTCTGTTAGAATGGTTTCATAGCAGTAAATTTTCAATGAAATTTATATTTTCTGCTGGATTTTTTTTAAGTTATTGTTTCCTTAATCAGAGAGAAAAACCAATCACTTCCACATATTCTGCATGTCATGCTCCCTCCAGCAACAATAATTTGGAGCTGTGCTTTCTGGGGTTTACAGGTTCTCTGGCTCCAGAGCACTTGCCAGCCACTGCTGTGGGGCCAGGAAACCTCAAAGCTCAGGATCCAAAATCCTGATGCTGAGGTTCCCTGCACAGCATCCCTCTGGCTCAGGGCCTGCTGCGGCCTTTAGCAGTATGCTGGATCATGATAGCATTTGCTGAAGGAAAGAATGTCATTTAGGCATTCTCCTGAAAAAAAGTCCTCTTTCTGAGGATAGCTATTTAAATTTCTTCAGTTTCAGTCTCTATCAGGCTTTCTCTGACAGTCATTAGACTGGTTTGGTTAGGATGGTGGCACCCGGGGCCCAAAGCAAGTTCATAGCTCACTGTCTCTCTGAAGAAGACATATGCTAGGATGCATAACAGCAGAAGCTGCTCTACTCCCCTACTTGTTACCAAGTGCAGTTTCTGTGGCCATTTTCAGTGTTTGGCCTTCACTAAGCATGCCAGCACACCTTATGCAAAAGCAATATTACAAGTACATAGAAAAATGTTCCCCAGAGCCACTACTAGATGGTCAAAATGTGCTATATACATTAGCACAGGTCAGCCTGAAAGCCAGACTCTGACCTGGGAATATGCAACAAGATAAATGTCTTTAGAAGTAGCAGTATTAAAAAAAACTGTAGCAAATTAAGAACAAAACTCCATACAATTACAAGAGCTTACACCTAATATTTCAGGGGGGACAAAAATGGAAATGTAAACCTTTTATCAGTACCAGCAATGAGAAATGACATTTATTTTAGGAATGTAATATATTATTGAAAGGTTGTGCAGAATTTAGAGATAATGTATGATATGTGTGAGGGGGTTTATATTATTTAACAAGGAAGTGGGTGAGAGGAAGGCAGCAGAAAAAAACGGTGTTCATTTAATAAAGGGACCCTGGGACAAAAGCAAATGATAATTCCATCAGGCAGGATGTGAAGGACATTGAAGAGAGAAAAATGTAGCTCAAGAGATCATCTAATTTATCTCAGTGGTGATAAAATGAGCATGAAAACTATTTCTAAATGGCAGATAATTCAGATCTGAGGAATATCTCTTACATATAATTTAAAAGGGAGAGGAATTTGCACCGTTATTATTAATAATGGAACATTTTACTTAAAAATTCAGGAACTTACTGTTCCTCTAGTCTAGTTTTTCTCAGATTGCAGAAAGTTTTCTGTGAAACTTGGAGCCATTTTAATGTTTCATCTGGGACAGAAGTATTGTTTTCTTTTTTCCGAGACACCAAAGTAAGAGGCAAGAAGGGTACCAAGTTTTATCGGGAATCTGTGAGTTATATAGACACTTGCAGCAAGTCTGTTTTTTATTCTCTCCCTAACAACTAGGCTGTCATGACTGAGCATTTCTGCCAGAGGTGTCTGTAGCCACCTTGTCTTATACCTTCCTACTTTGCTTTCTTATGAACTGTACCAGGCCAAAACTCACCTCAGACCCTAAAGTGACAAGGGTTACCTATATGCCTGTATGGATTAATTGTGGAACTTCCCAGGAACATGTTGTGTAGTAAAATATGGAAAAATTAAACCAAGAAAACCTCGCAGCTCATAATGGGCTTGCTAGTGCCACCCTGTTCTCTCCAAAGTCTGTTCAAAGCTTCAATTTTCAAATGTTGAGATGTATCATTTCCACTTACATAGAATCATAGTCATAGAATGGTTTGGCTTCGAAGAGACCTTAAAGATCATCTAGTTCCAACGCCTTCCACTAGACCAGGTTTCTCAAAGCCCCATCCAACCTGGCCTTTCTTCCTATTACGCCTTTCAAATATTTGGCAAGGAGACTTTTGTATAGGTTTTCTTGAGTAAGAATTCTCCCATTCTGAATTTTATCTTGCCTGAATATATCTCTTCATCTTCCTTTAAGCATTTTACAGTATCCTTTCTGGTTTTAGCTTTTAGATTATTGTAGGTTTTAGCTTTTGCATAACCAGGGTGGTCATTCTTAGCTCTTAGTCACTCTCAAGATTGCATTCCCCTAACATTAGTTTCACCTTTCTCTGAAATCGCTCCAGTTTTCCTATTGTTTTCTAGATATAAATTCACCAGAATCTTTATAGGTGTGACGACATCATAGCATGAAGATTGGGAGTCTCTGGGTTGCTCATATTTTTTTGGGCAGACCTTGAATAAATGTCTTTCATATTTAGCTGTCCATTACCATCACACAGTAGAATTTGCAGCCACCTAATCCGTTTTCTGAGTTCCTGGTAGCTTTGGTCTTCTGTTTGTGGAGAGAAAGGTGCAGAGACCGAGCACTGCAACCTGAAATCCTGACACTCTTGGTTTCATTTTGGCAAGGTTGTCTCAAACTTTATAGTTTGGGGTGAGTATACTGACTCATGGTACATTTCACATGTAATTCTGTCTGAAGCTCTCTACCTTGTCTTTTGCTTCTTTTTCTGCCTGCTTTGCAAAGTGCATTGATTGAAAAGGTAAGGTATTAATCTCACGAAAAGCTGGGCAGTGACTGCTGTTCAGAGGGCATTGCACTAACACTAGGGAAATGTTGATAAGGCCTTTAAGTAGGATAAGACCTGTGGATGCCAATTCTTTCTTTAACCACTACTGTGTCAGTAAGAAAGTCCTCCCATGGGTTATAAAGTCAGATATTCCTACTCCTTCCTCTCTCATTTTGCCATGGACAAGTAATGGTATAGCCAAACACAGCACAAATGACATGTGTCTAAGACACCTTGAAGGTAGGAAGCCAGACTGACAGGGCAGTAGGAATCATTTATTTCATATGGAGCAGAGCAGTCTAGCTAGTGGCCTAGGAATGGTTCAAGCTCGTGGAGTGCTCCTGGCCAGTCTATGACCTGCTTCCCAAGGAAGTGTTGTCCAACAGCTCACAGACCAGTCCCTGCTCTAGCAGTCAGGCTAGACCAGGCACAGGTATAGCTCGGTGTGGATACAAGGTGGTATGGGGATGGCTGTGGGTGGGTGAGGGCTGTGAAGGGGATCCAGCCCACATGACTCTGAAAGCTGGACTGTCCAGAGGAGGACTGACACTCAGAAATACCCAACAGATGGCAGGATCAGGCCCATCATGCCTAGGCAAGGGAAACTGAGATCATATCAAATGTCTTAGAGAGCTGAGAAACTGAAGGGAATTGGGTCAGCTCAGGTGGCTGGATTTTATGGCTAGTATGTTTATCCAGAGGGTAAGGGGGCAGAACTAGGAATGAATGACATTTACAAAATGTTCTTTTCCCTTCTTTTTGAATTCTGAGAAACCTCTATTGGAGAGTTGGATATAGTCTTACACCAGGAGAGAATGTTGAAAGGCTTCAGTAAAATACCTCAAACAAAGGAGGCTGTCCTAAAATTCAATGGAATATACTGCACGTTCTGAAAGATGTAAGAACCAGTCAGATTCACAATCCTGATGGGAAGCTATCCACAAAAAGATGAGAGAGAATTGGTTGAAGCACACAGAGACTAGCATTCCCTTCACAGTAACTGTTCAAAACTCCATTGCCTGAGGTGTTCACAAGTAATGGGAAAAGGTGCAGAAGAGCTTCCTGAAGCATATTAGGTGAAAGGGACAAAAGGCAAGTCAAACTGAAGAGCAAAAAAGCTATAGAGCTCAAACCAAAGCAGTAGAGGCAGGTACTAGAGTAACCGTATGTGATTTTTGGGCTAGATGATACATCTGAAAACAGAGAGCTCAGCTGTGGTACTGAGAGGCAGGGAACATCTATCTAAAGATTCAAGCCCACATTTAATTTGTAGAGAGAAAGAATGAAGTTACAAAATCTTCCAAAGAAAAAATGAAATGAGTGGCTGTGCCTCCAGTGGCAAAGTTTAAAGAACAGGACAGACCATGAGGGAAGATCCCGTGTAACAAGAGAACAAGCAACCAGTAGATAAAGGCGTGGGTAACAAAAGGGACACGTCTATTAATAATACTTGGTTGTTTTGCCATCAGAGAAACAGCATGGTGACTCTGTGACACAAGTGGGTATGAGCTAATGTTTCTAACATCCCTGTGAGGAAAGGGGTGCTCCCATTTGTTAGATACAGCAGATGAAGCAACTTACCCATGGCCGTAGTTTCATAGCTATGATTAGATCTCATGACCTTCTGCCTCCATATCCTCTACTCTAGGCCATAGTTCCAGTACTAAAGGAATCTGTCCACGAAACACTGAATCTACATCATAAATAAAACCGGAGTTATTCCAGCTGGGTCACACTAAGATACAGAATCTAGAGAAAGTCTGGCAACCACAGCAAATCAAAAGGACTAGAAACTAAATATCTTAATCACTTAGGAGACTGAAGAAGAATGAATACTTACAGTTTGTGGAAAAAAAAGTAAGGGTATCTTGGTGACATTTTTTCCATGATGGATCTAGAACACAAAAGCACCAAAACATTTGTTCTGCAGAACTGAACTGGACCACAAGCAAAACACAAAACCTGTATTTATGGTAAAAAGGAGAACACTGAGTGGTGCATAGATGTTTATAGTCATCTTTTCTCATTTGACAAGCTGAGTGTGACTTTACATTGGAAGAGAAATATAAATGTAGTGAAATGAATTGCTATTGAAAGAAAGCTATGGAGGGAGTGGCTGTGAATACAAAGAACATGACTGGGAAGACAAGTGTTCTGAGAATTTAAAACACCTAGAAAATCTATGCTCCCATTATTTCTCTTTCACTAATGTATGGGTTTGTGTATATACATATGCACCTATAAATACATGTATATGTATGCGTGCCTATATTTCACATGAGAATTGTGAAGAGCTATGAATGAATCTTGTTGAATTTTTATCTTTATTTTTTCACTAAAGATGACACTGATGCGGAACACTTGCAGCCAAGAGGAGATGTTGAGCTCCCCTAACTGGATGCGTTTTGATGTGGAGCAGAGAGTCTGGGCCCTCCTATAATGCTTAAATGTTAGACAGTTTATTCCAAGACTTGTGCTTACTAGTGCACAAATTATTCTGCCAACTCATTGTTTGATGTTTGTAGTAATTTGTAAATGGAGGGGAATTTCTGTGGAGACTTGTTCTTGCAAATGCTGCTACTTTAAGACTGTTGCTCAAGAATTTCTTCCTTATGTCAATAATTGGATGGTGCACAATCCATATAAATAGATGCATTCATGTATGTTCTGTTCAAGGATTACAGGATGAGGCCTTAGAAAAGTTTTTCCTCTGGAAGTGGAAGGACAAAAATTTGGCTGTAGGTTAGTATGCCCCTAGCAACAAGGCAAAACAGAAAAAGCCAAATTCTAAAAGCATAAATTAGGGATGATCTCTTTAGCATTCATCTATCTTCAGTGGAGTACCACAGCTCCCAGGTAAAAACCCTATACACCTATCTAAATCTTGCACTGAATCCTTTCCGATACAGGTTTTCCACAATGAATGGCCAGGCAAAGCCAGAGACACACAGAGAGATGGGTAACGGTGTAGACGCTAAAAACTGTTTCTCCTACATTGTTGTAATATCTACATACAGAATGCATATAATTTCTACATAGTCTTAAAAAGTGACTTGGAGAAAGTGAATAGGGCATGGATGTTTTCTGTCTTTCGTAACAGAGAAAGCAGAGCATCAAACAAAATTATCAGGTGGCAGGCTAGAAACCAAACCAAATAAAGCAGTGTATTTTTCATATAAAACAGTCTGTAGAACTCATTGCCACAGGACGTTGTGAACACCAAGTATGTAGCTGAGTTTAGTCAGTACTCAGACAAATTAATTAAAAAAAAAAAATAATCACCAGGGTATGTTATACTAAACATACCATTGTAGTCAGGTAGTCCTTGACCCCAGGTTACTGAATGCTGCCAGAATATGCCAGGAAAGTATTCTATATGCTTGCTCTGTTTTTATATTCCTTCCATCAAATCTACTATTTACCACTGTTGAAGACAGGTTTCTGTGCTGGATGGACCTTTGTTCTGATGTAGTATGGCTGGTTTGATACCAGATTTTCTTGCTTATGGTGTTTAATCTAATATTTACTACTTGCAGTAGTTAAACAGACCATTGTCTGTAAGCATTTTCCCAATAGAGCAAACCCTGTGGAAAGGGTAAATATCACAGTTTGGTAAATATCAGGGTTCCTTTTTAATGTCATGATGATAACATTTTATCTACACAGATAATGATGCTTTAATATTTCTATTAAGGTTATCTGAATAATTATATAAAAATGGAAAGAAGAATTTGAAATAAAAAATTAAAAGCCTTAAGGCTTTTAAGGGTCTAAATTTTTTCTTGACCAAGCATGGTAGTTAACTCAAAACCCCTGTTAAGATGGTGAGTGCTTCAAATACTAACAGTTAGAGCAAATGAACCCTAAGGATACAAACACTTATGCACATGATCACATTTCTGAGTAATCCCATTGAAATGAATGGATCTAGATATGTTTTGAAAAAGTGGCATATATGTAAGTGTGCATAGAACTGACATCTATACAACTTTCTAAAGATCAGCATATACCTGTCTTGTCATTTTGACTCCTGTGCCCATTTTAATTGGTTTTTCAATGTTCTAAATAAAGAATTATCCTAACACAGTCCTGTTTTTGTAATAAAGTGGATTTTTTTGAAATATCTGAACTGTCAGTGGTGATGTGTAGGACTCCAGGTGCTCCCGCTCATGGTATTGTGGAAGGAGATGACTTTAAATACGGGGCCCAGGTTTACTTCAAGTGCAACGCAGGTTACAGCTTAAAAGGCAGCCGTGTTGCCTACTGTCAGCTTGATGGGATTTGGTCAACACAGCATCCTGAATGTGGTAAGGTCACTTTAAGTTTTGATTGTTATCAAATATTTTGGCCAATGTATTCACATGAAACTAGAATATCTAAATCTCGCTTGAATTTTGGTAGATCCATGGCTTAACATGATGTTCTTTTATCTTCCTGTCTTCAAGAAGCAGTAGGGATTCTTATTTTATTCTGCTGGAGCCCAAGCTTGCAAGACTTACTTGTATAAAGATCTGATTGAAACATCAAATTACTGAAAAATAATTTCCTCAAAGACTTCAGGCGTATATCCTTCTCACACAGAGACAAAATGTCTGACCAAAACCAAGTGAGGGACATAGTGCAACACTGTATAGCTACTTCCAGCACTATGTACCTGATACCTTCTCTGCACAAGTCTGGTGCACGCTGTGGCAGTGATTAGGGGCTTACTGCATGAAGACTAATTTCAACAGAATTCCCATGCTAGAGAAAAATTGATGAAAGAGAAACTTCCATTCATTCTGGCTGTGCAAGTTGGCATGCCTACCATTCAAATTCCAAGCCCCTTCTTCTCATCTAAAGAGACTTTTTATTTAGTTAGTTGTTTTGTATTGCACAGTTTTATTTCCATATTCCAGAATATTTTTTATCAATTGGAAAAGTTCTTTTACAAGTGTATTGTGGCAAAAAATGTACGGGGGACGGGGACGGGAGGGGTGGGAGGGGGCAGGGCAGTGTTGTGAAACAGCAGTATATAATTTCATCTGAAAGAGGAAGGAATAGGCATTCTGTCTGGAGAGAATGTCTCCAGTTGCAGTAAATGTAATATCAGGATTGTGATGAGTCCCTGCTCCATGATGTCCCTGGCTAAAGATCTGTCTCTAAACTTGACTGTTACTGAAGTGCTAGATGGTGTAATTTGGGTCTCTCCTTCCCAGATGTTTTCTCTTTGTTTTTAATACATGAAAAAAGCTATAACCCTGAGTTTGGGAACAAGAGAATTTCTGTTGAAGTTACTAATAGGCAGAGAATGAAATAAGAGAAGGCTTCGTTAACTTACTTGGTCAAGCTTAGGCACATTTTGAAACATGGACTCTGCTCATCGGATGATGCCTGTAGGCTAGATAGCAGTACAGAAAGCAACTTGCAAATAAAGCATTGTACTGTGGGTGATTCCCTCTAGTCTTTACCTGCTATCAAGTTATCAGTCACTTGTGGTTCACAAGTTAGAGAGCTTGTAAGGTACAGAAAAGAAAAATGGAGCCAATTTAAAAGAAGACAGGACTCTGCTTCTCCCGTCCTCCTGGCTGAGGGGAAGTTCAGATGTCTTCTTTATTTACTGAATATGACTCACATGGAAAAGTATTTAAGTACATATATAACCTTCAGCATATGGTAAAATCCAGTGTTGTTGAAGAAAGCACTGAAATATATGCCTAGCTTGAATTATATACTCAGTGTTAAAAACATGCCCTTCATTGAACTTGTACTGTTACAGTTAGCTGTGTGCTTACATGCTTTGCTGAGCTTGGCTCTGTCTGGTGACATGAGGATATGGCAACAGGACAGGGCCATACCTCTGCACTGTTACTGTGCTGATTTCACAAGGATTTAGATAAATGTTTAAGTGCTTTGTTATTGTTGGTGCTTTTCAGAAGTGAAGCTTCATCCCAGTCTGAAGCAATGACATGAAGAGGTCATTTCTGGTCACTTGATATGTCTTAGTTTCTCAGCCTTGCATAAGCAGAGCAGCACCAACACTAGCTGTCTAAACTAGATGTTCACTGGTTATCATGCAATGAGACACCAGGCAGAGGAATTAAACAGAATTCCATGATACTATCAGCCTGACAAGAAAACTGAGATGAAATCCAAAGGAAAAAAAAGTACCTTTTCAGCTGCTAAATAAAGAAGGCAGAAGGGTTAAAAACACAGGGGAAACCATTTATTACCATCACATAGGGAGTACTGTCGTCCTGATTTATGCCAAAAGTTAAAGTTTATTGAGAGAAAAAAACACAACAAATAAAAAGAAGGGGAAAATATCGGGAAGGAGGAAGTAGAAGGGGTTCTGTAGGCAGAATCTAGCATTAGTAATCTTTCTATAGTAAATTTTTAGTATATATATATATATATATATATATGTTCCCCTTGATTTCCTGTATTTCCCTGGGTTATTCAGATCTCTCTTTCAATGCTAAGAAGCCAAAATGCAACCAAACATAAAAGTAAAATTAAGTAGTCACATAAAAGTAAAATTAAGTAGTCTAGTTTTGTTATCCAAATCCAGTGAAGAAATGGGAAAATGGGAAAGGAATACCAAGGGCCTGTTTCCTGCAAATAGTTTAAGTGCATCCTTTTATGATCTTGAAGTAGCCCTGTTAATGTTAATGAGACATTAACATCATGTAAAGTCAAGGTTCTGTTTCAGGCTTGTCAGCTACATTTTAAGGTCTTTCTAACAATTTGAGAATCTTATGCTTTCAGTGAAGATTAAAGTGTGTGTTATAAGCAGATATCTGTATATTATCACTTCTTTCTTTAATATTTGATCTTTTAGAAGACAGATCCCAGACAGGTCTTGAAAAGGGAAATTTCACAAAGTGTAGATTGTGTAGTAACATCTGAATGAAATGCCAAGCAATCTGATGGGTGAAAATAATGCTGTGAACCTGATAAAATGGTTACTATTTTTTCCCCCCTATCATTAGTTCTAGATGAAAAAAACTGCTCAGATCCTGGTGGCCCACTCAATGGCTACAGAAGAGTAGTAGAAGACACTGGGCTCTTGAATGGACGCTATGCAAAAATTGGCACAGTCATTGCTTTCTTTTGTAACAACTCGTATGTTCTTAGTGGGAATGAACAGAGGACCTGCCAAGACGATGGAGAATGGTCAGGGAAGCAGCCCATCTGCATTAAAGGTAGTTTATGTTCTTTTATTACCGCAACTCACAAAAGTTGCTGTGGTTTTACTGGAATTTGTTTTATATAATTTACACTCACCAATTATTTTTGCTAAGAATAAGCCATCTGACTGACACCTGATACTGAGATTTTTAGTTTGCCAGCTCTACTGGCTGTTAAAGTCAGCTAGAGAAGATGTCAGTGATTCCAGAAGATGTTTCCATCTTTAAACATGGAAAGAAATGTGCCCTAAGACCCCTATTACCCTCGTTCTATGATCAAACCTGCATAAGGTCAAAATCAAAGAAGATCAGGAGGGAATTGAAATAGAAGGAAATAATTGTCTCATCAGAGTTGCTGTCATAGGGCCCAGCTGTCCTCTCACAATCATTTTAAATCAGGGACCAGTCATGAGTGTAAAAGACCAAGCCTGTAGATTGCAGCCTTGAAGGTTTGGTTCAGAAAACCACTTGAGGACATGCCTAAACTATCTGTATTCATCAAAACACTGAAACACATCTTTAAATCCTTTGCTATAAAGGGAATTACGCTGTTGACCTGGAGCTACTCTAAGTGTGTCTGAAACCCTGAATGGATGAATGAATTTGGGCTGGGGAACTGCCAAATTCATTTTCCCAAAGCAATTGTTTGACATATATTTTAATGGATTTTTTTTTTAATTGAAGTAATGATAATATAAGGAAATATGTCTGTCCCCTGGGAATTTGCTTTATTCTGTTATTTTAGATGTAAGTACTCTCTTCCTGAAGCACATAATCACCTGTGAAAGCATCTTTATTGATGATAATTTCTGGAGAGCATCTTTATCGATGTTAATTTTGATAGTGACATAAAGGTCATCACAAAGAACTAGATATTGTTAAATTCCACAGAATACAAGTGCTCAGGCATACAGATAAAATCCATCCTGCAAGATTCCTTTTTTCCCACTGTGTGCAGCAGGAAGGAGATCCTGGCTGAATTATTTGAACTGATAAAGCTTGCTTAAAGTAAATAAACTGAATATGCAAAATCAGAAGTCCTGGATCTCCCTTCTTTTATTTTATGCATATTCAGGTAACTCTGAGATGTTCCTTTGAATCAGTCTCCAGCTCCTTCCATGGGTGCACAACCAAACAGACTCTCAGAAGTCTGTAACATCCTGCAGCCCTTCTCTGTATGCTGAGTCCTGGGGATTAGCTGTGTGTGGCTACACAGATTGAAATTAAGTATTTTTTATATAGTTCCATTATTGCAAAAGTTTGCTCAGATTCCAAACCATCAGCTGCAGTAGTGTAAACTGGCATTCAGATACAATGATGGACAAATCTTCATCCATGGCTGAGAGTGCCAGTGCAGAAGATGATCAGTTGCTTCCACCATTGTAAATGGGATAAATCTGGAGATCTGTGTGGAAGCATTTTTCCAAGGCTTTAGGTTTTAGGGCCTATCTTTATTTTAATGCACCTAACTTACTGCCTCTTTTCTTAATCCAGTCCACTATAGCTAGTGAGAGGAAAAAGTAGAAATGTATATGAACCATAACACTTGAGCTGTGAATGTGGAAAAGTACTGTGCAACATTATATTTTTTCTAGCCTGCAGAGAGCCAAAGATCTCTGACCTGGTGAGACAGAAAGTGCTTCCAATGCAGGTTCAGTCAAGGTGAGAATGCAATATCTCAACTACAGTTTAAAGAAAAAATGTGATTGCTTTTCCCCTCCTCTCCTTTCCACCCTGTGTGTTTAGCCTGCCTGAGCAGCCGTTCCTGCGACTCCACTGATAACTGAGCAATGAGAGCTGCTGGAAGAGGAGGTCTGATTAAGCATAGGCTGGCAAGCTGCTGGAGGCATCCAGGAAGAAATGCACAGTTAGATATGTCCAAACTATCAGATGATGCCAGAATTAGGCTTGCAAGCTTGTGATAGGCTATGAGAACAGTTCCTTGGGGCTAATGATATCTTAAAATAAACACGTGCTTTCGTAGTGAAGAAATGAGTAGGGAGAGCACAAGGAGAGAAGGGGGTATAGCAATGTAATCTGCTCACATTAAGTTTCACCATCCAAAGCAACATAGCACAATCGATATAAAGTTGTGTTTGGGGTGGGCATGGGGGAAAGAAGGAAGTAGAATAGGAGGGGAGGAGGGAATGAAAGATCACACCCCGTCTGGGCTTACCCTTCTGCTGATTTCTTGAAATAAACCAAATCTGAATTAGTTATGCTGCAATGTTCAGGTTCATTTTTGTCCAAGTAGTAATTTCTGATTTCAGATTTTTTTTTTTTTTTGCAGTACATCATTCATTTATTTTTAGATGCAGTGCAAGAGCAGTCCTCGTCTTTTTTCTTAAGAACCACCATACCAGGTCAGAATAAAAGTCCAACTCAAGCCATATCCTGTCTATGGCAATGCCCAGTAGCAGACACCTAGAGAAGACTATAGGATCAGGGCAAGCACGTACATCCCAAATACTCTCCCACTCTCCAGCTCTGTGGTGTGTGATTGTAGAGATGGCCCTGAGAAGCCATCAGGAGACCTTAGTAGCCATCAAGGGATTTTTCTTGCTTAAATTTCTCAATTTACTTTTGAACACACATCTTTTTATGCTAAATATTTCAGATAGCTATATGAAAGTGCATACATGCCTCCACCTCCATAGCAGCATGATGGCATCTCATGTTCATGGACTGTTTTTATCCCTTGAAGCAGACTCTCCATTTCATAGATAAACAGTGAGGCGAAGTGTGGATTATGCAATATTGCAAGGTCACATGTGAGTAAGAAATGGGACCCTAACAGTCTAAGTATGACCACAGCAGCTCTCGCCCTCCTTCCAAAATACAAGAAACTTGCCATTGCTCTTGTTTCTAGTAGCTTTATTTTCCTTGAGTGCTGTTATGTATCGCCTCACAGATTCTATATGATGGAAGCTGTTTGTATCTCTCTGTGATCAAAAATGGAATTACCGTGTGAAAAAAACACTCTTATGGCTTTTCTGGATGCAGTCAGTACCAGAAATCTCAGGGGAAATTAATGTCCTGATGAATTTTTCAGATGTAAATAGTTTTTTCTGTAGATATGTGCTTTTAACCATTAGAACAAGGGACACCTTTTAAGTGATGAAGATTTAAGTATGTCTGTAGTCAAGCTTATGGTCGATATCTAGGCTGGTGCGTATATTTATTTTTTTAATTATGTGCCATGTTTCAGCTAATCAGTACAATTTCTAAATGGAAGCTTAGTGATTATTGCAATTATGAAATCTCTGTGGTGAGGCAATTATCTCAGTTAATTGCTAAATCAAGCAACTTTATCAACATGATTTAATCTGAATTGATTCCTAATACTGCCTATTAAAATCTTCACTAGAGAAAAGATGTGCCTAGCTCCTCTCTAGTGAGAATTAATTACGGCAATGCCAAGTTCCAGTGTAATTTCTTTATTTAAAAACATGGTATTCCAGTCCTTTTGTGAATGTCAAAAACTGTTCCACATTCAGAGGCAACTGGTTGCTATCCAGAAACTGTAAAATGAAAGAGACACAAATAGAAAATTTATAAAAATTAAAAATATGTGGGGTTTTTTTTGTATATGGGTACATATATATATATGTAAATAAAATAGCTGGGATGTAAATGGGAGTATTGCTACACTATGTTGGAATGATATTTTTGCTTATTCTTTCAGAAGCAAACTTCACGTGCTTTTAAATGATACTTAACACAGCTGGTGATAAAGTTATGGTAATCACTGCTTTTATATTATTATTATTAGCTTGTGTTCTTTGTGACTTGAAACAGGGAAACACCTTTGCATCAACTTTACTCATCTGCATTCAGCAAGCAAAAGCTTGAAATCTATCCGACCAAGAAGTCAGCACTGCCATTTGGGGACCTGCCCCCAGGGTACCAGCATCTGCACACTCAGCTTCAGTATGAGTGCATTTCTCCTTTCTACCGCCGCCTGGGTAGCAGCAGGAGGACTTGTCTGAAGACAGGAAAATGGAGTGGGAGAGCCCCTGTGTGTATTCCAAGTGAGTCTCCAAGGGAAAATAAATGCACCCATTTCTGGGTGGGTGGGGGAACAGGATGTGTATTCATCTTAGATAATTAGAGAGTCCCAGCAGTGCAGGCTGCCTATGCTACCAGCTGGCAGATTGGAGAAATAAAGCTTGGAGGATATATGGCTCTTTTTATCCACCAGTAGAACTTGTGCAGTTGATGGTAAAGGAATCAAGGTTTCATCACTGCAATTTGCCATTAATTTTCCTACTTTTTTATTGAGCAAAAGGTGCAGTGAGTTTCTTTCCCGATTTGAAAATATTTTCCTCCTATCACTTCATGTTTTCCTAGAATTATTTACTGCAAATGTGATTTTTCTTTGATGTCTATACTTTGGCACCCAACTGACAAAACCATCAAAACTTAATGATGATTCCAATAGAATGGAGAGCCTGCATTTTAAAGAGGCTCTTCTTCCTTTAATATAACCTGCTGAGGGAGGGTTCATATTGCAAACTGTAAGTCCAGGTAAAATCTTAACCAGAGCTAGTGCACAGAGTAATTCAGGGTAGGAACACCCCAAGATTTGGTACAACCCACTACTGACTTCAGGCAAACTGTGAAAAGTAGATCCTAACTTCAAGAAAATCGTAAATTTCTTGCTTATGGTTTTGCTTTGAGGTGATCTCATGTACTGATAAGTATTGCATTCAATCCTTTTCACTATGGGCATGCACACACTACATCCCAGGGGAAAAAAAAAAATGTCCTAAGAGAGAGACTAAAAAATGTGACCACATGATGTAACTTTTTCAACTGAAGGAAACCTTTCCTAATACAGGAGATTTCACCCCGGGTCTAAGCCTAGGTAATATATTCCTACAACAAGGCAGTGCTTTTTCTTTTTCCTAGGATAGCTGTTGATTTAGATGCATTTGCTTCAAGGTTCTTGTTGCAAGACAAGTCTATTCTCATAGGCATGGACTCGTCTGTGCAAAGGTCAGTTCTAGAAGACCCCACAATTACTCTGTGACTTCCTGGGGCAAGTTTTAGTGCACTTCTGTCTTTATGGCGTTTTACTATAAGCAAGAATCTGGGGTGTTCTTTCCATTTCTTTATGCCGTTATCTCATTGTAGTGCAGCTTGATAAGGTTGTCATGAAAATTCACCAGCTCAGGTGCTAAATCCACATTCCTACTTCACCCAGTAATGCAGATAATAATGGAAAAATTGAAAAAAAATATTTTTTTTAAAGCTGTATAAAATCCTCTTATAATTTTGCAGGTTGGAGACAGGTTAATTAGAAAGCTGTCAGTCATGCTAACCATTGCATTTTAGGATTTTAGCACATTCTAAGCAGGAATCAAGAGTGATATTCAGATTTTTTGGTGGGGAAAAGATGCTACTCATTCTTGTTTTCTCAGTCTGTGGAAAAGCAGAAAACATCACCCTTCAGAAGACAGTGACCTCTACCAGGTGGCCTTGGCAAGCAGCAATCTATCGGACGGCCAACAGGGTGAAGGAGAACAGCCTCCGAAAAGGGGCCTGGATCCTTATCTGCAGCGGGGCCCTGGTGAACGAGCGCACTGTGGTGGTGGCAGCTCACTGCGTCACTGATCTGGGCAAGACCATTGTGCTCAAGACAGCAGAGCTCAAGGTGGTTCTGGGGAAATTCTACAGAGATGATGACAGGGATGAAAAGACCATCCAGAACCTGCGGGTGAGTAAGTCTGCTGGGAGCAGAAAATGATGAGTACAGACAGATGCTGATCACTTCCATCTTGTATGGGGAGAAAAAGGTTATCCTGTGACCAATATATTGTTTTACACACTGCTCTTTCAAATGCATATCTAAAGATATCAAATGCATATCTGACTGAACTTTCATGGCACAAGGAGGGCACTTGCTATAGTTCATTAAATTCCCCTGACACTGTCCAACTGATATCTTCACGCCTGACACATATCGCTAAGAAAATAGTTCAGGTTCCATGGGCTATAATGTCTTGAGTGATATTTCCAGAAAAAAGTAGAGGAGATGCCAGCTACTGTCAAAAGTGATTAGCATAATTTACAAGGGAAACACTTGTGCTTTAGATCCTGGTTTGACGACATGAGCACATTTCACATCTCAGCCCCAAGGCTGTATAGCTCTAAACTCAAAAGAAGTTTATGTCTGACTCAAAAATAGCGCCTCAAGCTGACCAGAGTGGTTTGTTTTTCTCAAGTTGGACTGGAAAGGTTGAAGTCAAAATGAGGAGAAATACATCAATTTTGGCTCTGTGTGTGTCTCCTCTTGGAGAGAGTGTGTGTGTGTGTGTGTGTGTGTGTGTGGTTGTGAGTTAATGGATTTTATCTAAGAAATCATAGTTAATTTGATCACACACCTCACGTTACCCCCCTTTTTAGTTTCTCTAATTCCAGCTTTTTCAGACTTTTCCTGTAAGGAAATACCTTTTACAGTATTTCCTTATAGGAATCCTATACAGTCTTGTAGCGTTTCATCAAAGTGACCAGCATTAAAAGTTTGTCCCCAACATTATGTAATGTATTGCTAGTATTCTTTTTTGGTGGGAAGATGGTTGAATTTCAACAAGAAGACAACATTTTAATTCAAAGCTCCCCCACCCCGCTTCACATGCTACAGGCTGAAGTTGACATGGCAGGTGAAATCTTGTCAGTAAACAGTGGAAAAATTTGATCTGCACTCGAACTCCCCATTCTGCTGAAAATATTCTTGACTGCTTTTTATTAGGGAGAGTTTCATGCAATAAAAATTGCCCTGAAATCCAAGCCAAAAAACCTTAGAAGATGCTTGATCTCTTTGTATGTTTCTCCTTTGAGTGAGCACTATGGTGAAAGAACATTTTGGGAGTGGGGGTAGAGGAGAAGTATGTGGAATAAATATGTATTATAGTAGCACGGAAAGAGTTCTGCTGGCTTGCCATTGCTGTAACTCTACAATTCTTCCTGCTCTGTTTCCTCCCCAGATTTCTGCCATCATAGTGCATCCCAATTATGATCCTATATTACTTGATTCTGACATAGCTATCATAAAACTCTTGGACAAAGCCAGAATCAGCAGCCGTGTTCAACCCATTTGCTTGTCATCTTCTCATGACTTGACTTCATCCACAGAGGATTTAAAAATAGTGGTTACTGGCTGGAAGGTATTGGCTGACATTAAAGATCCCGGATACAAGAATGACACAATCCGCATGGGAACTGTTCGGATGGTGGATTCACTGTTGTGTGAGCAACAGTATGAAGATAATGGGATACAAATCAGCATCACTGATAGCATGTTCTGTGCCAAACAGGACCACGCAGACTTTTCTAATATCTGCCCTGCTGAAACTGGTGGGATTGCAGCCATAACTTTGCCAGGAAAAGCATCTCCTGAGCTAAGATGGCACCTGATGGGATTAGTGAGCTGGGGTTATGACAAAACTTGCAGCCTAGAACTCTACAGTGGCTACACCAAAGCTCTTCCCTTCAAAGACTGGATTGAGAAGAACCTGAAATAAAAAGCTGTGTCTGGAAATGGCATTTTATAACTATCATAATATCTCTCTCAGTCTCTGCTGCTTTAGGCTTCTCATCCCAGTGATGAGCCACATCTTGGATAAGGTTAAGGCAGACAGCAGACAGCCTGGCAATTTGTCCTGAGATCAGATGCTCCATCAGGCTACTTTTACTTAACCCTTGACAGACGGTCTTAGTGCATGAGAGGTTTTGCCATATTTCACCTGCCTCCCCTGGTGGGAGGATGATGCTCTGCTCCTGAGTCTGACATACAGGAACAGGACAGAAAATTCTGACTGAAATTACTGTGTAGTGTGGAGTCCCCTAGAGAAACTGATGGCAAGCCTCTCCCAAAGATCTGAGCAGATTAGGAGGCTGGAAAGAGTAGTGTGTATTCATTATGATGGATGAGCTTGTTACAGTTTGGGCTGTCTGTATTGCCATAGTACCATGTAATCTTTTTCCCTCCCAAGTACTTTACACATTTAAATAAACTATGGTTTGTTTTTTTAACCTACATATCCAAGTCTGACATTATTTAGATGCTTTGTTGCTTTACCGGTGTCAAACTCTAGTGACTCTCTACTGCCCTTGTCTGTTTGCATGTGATTCTCACTTGGGACTCTTCAGGCACACTGAAAGGCAGAATTAGCACAAAATTCAATTACTAAATAAATAACCAATGTTGTGATTGTTGTACATGAACCACTGCAATGAAATGTACAGGAGAGTTATCTCCCACCTCATATTCTGAAGATGAAAACCTGAAATATGCTTTTAGAAAGACTTTTCCATGTGGATTATTTCAAAGACCTATGAAAACCTTAGGAAAACTTCTGTTTCCAACAGTTCACATACTTTTGTGGCAAGACAACTCCTCTATAGCTCTTCAGGGTGAAGAATAATGTCCAGGTCTCAAATTTAGCAGAGGTTTTTCTTGATTGGACTGACATCAAAGTGTTAAGATTCTCCCATTGTTAATGTTGTCCAGTGGAGAGACTTTGGTGTCCTCATAGTCCTTAATCACTGTTCTTTCACTAAATCATTCTCTGTTCAGTTGTGGCTAAAGACTAGAGATGAGCCCTGGAAAAAGTTGGGGAGCAGGGACAGGGGAGTGTCTTCCATCAGTAATGACTCCTGGATAAGCCATCTATGACACCCTGGAATTTTTAGAACCTCTAAGTTATCGCAGTGCCTGAACCAGCTCACAGAAATATTTAGATGTGAAGGCTGGGGATCTGATGAAAGGATTTCGTACTCTCACCAAGAAGGACTCAGATCCTGTAGTTGTGTTCTACCTAGCCTATTGCATGGCTATGACAAATGTAAGCTTAGAAGTCTGATTTCAGCTCTGGTGATTCTCTGGTGTTGTGAAACCTTATTAAGAGTTTCTTAGCATTCAGTAGTTTCCACCTACTTTTGAATCTGAAAATTGCTGCTAAAAGTGCACTTAGTATTGGAGGTCATTCCATGTAATTTATTTTTTGCTTTCCTGGCCAGAAAGACTTAATGTGTTATGATTTTTGCACTTTTCTTATTTTCACTGGCAATAGGACCAGGGGGTGCTGCTCGAATAAAAAAGTTTAAGGGCTACAGCCAAAGTGTATTGCTTCTCTTTATGTTGTTTGCATGTCTCCTCCTGCCAGGTGATTATGCTTGGCTAACAAACTGCATGGCAACAACAGCAGCAAAAATTCTGATTTAAATGTGAAAAATAAGATGGGTTTCGTTCCTCTGCTGGGAAGAACACATGCCAGTGAATGTGTGGTACTCCCCCGCTGAGAGAAAGGGGTTAGAGGCAATTAGGTGACAGTTTTGAAGAAGGGCAAACTTGCAGAAAGTCAACATGTGTTTCTTCCTAACACTATTGATATAGAATTAAATAAGAAAGGAATAGGATTGTTTATTGGAACCTGGCTTGCCCAGTCAGAACTCTTCCACGATTACATTAAATGAGAGTCTCTACACTCTAATGGTAAGAGAAATTATCTTCTAAAACAGAAATCATAAAGGTCTGTGAGCTGATTCTTTTCTCAGTTATGACATCATAACTGCATTGCTCTCTACAGCATTGTTGTTCTCTGCTGCCACAACTGAGAGAGAAGAAGAGGTCCTAAATGTTTTTTTCTCCCTCTAGTATTTGTCCAGTAGAGAACTAGGCAGTCCACGCAGATTTGCAGAAGTCTGCGTTAATTCCAGCTTTAGCCCTCACTCTTCTACTTTTACTAAATATCAGCCATGTCTAGCATTTACTGATCCTCTAACTCCTCTTCGCGTTGAATCCCATCCCCATTTGGCTTCAAACTGCTCACAGATCTGGCAACAAACAGCTGAAAATTTCTGGGCTTGGGCAGCAACAACATAGCTGTTCACTGGCAGTGTATCACACAAAAGTATATTCCTGAAGAGAAACTTGAAGGAACTCAGGGAATGAAAATCACAGGAGGAGGTTGCTACAGCTGTGCATGCACAGCAGAATTCAACCCCCCTTCTTTTTACAGTCATGATACTCTTCAAAGAAAACAGAAGCAAGAAAACGGCCAGGCTTCTCTCAACCCCAGGATTCAGATTTTAACATAGTCCTTTATAGAAAGAGGAATTAGCTGTAGCATTTGCTCTTACTTCTGGACCTCAGTGATGTTTGAATCCTAGATTCAGATCTGGCTTATTTCTAAATGCAAACATAATGTTTTATTTCTAGTATTACGTGACACTTGGATTCACATGGGCAGGTGGGCAGTCACATCAACATACCCAAGCACCTGTACCATGACTAGTATTTGTAGGAATTACAAATCAGCTTGTCCATCCTGTCTGGCAGGCTGACCCACAGTAGTTCCACACTTACAGCCTGAGAAGAACAGGGGTTAACATCTAACACCAATAAGGAGGAAAAATGGAGGATGAATGTTTCAAAAAAACCAACCTGTGAGCTGGAATCACTAATTCCTTTGATAGCTAGGATCTATTTTTAAGATGAATAACTATTTCAAACATCTCTTTCTAAACAGGTGAGGATCTATGCCATCTGTTGGAGAAAGGGTGTGAAATAGCACAACATCTTCCCTCCAAGGAAAAGAGCTGTGCATTTTGGAAAAGCGTAAAGGTATTGCTATAAAAAAAAAAAAAAAAAAGAGCAAGACAGTCTTTGCATCCTTACTTACTCCGATGGATTTATACTTCTCCCTTTGTGTGTTTTTGGAGCTGGGGGTGCATTAAATTACTTCCAAAAGCCAGGGTGCTTAGCTGAAAAACAGCACTGTAAGGAAATGGACATCCTGAAGTACACACTCTTCTCAGGCACACCTTCAGTGACTCTAATGAAATTGCCCTGGCAGCTTGTTTCGCTCAAAAACCTAGGTCCCTGGTTTACAAGAAAAAAATGCGTAATCAATTAGGACTAGGGAATGCATACTAAGCTGCATGCTGCCATTTCTAAGCACAGCTACTGGAATCAGCTCAGTTGCAGGAAAGACATCGTGGAGGAGCGAAGGCAGCAGGCAAGGTCAGGCGTCCTTGGCTCGGCTGTGCATCCCCTGCAGCCTCGCAGCTCCTTGTCCTGGCAGGGAGTT
Source organism: Falco biarmicus (assembly GCF_023638135.1). Taxonomy (NCBI): domain Eukaryota; kingdom Metazoa; phylum Chordata; class Aves; order Falconiformes; family Falconidae; genus Falco; species Falco biarmicus. The sequence goes on along the minus strand of NC_079294.1, from coordinate 24,587,514 downwards.
TCCCGCATGGCTGCTGGCTTCCTTTGCTGCTTCCTTGGTGCAGAGGGAACAGGCTGCGGCAGAAACGCTTGTTCCCTGTGAAATGGGATATTGGGCGGTCAGACCTGGATGGAAAGGCAGCACCGAGGTAGGCAGGCAGAGCTTTGGCTGGGGGAAATGGACGCGAAGGTACGCAACAGGGTCTCGACACGGCATGGGCACGCCGTGCCCCGGCACCATGGTGCGTTAGAACCTTGTGCCCGCGGGCTGCAGCCTGCGGGCCGGGCAGCCCTGCCCTTGGCTGGTAGCAGCATCTGGAAGCTTCCAGCATAAAGCGTGCTGGGCCTCCCAAGAGCCACGCGGTGAGGCGGAGGCGTCGCACCGGGGCACCCCCGCGCGCTGCCCCGCCCCCCCGCTCCGGCCAGGGGCCGCCAGCCCTGCGCTCCCGCCGGCTCCTGCCCCAGCGAGCGGGACGCGTCCGGCACCAGCGGCCGCCGGCAGCACCGCCCCGCGGCCACGCCGGCAGGAGGCCCCGCCCGCACCTCGGCCTCGCCGGCCCCCGGGCCGTGGCGCCCCCGGCGGGGCGGGGCGGGGCGGGGCTGCGGGGCGCGGCGGCGGCGGGCAGGTAGGGAGGGACGCGGCGCGGGGCACGGCGCGGTGCGGGCTGGGCGCGGTCGCGGGCGGCGCGAGCGGGCAGAGGGCCCCTCTTCCCGGGGCCGCGGCGGCGCGGGGCTGGGCCGGGCCCGGCACGCCCGAGCTCTGCCCCGCGGCCGGGCTGAGCCGGCGGGGACGCCGCCGCCGCCGGGCCTCGGCCCCCCGGCCGGGGTCCCGCCGCGCCGGCAGGTGGGGCCTCTGCCGCGGCACCGTCCCCTCCTCCCCGGCAGGGGGCAGCACCACCTCGCGTGGCCGCCGGGCCGTGGCCCCGTGCGCCCGGTGCCTCCGCGCCGTGCCCCGCTCGTCCCCGAGCACGGGCGGGCCGGCCGGCCGCCCCACGGCCTCTCGGTCCTGCCGCGGCTGACAGCGGGGCCTGGGCCGCTCCGGCGAGACGGGGCGGCTCCCGCGGCGGGCTGAACGGGCCGGGGCCGGCGAGCGGCGGCCGCGCCGTGCCGCGCCGCCTGGGGAGCCTGCTGCCGCCGCGGCGTGGCGGGGCAGGTGCCTCGGTCGCGGGGGCGCGGCCCGGCAGGCGGGGAGGCAGCGGCGGGCCCCTGGGCCGGGCGGGCTGTGGGACCCCCTCCCGCTGGCCCGCACGCCGGGGAACACGAGGGGCATGCGGCGGCAGTCGGGCGCCCACCGTGTGTGTGTGTGTGTGGCGGGGGGGTCGCTCCCTCCCGTCGCTCCCGGCCGGCTCCCCAGAGTCCCGGCGAGCCCTCTCGGTGCGGAGGGCCGGGCCTGCCCCGGGGAGGCGGTGGCGGCCCGCGGCGAGCGGGGCAGGTCGCGGTCGGCGGCGCCCGGCCCTCCCCCTGCGAGGGGCTCGCTGCCCCTCTGCCCCCACCCCCCACCCCGCTTCTGTCAAGGAGCGGTTGGGGGGATTTATAGGAGTAACAACGGCTCGTGATGTCAGCCCGTGCCTAAAATAGAGAGGGATTGACTGCAAATCCACGGCTCGAGGGCTAAAACCTTCCAATCCAGCCTCAGCCAGCACCGCGCCGATGTGAAGTCACCCCCACCTCCCGCACACGCACACACACACACACACGCACACGCACCCCGCGGCGAGGGGAGGGCGCCGGCCATCGCAGCCCGGGTGCCAGCGCCTCCGCGCCCCGCCGGCCACTGCTGGACGGCCGGGGGCAGCAGCGCCCGTCCCCGGGCACGGGGAGCCCTCGCTGGGCGGCGGCGGGAGGGAGAGCGGCGGAGCCGAGCCGCCGGATCCGCGCCCTGCGGAGCGCCGGGATTACACGGAACTGCGCGCTCCTTCCGAGACGCGGGCGAGGGTTATCCCAAAGAGCCAGCCTCCTTCGCGCACTACTGTCCAAAATAATCCCTTGGACTCTTGAGAAGACAGGGGGGCTTTCGGGACCATGGCATCGACCGAAGGGTGAGGGGACCGTCGCTTGGGAGGGAGGAACGGGAGGATGAGGGCGGGGGGGTCCGGCATTGTGCTTTTGGTAACAGTTTCCTGTCATCTGCTTCATTGTTAATCCTTGCCCCTCGCCATTCCCTAACGGAATAATTAGGGAGCAAGAGGAAACGAGAAGCAGATGAGCCCCATTTAGGAGAGGGAGAGGGAAAAAAGAATTTCAAATATGAGCCACTGGAAAGGTTTTGGTTTTCCTCCCATCACTTCTTTATTTAACCCCTGGAGGGCAGATGAAGCTTAAACCACCTGCCTGAAAGAAGAGTCCAAGTGAATGGTTAACTCAGAGGTGGAGGGGGGAGCTGCCTCCTAATATAATAATAATAATGATAATAATAATCATCATCATCAATAGTTCAAAAAGAATCGAGGAGCTGTCCGTGTCCCATTCCCCCCCCCCCCCCCCCCCCCCTTAAAGAGGCAACAAACAAATCTAACTTCTTGAGGAGTTTTGCAATTTTGCAGTTTTGTGCCAAATCCGTTACAGTGCTAGCAAGAGAAATGCTGGGAAGGGCAAAGGGTTATACAAGAGGTTTTAAAGAAAAGCAAACACACTTCAGCCCTGGTAGCGTTACTTGGAAGGAAACCTTTCTCCCTACCCATGACAGGATTGCAAGGATCAGCCGCTTTGCTGCTCTGATGGGGCTGGGGGCTTGTTCACTTTACAGAGTAACTGGTAGTAAGAAAGAAAAGAAAACATTTATTTGATCTCTGGTTGCCCTCTTATAATACTATCTAGTATTAGACTGCATCTGGTGTGAGCCTCCCCTTTATCCCTGGATGTTGTCAGGTTGTATCAGCATGATCTGCTCTGGATAGGACTGTCTGAGGACAGAGTGCAAAAGGAAGCTCTGTTTATATTGCTTTTGTGTCTCTCAGGCTGAAAGACTTGCTGAGCTGATTTAAATAACTGGACACATGTCTGGGAGGGTGTGCACGCAAGTGTCCCGTTACCTGGACAAAGGAGGGAACTGGCTCTCTGCAGAGTGGCCTCTGAGCAGTTGGCTTGAGAGGTGTGGAAGGTTAGAAAGTATTAGCTTTGGTTGTATTAGAGAAAGGACTGTCCCCCAGATCTGACAGAGGGCAAATCTGTGGGGCTCTTCTGGCTCTTCACGGGACTGTGACAAAGGTAACTAACTTACTGTTTGCTACTGCCTTGCCTTTGTGGGGAATTTCTGCTCTAAATTTGTGCATTCCTGTTTTGGTAGCAGCCCAGCAGTTTATTCTGCCCTGTAGCATTTCCTCTGATGATGAAGTCACTTAACTAGATATTGTCAAAAAATAATTGGAGCCACGAGGAAGGAGCTCAGAGATGAAGGAACCAGCCTCTCTCTTCTCTGTCCCTTCTGTATTCCTTGGACTACTCAAACTCCAAGTGCTCCGGTCACTTGTTATTTTCATTCCCACATAAGGTGGCTGTAGATGTCTATGCCTGTTTCAGACCGGTGGGGGAATGTGAGATCTGTTGTGCAGGGGTTTAATAAGAGGAGGTGTGATGAGAGGTGGCTGTGTCAGAGGGATTTTCAACTTTGGATGTAAGGAGGTTTTATATGTGTGTAGAAGGAGAGGTGCTTTTAAAAGAAGTTGGCTGAACAGTGGGCTAAAAACAATCAGAGTGCCAGAAACAGAAAGGCTTCAATAGATGCATGCTTTTGCTTTCCTTACTGGACAGGGTGACAAAATAAACAAAACTTTAGGCTTTGCTTTCAAACTTTTTAGGAAACTTACCTAGACTAAGACAAGCTGAAACCGTTTATTTGATATGATTCAACTAGTGCTTGTCAGTAGCTGAAGGAGGTGTGGAAAACAAGTTGAGTGGGAAGCGTTTCACTTGTCAATCCCTTTTTTACCAGTGAGAACCTCTTCCAAAACAAAATTGTCATCTTCCCCTCCCCTCAAGTAAAAAGCTGAGGATGGAGATAAGCTTTATATTCTGGCCTAAAGGTCAGCAAACTCAAGCACCATGAGGATCATCAGGAAGTGAATACCACCAGACCTTGTTCAAGGCAGGCTTTCCATCAGCACTGGCACAGTGGGAAAAAGGTAGCAGAAGGTCCCTGTTGCCGCAAGCAGAGCAGTGTTATCTCAGACAGACACAAATACACAGAGAAAGACCTGCTGGAAGTGGGGACAAACTGTGTGCACTCCAGGTTTATGCCTGGTGGCTCTTGGAATGTTCAGATAGATAACGTTAGTCAAGATCTGAAGTATATAAAGGCTTTATTTTGTTGTGATAGAGCTACTCCAACCACAGCCATTTTTGCAGCGTGTTATTTCTCCTCTAACAGGGGAGCTTATATAAAATCCCCAAAGTGGAGATGTCAGGGGTGTGACAGGATGCAACAAAAGGTGGAAAACAAAAGGCGGACAACAGAAGGCCTTGATATACACACTGAGGAAGGCAAATCTGTGTTCCGTGTTATGTTAAGAAGCAGTGATCACTTAGAGCCAGGATTTGAAAGATTTCCTTGTTTGCACCTATTTTTTCTTTCAGTGTCTTACTTGGTTAACCCATGTATCGAAATTTGCTGCCCAAATCTTTCTGTTCCAAGAGGATGGCGGACAATGAGAAACCTCAGTCAGTTGATAATGAGAAAGGAAATGTTCCCCAGCATGGCAAAAATCAAACCTACGTGTCCTCTGGGTCTACCTCTCGGTAGTTCCAGCTAGTGGGGCTTTGGCTTACTGTTGAATACACTGTCTGTATCTTGACTGTTAAGTCTGCCTTTCACAAAATCCCCTGATACAGATCTCATTACCGAGATGGATTTTTGATGTTTAGCTGGTGCTGAAAACAGAAAATAGGAAGTTCCAGGAGGAATGGCTAGAATCAAGTACTGATACTGTTCAGGATGGCTTGTTTTTATGTTCTCTGTTTAAACATCCTCTGCTGGCTGTGACTGCAGACAGGGTGCTGCAGGGAGAAGTGGCCTTCTGATCTATGCTGACATCACCTTTCATGAATCTTCAGCGTGGTTCAGATATCCAGCAGCATTAGTTCATAGATTGTGGTGTCTGGCATAGGGCTCAGTATGTGGTAGGTTGAACCTATGGAGACTTACTGTAGCAGAGCATTTAAGAATTTCCTTTGGTCTTACAGGGTCTGAGAGGACCTAATGGTTAAATGAGATTGAGTCTGATCCGATTGATGCCCATGCTTGTCTTCAGACCTTTGAGCGAAGTCCTGAACACCTTGCTTCAAATGGCTTTGTTTTGGCTCTCGTCTCTCTCTTTAGTGTTACTGTTTCAAAAGGAAAGAATGCAATACCTTTGCTACTTCTTTTTTAGAAAAACCCACATATGCGTAACCTAGAGATAGACTTTAGATGTTAAATCAGCTGACGACTTTGTAACTCAGATATTAAACCTTGAGTGTTGAAATTGTTTTATTTTACCTATTTGAGTGATGCTGTTTTAGATACTCTAAAAATCTAGAAACGCATTTGTATTTTATGTACTTTTGAAGAGTGGGACTTCCAGGTATGAAGTTTGGGTTTGGGGCTGTTCCTTCAGGAATATAGCCACTAGGAGACACTATCACTGCGTCTATAGTAGTGAATTAGACAGGCAGATCAGGTGTCTGAGCCCGGAGCTCAACCCTCTGTGTGCAGGTCTGCCTCGCAGCCGTCCCGCCATGGCTTTGGCCGGGCAGCCCCTCTCCCAGCTCACAGGCAGGGTTAGGCAGTCAGTGTGGGCCAGTGGCCATTCCCAGCGGGCAGTTTGGATATGATCACCATATTCTGGAGAGTTTAATGACACTGATATGGGCTCTTCCATTTCTGTTGGTCTCGGTGCTACAAAACAGCCCCAAGGCAGGTTTATAAAAGAACAGAGATGTTACCCTTATGGATATATGGCACACAGTTAACAGGCAGGTCTGTGTGTGTGTGTGTGTATGCACCCTGCCACAAAATAAATCTACTGAAGTGGAATAGTACACTGAAACATTATTACGTCTGAAAATACAGAAGTCTGGGTAATTGCTTAGCATTGTGGTTTGATCAGTGAAACAGTTGTAAGTGCTTCACAATCCTATGTACACTTAATATAAATGGTGCTTATGTAATATGAAATGGAACAGATGCAGAGCTCCCATTCTGTTCATAGTAGTAGAAATATTGCATGCAAGCTACAGAGATCCCTGTCTTGATTTTTGACTTCATCAATATCTCACTTAACAGACACCCCCCCTCAAAAAAAAGAACAACCCCACCAAACAACCAAACACAAAACCCAACAAACCCAACCCCCAAAAATAACCAAACAAAACAGCTGAGGTCCTGTCCTCCTTTCCAAACCTGACTGTTCCTACATTCTTCTTCTATAGATACTTTGTCTTCATCTTAAGTTTCACTTCTCTAAAGCTACAGTTCCACAGTTATGAATATGGTTTGTCTGTACCACCGGATCACCAAACAGTATGAGTTTGGTACAGATCAGGGAGTGTATGATTTGATTTCTCTAAATTTAGGCACAGCACATAGTATAGAACTTACAAAAGTTTTATAGTAGCTGTAGAAAGATGAATATTAGTCAATTGAACATAAAGTTAATGTAGGAGACACAAATAATAAATACCTTACCTGGCATCAAGCCCTGCGGATACAAGTTAACCTGTCAACGTTTTTTGAACAAATTTGAGCCTTAAGAATTAATTTATTATACAGGATTAGTGTTTTAGTCATGCAGTTGTGGTGGTTTTAGGTCTTGGGAGTAGGAGTCCTAAAGCCCTTTGCTGTATTGTCCAGACAAAGCCTGAAAGGGAGATGGCCAAAATGTATTATGTGCCTAGCCGACAGACAACAGGACACACCTAGGTGAGTCAGAAAAAATTAGCTTTGTGTTTCATGGTAGGGTTCAGGCATCTACATAGGAGAGTGGTTTTCAGGATCTGCCACAATATGTACAACAAGCACACCCACAGATTTCTTGTCATCTGAGTTTTTACTCTATAATTTACCCACAAAATGCCTCTATATGGAAACTTGATGAAATGTGCTGGCGCAAATGTTTAGATACTTCAGAGGATGAAATTCTCCGAGTGCTCCCACTGTTATTTATATTCAGGATTTGAACAGCACCTACTCAGGATGGAGATGTTTTACCCTATGCTCTTTCTCAGACATTTTGTGGGACAGATGGACTGGATGTAGCCTATTAATTAGACATATCAGCTGTGGCTCTGACCTCATTTCACTGTTGTCAATTGCAAATCTCTCATCGATTTCAATAAAATAGAATTAAGCTCTACAGAAGATAGCTCATGTTCCTGAAAACTAATCTGATGACATGATAGTTCTTATGGCTCCAACCTTCAGTTTGGCCCTGAGCTATGCTTTCAAAAAGAAGTTGTTACCTAGACATTGACTTAATTTTTCTATGTGTCCAGATCTTTATATAGATGCACAAGGATTGAAGTACTTCTTATAAAGTCTACGTTTTTATTCTGAACTTTTTTGAAAAAATAAGTATTGGATTAGATATACAAAGCCTAAAGGGAGATAGTGCTTCCTTAAAACACAGCTAAAATTTCTGAAAGTCTTGCCTTGCTGTAGCTTTCTGTGGTATCGTACATGTAGATGTATATGTACAAGAGCACTAAGAACTGAGCATACAAAGCAGTATTTTCTAGACATGCAAATTACTGCATTTTATTTTTCTTCCTTGTCTTCCTGTTTCCCCTTGATCTACAGGCTGTCCCAACCAAGATCACTAATAACTGTAAATTTGTGAGCAGTGTTTAAAGGGTCACAGTTTTTCAGTTAAAAAAGGCAGTTGTTAAAACTCCATCTTGTTTCACCTGTATAGCAGTATGTTTTCCATGTGGGTTCCTGTAGAGGAATGAAGGCAGTGGGTTGATTAACATTGATAACATGCAGCTGTGGCCTTGCCTCGAAGGCGGTGGGTTGATTGACATGGACGATGTGCATGATGTGCAGCTGTAGCTCGTTCTTCTAAGTGGTTAAATAGCCGTGAGGAGGGTCTGACCTCTGGAGGAAGGAGAAACAGTATAGACAGTAGGATCTGACCAAATGTAAAGCCTTGTTGTAGCCTGATAGCTTGCTTGTGCTGCTACAGGTTCCTTCTTGGTGTATGCGATGGTGGGAGTACTGGGGCGGTGTATGCGATGGTGGGAGTACTGGGGCGGTGTATGCGGGGAGACGCAGAACCCCCGCTAACCCCAGCCTGCAGTACCAGGCTTGTCTGCAAAGAGCTGTGTTCATACAGGAGCCAGCTGTATGCTTGGGAGGGGTGTGGAGAGAAGGTGCAGTGCTAACAAGTGGGCCTTCAACTTCAGTACTTCCTCATTTAATACCTTTTCATTTTTTTGTATGATTTAATTCTCTTCTCCAGTCCAATGTGTTGCAATACCTGTTATTTAGAACAATTAATTGTATGAGTTCCTGAAAACATTGGCTGAATCTGTCAAATCCATCATCTGTCTTGTTGTCAGTCTGCTAATGAAAACTACTTTCTTGCCAAATCGGTAAAATATTTCACACTTCTAGCCTCCAGCTCATTAGTTTAAAATGCTATTTTCAGAGGCATGAAAGCAATAAAAATAAGTGTGCTTTTATATATTTAATCCTACTTCTATATTAATTTCAAAGAAAGTGATAAGACAATTGGCTACAATACACATCTCAGTGCTTGGGAAAGAGACTAGGTTCAAAGATCATCATATTTTCCAACTTTTATCTAGAACATATTTGATCTCGTGTAAGCAATTCTACATTGGGAATCCTTACAAGGAAGAACAATAAAGAACCAAGGCATAAAAGAATTAAGGAACACTTCTGCTAATTACAGTTGTTTTCAGGAGAATGGGTGAGAAATTCACCAAAATGCAGTATTTCAGGTTCATTGACATGTCTGAGAAATCAATTTCATTGAAGTGCTTTAAGGAAAAGGAAGTGGAAAGGGAATTTAAAAATGAAAAACATCTAAGCATTTGGTTTTGATAAGTAAAAACTAGTTTCAGCCCAAACATTTTAATTTCAAAATTATTTTTCAATTGAAAAAAAGATCAATTAAAAAAGGAAGACTAAAATTAAATGGTAGGGCCTCCAATACAAAGGCAAGCACTTCACTGTGTATTAAGGAAATATTTTGGGTTGACTAAAACAATTTGTTTATTTTTCTGTTTTATTTTTTAAATTTTGCTGAAAGACTTAACATATTTTAGTGTGGTGGTGACTGATCTATTTCTTGACTTCTTAAAAATTTAATCACAAAGTCAAAAATCAATATTTTTTCTAGGTTGCTTTCTGCTTCTTGAGCTTGTGCAGGTCCCTCTGGATGGCATCCCATCCCTCGGGTGTGCCAACTGCACCACTCATCTTGGTGTCATCTGCAAACTTGCTGAGAGTGCATCCCACTGTCTATATCATTGATGAAGATATTGAACAGTACTGGTCCCAATGTGGACCCCTGAGGGGCACCACTCATCACCCGTCTTTATCTGGACGTGGAGCCATTGACCACTACCCTCTGGATGTGGCCATCCAGCCAATTCCTCAGTCACCAAACAGTCCACCCATCGAATCCATAGCTCCCCAGTTTAGAGAGAAGGGTGTTGTGGGGGATTGTGCCTTACAGAAGTCCAGATAGGCAGCATCTGTAGCTCTTCCCTTGTGCACTGAGGTAGTCACTCCAACATAGAAGGCTGCTAGGTTGGTGAGGCAGGCCTTGCCCTTGGTGAAGCCATGCTGGCTGTCTCAAATCACCTCCCTGTTCTCCATGTGCTGTAGCACAGCTCCTAGGAGGGTCTGTTTCATGATATTCCCAGGCACAGAGGTGCGGCCGATAGGTCGGTAGTTCCCAGGGTCCTCCTTTCTACCCTTTTTAAAAATGGGTGCAATGTTTCCCTTTTTCCAGTGACCAGGGACTTCACCTAGCTGCCAAGCCACCCTCCATGGTATTTAAGAAGTCATGGCAGCCATGGCAGCCAACTCTCTCAGGTCTCTGGAATGCATGTTGTCAGGTCCCATAGACTTATCTATGTTGAGGTTCCTCAGGTAGTCATAAACCTGATCTTCTTTTACAGTGGGAAGGACTTTCCTTCCCCAGTCCCCATCCTGACCCTCCTTTTCTGGCTGACCTATCTGTAGAAGTCCTTCTTATTATTCTTTGCATCCCTTGCCAAGTTCAGCTCCAGCTGTGCCTTGGCCTTCCTGACCCCATCCCTACACAACTGGGCAGCATCCCTATATTTTTCCCAGGATACCTGTCCGTGCTTTTCCACTGCCTGTGCATTTCCAGATTCCCTCATCAACTGTTCCAAGGCCCTGAAGTATTTTTTGATCACCCTTGGACTATGCGTTGTGGCTTCATTGTCACCCAAGTGGAAGAGCAGTAACGGGTAATAGTCTGAGCGCCATACCAGGCTGGGAAGTTTCCTAGTAACGTCCTTAACTCAGGCCCCAGGGAGAGATCAGGCCTCCCTAAGAGGAGGGTCTGTCTGGCATACTGGACCCTCCATTCCCCTTGGAAAGGAGTCACCTACAACTGTAATATATATTGTGTGTATATATATATGTGTATGTGCAAGTACATATGTATGCTTCATTGCTCCATTTCAGATACTGTCTCCTTTCTTCAACAGTTTTATTTAGTAGACTTTGCTGCTGTTTCTGTCATACCAGCGTATTTTAATTCCACCTTTGTCATATCTTTCCACAGTAACATCTGGCTTTCTCTTTTACCATTAGATGCTGGCTTCCGTCCTACACTTTAGAATCAGATTTGTCTGAGTTGGAAAAGACCCTTAAGATCGTTGAGTCCAACCATAAACCTAACACTGCCATGTCCACCACTAAACCATGTCCCTAAGCACCACATCTACATGTCTTTTAAATATTTCCAGGGATGGTGACTCAACCACCTCCCTGGGCAGCCTGTTCCAATGCTTGACCACCCTTTCAGTGAAGAAATTTCTCCTAATATCCGATCTAAATCTCCCCCAGCCCAGCCTGAGGTTGTTGTTTCTTGTCCTGTCCCTTCTTATCTGGGAGAAGAGACCTACCCCCACCTCACTACAACCACCTTTCAGGTAATTGTAGAGAGCAATAAGGTCCCCCTGAGCCTTCTTTTCTCCAGGTTAAACAACCCCAGTTCCCTCAGCCACTTCTCATAGGTCCTGTTCTCTAGACCTTTCACCAGCTTCATTGCCGTTCTCTGAGCACACTCCAACACCTCAATGTCTGCCTTATTGTGAAGGGCCCCAAACTGAGCACAGTATTGTGCCATCTTTGTTGTCATTCTTTTATTTCTAGTCCTTTGTGGCTTCTATTTTGTCTTTTTTTTTTTTCTTTTTTTTTTTTTAAATAGTAGTTCTCTTTCCTGGTTGCTAGACACTGACAATTTACCTAGGGTCTCTGTGAAGACAGCCCACTGAGAAAAGGTTTTGCCAAGTCTCTGTGCTTCAGTACTGTTTTGTTTAATTTGGAGTGAAATGTTTCTTCTTGTCTGGCTACATACAAAGGCATATCTGATTTTGGCTTCAGCTGGTTCACTGAAGCGGCTTCCAAAATTGCCAAAAAGTTTTGAGCCTTCTCTCTGTCAGTTTCAAAACCTGTTAGTGTATTTTGCACTGTTGATTTTCACAATGACAGATTTGCAGCAGTTTTAATAGTGGAAATTATATATAGGCATAGGGGCTACCTGCCTGTCTCTGTTGGGCGGGCAGGATGCAACTGCTGTTGCCAAAGTCAAGGTCCTTGAGCCTCATCCAGGAACCGATTTTTTTCTTATTCTGTTACATCTAATTATCAGCTGCATCCCCAGTAAGAAGGTAATAGACAGCACCTCTGAAGTAGATATTCTGGGGCAAGTTAAAATTTAATCAATGATTCCTTTGGCATATTCAGAATAATCAGTGATGTATACAAGTGTATAATCTGTGTTGAGTGAGAAGATGGTCAGTTGGGTACTAGAACAATTAGAGAGGGTAGTAGTAAAACCTGCATTGAAACTGACACTTGCCAAAAGTTTAAATGCATTAATTTATCCCTATACGTCTACCCCAGGGAAGACAGGTAAACAGGTCTATGAGGAGCTGTATCACCTGCTAGTTCACATTTCTGTGTGAATCAAGTTAGTCTTACTTAGCCCCACTGCCAAATTTGTGCTTCAAAGCTGAGAGTGACTGCACCTCTGATTTACTTGTGGCCTCCCCAAGCCATACCATGTGTTCTCCAGATGGTGGACTTCATATCCCCTGAGGCAGGAACCCCTGGTGTTTGCCTTTCCAACTATTCATTGTACTTTCCTCCTGTCATTTGCTGTGCTAATCCTAGCATCTGAGTTAAATTTGGATCTCGGAGATGTGCTCTCTGGCAGGGACAATGACAAGAGATCACTGGTAAACAAGTCATGTGTGTGGCTAAGCTTCTACACATAATTCACAAAAGGCTATCTGGCAGGTGCTGTGTACAAACTTGACTGTTTCTACTGCTTTGGGCAAGTGTGTCTGGTGCAGCACCCTCTTAGAGGGGCTGACTGACACCTCTGGTACGTCTTTGCAAGCTGGAGGAGCAACATGATCGGGAACCAGTTTAGAGCCTGAAGGTGATGTAACTATAGTTGCCCAGCATTGTTCCAGGTTGATGACTGCCTCTTAGCCTGGCTAATTAGCTTGCATGTGGGAAAGTGCTAGTATGGATGTCCCAAGCTAGCACAGAGGCAGGCATGGGTACTCTTTATATCCCAGGTCAGGCCCATACAGATCCCAAAAGCCTGTTTCTCAGTCAAAGAATAAAAAGTTCAATGTTACTTCTTCTAGAGAAAATTATGGTATGAAAATTATGGCTAGCATTTATGATTTTTACTAATCACCAACCATCTAGGACTGTGGCTTCCTTGATCTAAAAAAAAAAGCCAACCCATCTATAACATGTAACTGGGAATATGAGAGTAGACTAGAGGCTCTCCAGAGGTCCCTTCCAACCTTAACTGTTCTGATATTCTGCATACCACAAATCCATGGTATGCAGCTATCTCCATGTAGTGGCTTCACATCTCAGTTCTTGAATATGGCTGTGATGCCCTATACTGCTGGCACACCATACTGTACTATACTACATCCGCGTTGCCAATTTCTCATGAGATTGGCTTCAGGCTATGTATACATGAACAATAGTACAGCACAACAGGAATAGTTGGTCCTGATAAGTTCACGCTACACTGATTAGTTTGTGGAGAGCCTTAGGTGTGTTCCTAGAGTGCATTTCCTCAATTCAAAGGTACTTAACCCAATGCAGTACCTTAATCCAAAACCAGCTCTGTGCATCTGCCCCAACGCAGCTCCGCAGTGCAAACCTGGGTGCAGCAGGTGGGCATTGTCACTCCAGAAGCTTGCTTCTGATTCAGATTAAATTGCTAATGTAAGTTTACCCTCAGCTAGTTACTGATACTCCTCAGGTACGTGCTTCCTACTTGGCAGGTTCTTGACATCTTCTGGACACTCATGTGCATGCTGGCAGCGTGGCCGCTTCTGTGGGCACAAGCTGAGATGCTGCCCTGCCTGTTGAGACATTTGCATACATAAGCTGCTAGTGAACAGTACTTGGCCTGCTTGTAAGGAGGAGCACAGTCTGGGGCAAAGCATGGCTGGAGGTAAACCATAGTCTCCAGGCATAGACAACGTGGAGGCTTCTGTTGAAAATCCATGCTGCATGTGCAGAGGGTTCTTGGCCCCATACAATGGCAGAAGCAGCGTACTAAGTATGCAAAGTTGTGGTACACTTCCTCTGAGGCAGAAAGCTATCTCGTTAATTAAACATCTGGTCCTTATCTGTGTAAGAACTCTTGCTATAGTAGCTTAGATAAGGTTTGTCCTTAAAAGCACACGTGTATATAAACACATGGCATCCCAACACACACATGACTGTGGGAATTAATTAACACCTGGCTGCTATTTATATCACAGCAATCTAGGACGGGAAGTGACAAGCAGATCAGAATCCCTCACCCAACATTTTAGGGGGCTTTAGAACAGGCAGATGTCAGTGTCCTGTGCTGGAAGCTGCCAGGAAATACTATTCCATTGATATAAAAAGTGCCAGAGGAACCTTCACAGCTACGTAGACCAAAAGTGTTACAAAACCTGTCACTGTAATACCAAAGCACCTTGGCAGGAAGTCTGCTGCTGCTTCCAGGGTTAGCTGTTGCCTTCCTTCTTGCATTCTTTCCTGGCCTGATTGCAGGTGTATGTGCCCTGATGATATGCTGAAGGGAGTTCCCAACAGCCCTTTATGAGGAGAAGCTGGAGGACCGTCTGAAAAGCATGGTACTGGGCTCAAAGTTAAGGGCAGAAGGGCCCCATAGCATTCACTGTCTCTTCAAGCAAGTTGCTGCAGTGCCTTGAGGTGGAACTCCTTAAGAGCAACTCCCACCTCCTTTTTCTGGTAAGGGTTGTGTGTCACATGGTGGCACCCTTGCAAACAGAATGAATCTTCAACTCCCAATGCAGCCTGTCTCGGGAAGGTCTAGGGGATCTTCACTCTCACTCAATAACCAGAACTTTACTGTCTTTCAGATCTTGATCCCTTAATTATGTCTGGCTTGAAATCAGTGAATAGATGGAAAGGCTTACTGGGTGGTGGGAAACAGGCAAAACCTGCAAGGATGGTGTGGTTGTGTAAGCCCCATTTTTTTTAAATTTTATTTTAGGTAACCTGGCAGTAGATGCAAAATCATAGTGCAAAAAGTAAAATGCCAGTGTGTTGGTTGGTGTTTATCATACCTGGCTATTTTTGCCAAAATGCTTCCCCCACCCCCCTCCCTTGATTGTAAAGTCTCATTGCTTAAATACTATCAGTAGCAGTTAAGGATTTTGTGAAGCATGAAGAATATATGTAGCTAAATTCAAACTGAAGGAATCCTGTTCTGGCCACCTGGGTTCTTGCTAGCTTCTTGACTTGTATGGTGGTTTTGTGTCAACAAGTGCCCTTAAACAGTTAGGTTATTTTGCCTTTCCACAAATGAGGTAGGCTGTTGAGTTTAGGTACATGAGTTTCATAGCTGTACGTGCTTTGGAAGCCCCTGCGACTTAGGAGATTAGTCCTCTTGAGATCTTGCCATTTGTCTTTGTGCTGGCAATGTCCAAAAGCCTGGGCTGGGGTTCAGAGCCCAGCCGTACATGAACTGTTTCCATACATGCACAGGAGAAAAGTTCAGTTGTCTGCTTCATACCACTTGCACTCCTTTACAGAGATCCAGCGAACAGCTGCAGTGAGTGTGGCAGTATTTACTACCAGAACTTCTTTGTGTGCTGCTTTTTCTAGCTAAAAAAAAGACACCATCAGTTGTCATGGGCCTTTGATGTTGGGGTGAGAGCAGGAATAAGGTGGAGTCCTAAACCAAATCAATTTGTAGGTTTTATTTATTCACTTGAGAGTAATGTTTCTAATTCAAAATAACAATGGTGTTAGTTAATCTGGATATATTGTCTAAATCAGAAGAAAAGAATGTGATTTCCTATCTTGAGGGAATAGTAAAGATGTAGTCATAGAAAGGCTTGAATGCCAGTAACTTTATTCCTTTCCATTCTGAACTTTGGGCTGCCCCCAAAATATCCTGCAGAGCCAGCATATGTAGCCTTTAACAATAAAAACATGAAGAAAATTAATGTTTCATCAGTGAATTTCTCCCCAGTGTCTGGATCACTCAGTCTAGGTTCATCATTTGCTTTGATAAGTACAAGTGATTTTCTGCTGTATGTCATGCTATTCAACCTGCGTGTGAAACTGGTTCAATAGCTTAGATTCCTTGACAAATTGAGGTAATGTCAGTGTAGGACTGGTGTAATTGACTTGAAAAAGCGTTAAGTGACAGTTTAATTCTACTGGGTGGTAACAGTTCATAATATTTGCTGTTCAGCCTCTGCATTGAAGGTATGAAATGATTGTGATACCTGAATCAGTGCAGCAGCCAAAAATACGGGAGGATTTCAGCAGTTGCCACATGTCTGAGACTGGTAGGCTGCTTGTGGCAGCCGTTGCCTGCTGAGTGCTGGAGGTGATGGGAAGAAAGTGCTAGAGCTCTCACCTTAAAGCCACTGGCTTTATATTTGCCAAGGGAGCGCTGCAAGTCATCACTTGGAAGCTGGTCAGAGCCCACAAGAGGAACTTGCCAGAACAGGGTTGGACAGGCGTGTCAAACAGGGCCTGCAGAAACAGCAGTTGGTGGTGCCTGGAGGTCAGACTTGGCCTCAAGACTGAGAACTGAAAAGTGGGGGACAGATGAATTAATTACAGTCTTGTACTGTGTGTTAATGCCTGGTAATTACCCTGGGTTACACAGTGACCATACATCATCCTCTGAGTGAAGTATTTCGGTAACTTTAGACACCATAAAGAAATCACAGTAGCTGTCATCTACTTTCTTCATTATTTCCAAGGGGGAGAGAAGGGAAAGAGAAGGATTTTAACTTCCAGCCAGTTTCCCTGCTGTTTATACTCCTGCCATGAAGAAAGACTGTAGTTTCGGTAACCTCCCTTCTCACCCACAGCATATGAAGAGTGGCCACATCGAGCCATTGTTTTTCCAGGCATTAATTAGTAATGCTGTGATGCCTAAGATGTGCCTCTTCGGGGCTAAAATAACATGTACAGAAAGGTTAATGTCTCCTTCCTAATTTGTCTGCCTGTCTAAACAGAGATATTGGAGGCAGCTTAAGAGAAGTAATATATTCTCATCTTTGTGGGTGGAGACCTAAGGTGTGAGGTTTGCTCCCTTTCTCACAAGAATCTGCAGCTGTGGACAGGACAGTTGTCATGCCACCATGGCCAGTCAGGTAATGCAAGTGTTTCCCACATTTTTCATCCCGGGTGATGCTGGTTGCCCCTTTGCTGCCTGACTAGAGCAGAGGGAGGCCAGGTGAGGGGCTGAACTTGCTTCTTTGCTTGGACCTGCAGTGCCTTCCCTCTTCTTACAGAAAGAAAATACCAGGTTGTCTTCAGATTTGCTAAATTGCTCGGGAATGCTTAGGTTCTCCTTTTGCTTTCTCTCAGGTTCTTCTTATTTCCCCTGAAGCTTAAAATATCTGAAAACCTGACAACGACTATTTATTTTTAGAGGCAGGCTGCCTTTCTCAGAACTGCTGTTTCTAAGCACTGTTGTGAAACTGATGTGTTTATTAACGGTGGCTGATTTGCAAACCAGCTTTTAGACATCAAAAGTACATGCCTGAAGGATGGATAGGACATTTCCCAGTGATGAAAAATAAACTAGTGCCAAATATTCATTAAAAGCCAGAATGGAAAGATCCTTATTAGCAGATGACCAGCTTATTGCATTTCACAAACCTTCCATCGCTATTTGTTTGTGGACTATTATAAAAAAAATTACTCAGGAAAAGGAAGGTCAAAAACCTATCTGAAGCCAATGCTTTCTTTAACAATTCCTGGCATAACGTGTCATGTTTCAGCAGGTAGATTCTTTCTCATGGCTTATGCTCTTGACATAACTTCAGGTGCTGCCTAGCACGACAAAATAGCAAGAGACAGAAAAAAGTTAGTCTACCAGTTGAAATAAGCAATTAGGTAAGCAAGATAACACCCCAGTAGGGAATTTTTTACATGACCATGTGTAAAATAAAAATGGAATAGTGTGCGTTCTTGAAATGGGCCGTAAACAGTTATTGCCAAGGGTCTTGTGTTTTTAAAGAAGATGCTCACACATGTACTGAGCCACGGAAGACATTCTACATACTGAAACTTACTAAAAGAAATACATGCCAACATGTAGTCATTGTTATGTCCAAGTGGTGATCTGCCACCAACTTGCCAGGTGTCTCTAGAACATAACTGACAAACATGGCGTAGTCTTAAATTACCAGATTTGACATACTGCAAAATTTACAATAAAGCTATCATTTGGTTTATCTGGGTATTACTGGCCTCAAAACACATGTCTTAAAGTTTTATTGACAGATTCTCTCCACTATTTAACCATGTCCTGAGTTCAGTGTGAAAGAAGTATTTGGGCTCTGTGGAATTGGTCTTCACAGTCCCATCCCAGTATAAATTCTGATTTATATTCTAGCAGCTGCTTTAATTTTCAGCCTTTGGGATCATTTATAATGGTTAATGAGTGGACTAGACACCCTTATCTTGTATTTCCTCCTCAACACACCCTTTCTCCAGAACTTCTGGAGAAGGTGATATAGGAGTTGGCTAAGCTGTATCTGTATCTTTCAGTGTCTTTTCAGATGAGCATCCCTCTGTCCAAGAATTACACTCTCAATTCCTTTTAAAATAATCAAATGATGTATGTGGAACAGAAAAGACTGCAGATTTTACCCTTCAATCTAGTCCTCTTCTAAAATCCTTTATGTAGCTAACGGTCATCCCTGACAAGTTGTTCCACTGTTAGTGCTTTCACACTGTAAGTATTAACTTGCCCTAGTGATTAATGTTTCTTTTTCTGAGTGCCGTAAAGTCCCACAAAGATTAGGTAGATTAGCAGAAACAAAGTCAGAAAACAATAATAAGGCAGACAAAAAGGCGCATCAGATCACATGAGGCCTACAGTGTATAGCTAGAAAAATTACAGTAAATACCCACCATAAAAGAAAATATGGCAAGTTAGCTTATCTGTTTTGTGGACAATACTGAATCTGATTTCACATTAAAAAAATCCACTCACAACTCTGCAAATAAGAATAATCAATGACTTCCCCAGTAGGGAGAGAGATCTCCTCTGTCCTACCGGTCCACATCGGTGACATCAGGTAGTAGTCTCTGTCTTTATCTGTGCGTTCCATATAGGTGACAACACTCAAGTATGTTTCAGTGGGTTTAAAATCAATGCACAGATGTGCATTCTATTTGAAGAGCTCAGCATTTTTAAGTCTTGTTTAAAATGCAAATCCTTCCAGGTCTGTGGGATCATGCATTATGAGTTTTCCTGTGCAAAAATGAGAAGTTTTATTTCACCATCTAGTTATTATTTGCCTGTAACAGTTACTATTTGGCTGTAACACTTGTGGTTTTTAGTGCCTTTTCCTATTCACTCATCCACTTCTGAAGTGGGAGTTCCCTACAGCTTGTGTAGTACCTGTATGGATAGAGCTTGTACCAAAGACCTGCATGCACTGCACTCCTTGACAGTCCCTGGCGGACTGCGTAAGCAGACTCTCATGTGTGAGTGTGTATTCTCAGTCACTGTGAGTGCAAATGTCCACATTCATGTGGACATTGGTGTTCACATGCAGTGTCCCCCAAGTTTGTCCATACATTCTAGCATGCCTTAGACCTGAAAACTTTTCATTCTCAAGTTTTTGAACAGATCAAATAGTGACCCCCTGATAAAAAACGGCACAGGATTTAACAGTTCTGGCTACCTGCTCTGTTCTGTTTATACTGTAAGCCTTTTTATCATATTTTTTTCTTCAGACTGTTGGCAATAGTTGGTCACCTGAACTAGAGTCAGACTTGATAGTTGCTAGAACTAATTCATGTGACAAATGTCAGTTTCTTATTGAAAAGGAAGTGAGGAAAAAAGATCATTGTAGGATTTTCAGAGTCATGTCCAAATACTTCTTTTAGTAAGTGAAAGGCAAGTATTCTGCCTGTTTGTTACTCTCTAAATATTTACTCATTGCAAGAACAAATAATTTTTATTTACAAAGGAATGTGAGGAAGGTGGTACACTAATTGCAGCTCTCCTGGCCAACTATGCATAGTTTACTTGGGTTTGCCAGTACAGACTGCTCTATTTGCCCATGTTCTGGCAATCACTTCTCATCAGTTCTAATAGAGGAAAATTTCATTTTGGGTTTACTTTTCTTCCAGTGAGACAATTGCTCATGTGGCTGTCAGGAGGAAAGCGGTGTCGGTGGAATACGCTGGTCTTTTTCCTGAAGTCCAGACTTTCACAGAATACACAATACATGTGTAAATTCTGATGCTTTCCTGGATTACCTGTTGATCTGAAAGACTTTCTTTAGAATTCCTTCTCGGGTGCTCACAAACATACTAGCACTCTGTCTGGAAATGTATGGGCTTGCCTACTGCGAAGCAGGCTATTTAGCTAATTGGCTGTGCGCTAGCTACTCTGCACTAAAATTCCTCACACAGATACACTAAAGCACAAGTGAAGTACCTGACTATACCTTGAAAGTGTAGGATAGCCAGCATGGTACCTTTGCCTGCACAGCAACAGATTCCTAGTGCAGGCAACTTTAGAGCTGTAAAGGCTTTGCTGTCCTCAAAAATTGACATCTTCTTTCAATTTACTGCGAGTTTCAGCAGCTTTGTTTCCTTTGGCTGCGTTCTGAATGTGACTGCCCAGATGAGGCCAGGAGATGGGGTTAAACAATTGATTTTGACTCTTGCTCGTTTCTGACTACCAGCTAGCAGTACACGAGACACTCTGCAAATTTGAGCCTGGCAGCTAGTAAAACTGCTGGATTTTATGCACAAAATGAATTTGACTCATACTTAACTTGTCTTAGAAATATAATGCAGCTATGTCAGAGCGACAGGTCTTTGCTTGTTCTTTAGGGAAGGGAACTTTGCCTTGTTCCCTCACACTGGGTGTAAAAGGAGCAGGACAGTCATGAAAACAAGTAGCGTGCAATTGCCTGTGGCTCTTCTGGAGTAGAAGGCACAGGCAGAGCTCAGAAACATTTATGTGATATGCAGCAAAGGGAACTAAAAAGCTAACATTCCTAGTTCTCCCTTCACAGGGCATTTTGTTAACAGTAAATGCTGCCATAGAGTAATATATAACCACAAGGACACAAGGCTGTACGGGAGGGTGTAATTAGCACTAAAAAAAGATGACCTGGGAAAACCAAAGCAAGCCAACTAGATACTTCCCTAATGAGGCTGTGATGAAGGTGTTCACAGATGGTAAGTGGACTTTCTTTTTAAATGAAATACCCTAAATAGGCTAACAAAACTCTGTTTATAAATATACTGACAATACCACTTCCAGGTTGCAGTTGTGGAGTGACATTTTTTCCTGCCTTAGAAAAATACAAATGTGGAATTCAATTCTGCCAGTAGATGGACAGCAAAGACTCACTGTATAAAGGGAAGGGATGGTTCGTGTCATCAAACCCAGCTAATCGCATATTTTTAAGATTTGGAGAAAGATCGGTCTCTGCTCCTCCCTATTTACTTAATTCTGCTGTATCTGGATTTAGAGTAACATGCTGGTAAAACTCAGATTGGGACATGCAGAAAGGCATGGGACAGAAAGAGCTAGGCTTGGTCAGAAATGGACTTAGCTGAAAGTTTGTTATTGCCTTTTCATATAGCCTCAAGGTGCAGATCTTTCAAACCCTCGCTGTGCTGAGGTCAGTCTGCCTGTGCTCTGGGCTGGAGGGATGTCAGGCATTTCCCATCGAGGGGAGTTTGTGCAGCTGCATTAGCCCAGTGCTGTGGCTAAGCTAGTGTATCTTGCCTGTCAACTGGGATTATTAGACTGTGTCTGTTATGGTCGTAACTGTTCTGCTGAGCAGAGGGATTCTGTTTCTGCCTGCCATAGGCTGCTGGAGCACTGGGAGTCAGGGCTGTGGTGCACCAGCCCTCCTGCAGGCTGACCTCAGAGTGCTTTGCCTGATGCAGCAGGAAGGATGCGGCTGTTGCAGAGCTGGGAATCTCCACTGGGTCTCCAGACAAGAACCCGAACCCAAAGGCCAACCCGCCAACAGTACCAACTTTCCAGGAAACTAAAATTTGTCTAGACAATTAGATACCATTCTTAATGCATTTAATACACAAATTTTAATGCGGCTAGTTATATTCTGGTGCAACATAAGAGAATATGAATTAACCTTCTTTAACCCGTTACCCTCTTCTTACTACTACCTTATTCACATCTCATCCCAAATACATGCATGCTAAGCTTCTCTTTTATCTTTGTTTGCCTTTAGAGCTTAGTCATATGCAGTTTCTCTGATTTTTATTTTCTTTTCTTTCCTAGCCTTCATTTTAAGCTGCACCACAGTTATCTGATGGCTTCATGTTAATATGCTTCTTGTCTGCTCTAGGTCTGAATGAATTCAGTGCTCATGAATGATGCTAAATGAGCAACCCAGAGGAACAGATTTCAGTCAGTATTAATCCATGGGTAGGAAGGTCTCAGTGCCACTTCAGTATGGTCTTCCAGAGAAGGCTTCCAAATATGCAAGCATTTGATTTGTGTATGTTTGAAAATCTCCTCCTGTCTCTTGCAGGGAGTGAATCCAGTCCCAATAAGCAATTTATCCTTTGGGTTCTCCCTGATGTGTCTACCGCAAGTGATGTTTTCATGGTTTGTGGGACATGCTCCCTAGGAGCTGAAATCACTCATTTCACATATATCGCCAAACTGCCATTAGTGGTTGTGCGTTTCGGTCGCAGCTGAGCCATGCTGGACTGGGTCCAGGGATGAGCCCAGCTCCCCTCCCTTAGGCATCCAGTTCCACTCACTTGCAACACCAGCACCCTCCACCATGCAAAATTCACACTGACTCTCCCAAATTAGAAGTCCCTGTGATAGTACACGGTGCTGTCGCTACATCCATCATAGAGGTGTGACCCTATTAGAGAAGCAAGGCTCACTACACGTGTGCAACTCATGCAGTAGTGAATTATAGTTGTTAATAATTACTTCAAGCTGGTAAAAATGGCATAAGCTACAAGATCGTCCTTCTGAAATCATGGGTAGCACCACAAAGCACCCCATGCATCCATCACCACTCCTCCTGACTTACTTTCACACTCCAGGGAACTGAAAGAGCTGTGCAAAAATGTGACAGAGACTTTTATGGCCAAAGGACACAGGCTAGAGCATTCTCACTCCATACTGAGGGTGGTTGTGCATGTATGACCATATGGTACTGGTGCTCCATGAGGAGAAATAGATCTTAGTACAATGTGAACATGAGAGCCAGCAACTATTTAACAGGAGGCCCAGTGAGAAAGAAAATGGAAATGAAGACTATTTATTTTTAACTTTCCCTCAGCCAGGAGACACTGCAGACAGTGAGATATATTCTCTGCTTGTGTTCACTGATCATTGCTCTGCTGACTTCAGTGCAGTTCTGTCTGTTTACATCAGCAGAGGTGTGACCTTCTGCTTGCCTGAAATTTATACAGACAATCCATCATTCCATTGCAGACTGTGTTTTATACACACCTACCTACCTACCCATTGTCAAGTCATGCACTGTTCATGTTCAAAGCAGCCCAAGTACATTTTTATGAATAGAGATCTCAGACATTACTATGGCAACCTAATACTGTCAGTCAGGAGTAAATTATTAATGCTTTTCAGCAGCAGAAAATGCAAAATTCTGTTCCTGATAGCTGTGTACTGTGGTGTCACATGTTTTATTAAGAAAATAGTGCAAGACTTTTGTAGCTCTGGGATTTCGTAGTATACTATGCGAACTATAATGTCTTTTTTCTTGTTGTTACGTATTTTCCTGGAGCTTTGTTATCTACTCTCCATCTTTCAGCCAGTCTAGCGGTTTATCTAACCATCAACAGAGAGGCAGAATGGGTTATGTTTGAAATGGAATTTCTTCTTCTTAGCTTCAAAATTGCAATGCAAAACTTACTTGTTTTAAATTTTGTATGACACAATAAAATTTTAAGTTAGAATCTGAATGGTAGCTATAAAAATCAAAATTTAGGGGAAAAACTGTGTCTGATGCCTGCTAGTTCTTGCTACAGCTTTTATATGCAGAAATAGCATGGTTGTAAAAGTCTTGCAGAAGATTTTAATTCTTGTTTTTATACATTCAGTGTCCACAAACTTTTTTTCTATGAAAACAGAAGCTAAATTGATGAGCTCTGAAGCTCTGGTTTTGCACTATTTATTAAGAATTTTCATAATGAATTTTCCTTGTTCATATTTGTCCCCCCAAAACATATCTCAAACATTTTCTCTTATAAATTCCTGGAAATTATTTTTAGGGTTTAGTATGAAATCATAATGAGGATAAGACGGCAATTCACTTGGAATGAAACATGCCAGTGGTGTGATTTGAGGACAGAATATTTTCCATCTTTAATGTGAAGATCAACATGTACTTCTGTGTTCTGGTATTGGCAGACAGCAGCTCTTCTCCAAAGGGTCGGAGAACTCTTTTAAACTTACGAAACTGCTTGACACAATGCTTACTTTTTCAAAAGGCTCTGAATAACTGCTGGTGGTAGGGCTTTACTAAAGCATTACTGCTTTAAAACTACTTAAAGATGTGATCCTGCTTATTGATTTTTCCATGTATGTACAATCGTTTTTCTTTGGTTACTCAGATGATCTTTATTCTTAGCCTTTTATCTGGTGACTCCAGAGAATTAAATTTCTGGTAGCATTTGAATATTTGTTACAAAAATGGCAGAAAGTCTTTAAAATATGATTTAAGAAACACATATGTATTAACCTCCACTATTCATGGTTTATGAATATGTTCTAGGACAATACAGCTGTTTAACATATGGAGGAGGTTCAGTGGATGTAGTTAGGCTCAAAAATACTGGGGATGTGATCCTAATTTTTTTTGTTGAAGCATCTCTATAATTGAGTAAATATCACATCACAACTTTTTCCATCTAGGACTAATATGCCCCACAAATGGTCTGTCCCGGTAGGTGAATTTTCATGTTTGATCTGGAAGGGATGTGTGTGGGTCTTTTGCTAGGCTGCTGCTTCTGGCTGGCTGGAGGCATTTCTTTCCCAAATGGCTGGCTGAGGCAGGGTAGCTCGACACTTATGGCTTGTGATCAGGGACCTGCATCTTTGGGCCAGATTCAGGGCTTGCTGTAGGGCCGTGCAGCTTAATCTAAGTTCATGGACGTCTTCTCCTTCCAACCTCAACTTCTCCTCTTGTGATAGCTGGTATAGTCAGATGTTACTGTAGGCTGATAATTATTGTTGTAATTTTTATTGCTGCAGATTTTTCTGCAGCTCTTACCTTCTCTTCACATTCCAGCTAGTCTTTGATATGCAGGAATGAGACCCAAGACAGGTTTTACGTGCAGGGTTTGAAATGCAAAGATGATGGTCTAGGACACATATTTGCAACCTCATCAGCCAAACAGATGAGGCCTGGCTGTCCATCACAGGCCCCTTAATGAGTTCTTTTGGAAAAAAAGATAAAAACAGGAAATCAGAGCTGTAGGATGCCTCACTTTGCTGAGACACCTGGCAGGTGGCATTGATCATTTCTAGGAAAAGCAATAAACCAAAGAGTAGGCGGCTTTTTTGCCAGCTGTTCAAGCCAGAACATGTTTTGCTGCAGCTTTATAGAGGCAAGTGTGTGATCCCATTTCAGAGGGAATGGGAGACCTCAGCTGTTCAGCAAAGCTGGGAGCAGGTAAGGCCACTGAGCTGACCTCAGGTGAGTGGCAGCCCTGCAGGCTTCTTGGAGAAACTGGAAGTTCAAAGCACAGACTTCCTTTTTTCAGGTTTTTGTTAGAAGTAAGTTTTCAGTACTAGGCCACTGAAATCAGAGGGAGAAGCAGAGCTAGCCTTTACCATTGTTGCCATGGGAAGGAGAAACAGTGATGTTAGTGGAAGTTTTAAGTAAGTTGCCTGTGCTTATCTGAGGACGTTCGTCTGCTGGGCTCTGAGCTGAGATGTAGTGCAGCAGGTTGAAACAAGTATTTGTACTATCAAGAAAGGAAGGAAATTAATTTGCTTGGTCCTCATGAGATATAATTAGGAATATTCAGATGGAAAAAAAGAAGGGAAAATGAGTTGAGTTTACTGAAAAAATCCAAATGTATGCATGTATTTATGTATTAATGTCACAATTCATTAAACAGTTTCAGAGATTCTCAGGGGAAGTAGGGGAAGATAAATTCCTTAAAACTTTAATGAGCAGGCTGGACAAATCGCTCTATCACAAGATACACCACCTCAATTGCCTAGGAAGTGCCCAGATGACCCACTAGATGCCTAGTTTAGGGCTTTATTTGAAAGGTCCAAAGGCACTAATGGAAATTAAAAAAATCGATCCCTCCTTTTTCTACAGTGGGATCCTGTTGTTCTCTGCGGGTTTGAGACCCCCCGCCAGATTCTTTGTGGATGTACTCAGTGTGCAAAATAGGAAGGAGAGCATTTCTTTATCTCCAGTTTCTTCATCACTGCAGCATCTGCACTACTGTCCAAAAGCTGTCTTTTAGCAGGAAAGAAAATATTCCTTCCCCCTGTAGGGTGCAGTCCATGGTAGGAAATGATCTATTTACTGAGGCCAAGGAGTGATCGTGAAATGTTATGCTCTGAAGGCTAGACAGTGAAAGGAAAGGTGGCCTGTGGGGAATGTGTGGGGCCATAACATCAGCAGTGGAGTTGTCCCTAGCAGATATTTTAGCTATTCAGTAAACCCCGATAGAATCATGATTCGGGAATATTCAAGGCAACTCCCTCTTGCGTGTGACTGAAAAAGGAAACATTACAAATCAGATGGCAAACAGAGCAAAGAAGAAAAAGAAAGAAGAAAAAAGGAAAAGGAACAAAAAAGAAAAAGATGAAGCAGAAAAAAAAATCAGTAAACCTTCCTGAAAATTCAGAAGACGTGTGGATAATATGTATTTTTTGCCTGCTGTATGGTGATTACCATCGAGCCCAGAAGGGCTGGCTGCAACAGACCTCCCGAAGGAGGGCTGGTATGCAGCAGTGTATGGGTGAATGGAAGGGGCGCCAGCCCCTGATGCACTTCACGTACTGGTTTGAACACAGACATGGCTTCATGACTGAGATAAAAACAGGGAATTATGGAAACCCCAGAAGTTCTGATTGTAACAAGAGCAATGCTGCTTTTTGCTATTCCCCACCCATCCTGCTGCCAGCCTGGCCATCCCTTGCGGACGGCTGATGGCCACTGGGCTCTCTGCAGGGTGGTACGTGTTATGCCCTATCCCACTCCGCTGATTTCCCTGCAAAAGTGTTAGGGGGATTGGCCAGGGGATTTAAAAGCTGAAATCCATGGCCCCAAGAAGGGAAAAATGCTACTGCTGGAGTCTCATTTATAAGATTTAGGCAAATAATTTTAGAGACATTTACTTGCACTTACAAGGCATTCCACTGCCCAGAGGTCAATAAACATCTCAAACTGAGTAGTACATCTAGGTGTCATTTCACAGCAAAAATCTGAATTATCACTGTTGTCATGTACTTGTGTCTTCTTGGTTCCCTCCCTGAAATGGAAAGGATGATTACTTAAGCATGGGGCAGAAGAGTTCAAGCCTGGTTTTGCAAAGCTTGCTCTCGTAATAAGTCCCTGTGAGGCTACTGGGAAGCATAAAGGCGGCGTTCTCCCTGTCTGCAGAGCACATCAGGAAGCTAAAGCCAAGAGTGTTTTTCTTGCTGAAGACAGTCAGGCACCATGCCTGTGCCTGAGACATGGTGAAATGGGGAGCTGCTTGCCAGAGCTCCCCCACTTTCCACGTGGTCGTTACTCCTGCACAGATTAGGAAAGTTTATTTGGTTTTCTACCCAGCTGGGAGTAACCCAAGGTCTAGGCTGTCACTTCAGGACAGACAGAGTCAGCTATTTGTCTTCCTCACAGCTCTTCTGTGTGTGAAATGGCCTTTCCTGTACCTATATACCCACACGTGTGTGTATTTCTGCCTCTGGGACCTCCCTCATGCTGGAAATATCCCTCCTAATTATTGTATGATGGCCAAGTGACCCTTACCTTTCTGCCACCTGCAATAATCATGCTGCCAGGTTCCCAGTGCAAGGGAAGGGAGCACTCAGAATTAGCAGCTGCGAGGCTGTGAACAGAAAAGAGGGGTGAGTGTTGTCTCCCTCTTTCTCTCTCTATCTCACAGGTTCAAGCTGTGGAATTGCCGATTGCAGGCTTCAAAGGCTGTTGATGTCTTTGGCACTGTTTTTATTATGTATTAAGATTTACCAGTAATACGTACCTAAAAGTGCACCATTCTGTAAAATGAAATATGTTTCTCCCTCAGCCCTTCTTTTTCCAACATCCTAGTTAGACAGGCTAAGACAAAAGTAAGAAAAATTGAGCAAGCAAATCTGATGCATGTTTTCTTGTCTCTTTGAGATGCAGTGAATAACTGCAGGCAGAGCAGACAAATTCATGCGTTGTAGAGCTGCTAAGAAGATCATGGTAAAAACCAGAAAACAGCTAAATGTGTGTGGCTCCCCCACCTTTTCTGGGCTGCAATGGGATCCCTGGGAAGCATTGCATGCATTCTGGCTCTTTCCCGTGCCTTCCTTACCCGCTTCTAAGGGTAGATATAAAAGAGGATTAATTGAAAAAGCATTTGGTGTCGTCTTGCAGCTCACCACCAATCTAAGCTAAGGTTTACAAGAGATCAGCCTAGTCTGTGGTGCAGCAAAGATTAGTCAGGCTTTAAAATAAAACTCTTTGGAAAAAAGTTCACTAAAAATAAACTGTCATGCTTTTGTCCATGTATAGGTACAAGGACTACAAATAGATGCCATTGCTTAAAACCATATGGAATCACAATGCAAGAATGAATAAATACCTGTCTTGTTCTAAGATGAGTAAAATACGAATTTTAATACCTCTGCACTAGATGGGGAGTGGTGTTACCCTGGGTTTTTGAAGGAAACGGAAATTCTGCATTATTTTTAATGGTTAAATGGGATTGTGTTATTAAACAAGCATGCATACAGATATATCCGTGGGAATCTTCC
Source organism: Falco biarmicus (assembly GCF_023638135.1). Classification (NCBI taxonomy): domain Eukaryota; kingdom Metazoa; phylum Chordata; class Aves; order Falconiformes; family Falconidae; genus Falco; species Falco biarmicus. Next base: position 24,558,821 of record NC_079294.1, on the reverse strand, counting down.
TACTAATGAACTACTGAAAACTCTGGTGGCTAAAAATGCCTTGATATTTGGAAAGTGGGAGGGTGCTTTGCATCCCAAAGAGCCCTGACACCACTGTTAGGGATTTAGCACCTCAAACCTGGTTCACAGAGAGCAGCATGACTCCTCTGCCCAGCACAAACTATAAAACACATTCACTGAGGCAAACTGATAATTAGTAAGAGATTAAATGCAGTCAGGCAAGCAAAGCCCTTTGCTGTTTGTTTGTGTTAATGCTTATTGCACATTGGTGGAAACCAAAACAACACAGTAACCCAACCATTATAGTGTCAAGAAATAATGCTGTGAGGGACCTAAGGAGGTTTTCTATCCTTCATCTGAGACAGGATCGGTTGCTCTGGTCTCATCTCTGACAGGTTTATCTTTAAACTAGAGGGTCAGTGAAGGACATCCCCAGCCTCTGCAGGCTACTTCTGCAGAGCAGAAGAGTTTTCGTAACATCTAACTATAGCTTCCTTGCTAAACATCAAGTTCTTTCCCTTCTACCTACTACAGCCACAGGTAGAAAATAGTTTCTGTTCCATAGAGCAGCCTGTTTTATAATGGAATGCTTTTCGGATCCCCGTTTGGTGTAATATCTTAATTTAAATACCTATCTTTTTATGGGAAGAGTTACATTAAAGCTTACAGGAGATGCAGTCCAGTACTCAATTCCGCTGTGCAACCACAGAATAAAATTCCCCTTTTGTTCCAACTGTAATAAAGCTATCAGTTACTTGGTTTTATAACATGTTTTTTTTAAATGATGGTTTGCTATCTATATTCAGCATAACCTGTTTGCATTTCGCCAGCAGGGAAGATTCAGAGCCTCTCTTTGATACACCTTGCAAAAAGAACCCTTGTTTTGTGAAAACTCTACCTTTTAAAGTCTATTCAGAGAGCCTACTTTAACTCCTAGATCATAAATGGAAGTTATATTGCTTCATAGTGAAGCATCTCAGTGTACACTGTCAAAATCACAGATTAGCCTTTGGATATAGAAAAATAAAAAGTGAAGAACTTTCCAAGATGGAATCAGTCATGCTGTTCAGCAGGTCATGAAGTATCTGCATACTCACATAAGGCAGTGCTGTCATTAAGACAGTAAGGCCAGTGATGTCTATCTTATTTTGCTCTATTTGTTTTCTTTCTAGAAAATCTTACTTTATTTGTTCTTCTACATTATAATACTGGCCGCATTTTGGAAAGAGTTTTGACCTGGTGATCCTCATTGCAAATAAGAGTGATGGTGTCTAGCTCAAGATAAGCTAGTTGCAAATTTAGGTGCATGTTTCACTTTTCTAATAAAATGTCTCATTTTTCTTACTCTGCATAGCCACAATTGGGATTTAATTTTTCTAGGCTATCTTAGTTTCCTCTTTGTTTTCCCTCTATAAAGACACTGTTTGGGAAGTGTAATTAGAACAAAATAAGAGTTTAGTACGTTGTCTGAATTAAAGCACCCTGCTTTTTTGATGAAATTTGTCCTAGAATCTGACAATAAAAGCACAGTGGTTTATTAAGTCAGTGGTAAAACATGACAGGAAAATGGTTAGGTGATTACCTCTTGGCATCTGAGACTAATTGAACTGACAGGAAAATGCTGCATTGGTGGTCAGTTTTGTATTATGCTGTTGTAACTCTCTTGAGTGGTATAACAAGATTAAAAAGGAGGAACAAAATCTGTGGTGGCTCTGGCCAGAGTGCTCCAGGACTTTGCCTTTGTTTTCATTTCATGTGGATTGCTACAATGCCAAGAGTGAATCCTATGAACTGATGGTCCCTGTTCTCACTGCAGTTCTCATTGACTCCAGTATGAATCCTTTGATGCCAGCATAAAGAGGATTAGACCTGGCAGAATCAGACTTCTCCAAGACTGGTGTAATAAACCTGAGGGTCAGGTCATTTATATATTTTTTCTAAGGACCATATTTTTAGATGTCATTGTATGCATAGATCTGTTTTATGGAAAATGCGTATGTGTTATTATCATTGTAACATAGGTCATACAAATCCTTTGATTTTTATTGGGGTGACTGGAATCTAGCATTCTGAAACAGGAAATACAGGATGAGTTGTTACGAAATGAAGTTACTAAGAAGTACGTTAAGGTTTGCAGTAACGTCTCTGTATTGTGTCTAGGACTCTGCTTTGGAAGAGAGCACCTAACGTAGCTTACATTTACACAGGCAATCATACGAAGTGAGGGTGTATTGGCACTTGCACACTAGCTTAACTTGCATGACCTTCCCATGTTGATGATCTTTGATATATAAGGAATGTGAGTTCTAATATTAACTTTGTAAAATAAATGATGTTGATGTCAAATCTGGGTGAGTAGGTTGAGTCAGAAGGAAGTGAGAATTTCTGATGTTTCCTAAGAACAATTTTTCCCTGTTTTATCAACGGCATATAGTGATGCCTTAGCATTTTTCATAGAGGCCTTTTAAAATCTGTTTTCCCTCTCAAGGCAAAAGGTAAAAGGGTTTGGATATAAGTTGACACAAATCATACCTGTGCTTGAAATGAATGTGCACTACAGACTGATTTGCTGTTTGGGAGGCTGCTGGGAGAAAAAGGGAGTGTAAAAACCCCCATGCTAGCTTTTAGTTTATACAGCTAGAATCATTGAGGGATGCTATGCAAGGACCTAGAATATAGTTATAGTCAGTGTTTGCTTTCATTGGAAAACAGTCTGAGGAGAGCTCTGGGCTGTGTAAGGACTACCAAAACAGGTACCTTGCCTACAGCTGCCAGCCCAAGGTAAAGACTGTGCTGCTGAGCCGTGAGGCTTTCTCCTACGTTTCTGTTTTGAGGCGGTTATTTGTGTGATTTCCAGGCTCAATCTCAATCCAGGGGATTGTCTGTCAGCGTAAAGTGGCAGAAGCCTTGAGGCTCTGCCGTGTCTCACAGTGCCCGGTGCCACATCAGCTAGTTTGTGTCCCTGCATTGATGCGTTTCTGGAGTTGTCCTCTGGCGCTTGCGTTGCTGGCCTCTTCTGCCAGGGAGCCTCTTCCCCTGCGCCCTTCAGTCACATTTCCATATTGAAGCTGAAATAAAGCAGAAATAAAGCTACTGTCTTTCTCTAGTGGCCTTCAAACATGTTTCTGCATCTTAACACCACCATTGCTGTTGTTAAGAAGGAACACAAAGGCAGCATTACATTTTCTGTGCTGGCAGGTGAACGGAGGTACCGAGAAGTTCGGCAGATCACCAAAGTAACAGTGAACAGATGACAGAGTCAAGGACAAATCTAAAGGAGTTACAACTCTAAAAAATGCTAGTGAACTAATTCATCATGAACTAGCTTAACTCTACTAGTGTCAGTAAAGCTGAGATGTCTTACTCCACTGTAAGTTTTCCCTTAAAGTGCCAAATTGCCCTAATAGTTGCCAGTATAATTCATATCCTGATTCAAATTTACAGTAGATGAAAAACACTGATAAAAGAACTGGAGTGTATATCTTTGTCTTCCAGCAGCTGTCTTGTCTCCTACAAAGCATGCGGTGATGCCTACAATGAACTGTCTTCAGTTAGGCCTTTGAAATAGTTGCCAAGTATTGTAAAATCCCTGCGCCTGTTTGTGGTCCAAGATCAATCTTCCTTATCAATCAATCAAGTCTGGCACACAACTGCTTTCTGGCTAGTTGATACTGGGAAACAGGTTTTTGTTTTATTATTTTTTTTCTTGGCTAAATTTGCCTATGGGCAAAACTTCCACTAACCTTAAAGGAAGAAGGATATGATCAGGACTGTAACCTCCTCTGTTTTCCTATAGCCATTGTAGTTCTGCCTTTAAAATACGTCTGGACACAGAACTTAGCTTTTTCTTGGACTGATTGTTGTTACGTGTCTTTCAAACTGACAAGTTTTCTCAGATTCTCTTTGAATGAACTTCGTATTTTTTCAATGAAAAAGAAATAAACAAATGCAGAGATCCTGTTTATTTTTCAAACCCAGACTGGGAATTCTAGAAAGAAGGAACATACCAGCAAAAAAGTTGGGACGAAAAACATTTCTAAAAGCAAATGTTTTGAATAACTGGCACATTGCATGTGTAAAACTAAATAGGGTCCTTTCAGCGTACGTGGCCTAGCAGTAAATCATGCAGGCACCTCCTCTTGTTCTGTTCGCAAGAGTGCTCCCTGAAACAAGGGGACTGATTGTTCTGCTGAGTTTATTTCAGCTCACGCGAATATTGCATGCTTTAAAACATAAATCTGTTCTTTCATTTGGAGCTAAGCTACACACTCTGAAAAAGTCAGAGGGTGTTCTGCTTAAGGAAGCAATTAGGTATTTGTTTGACAGTATTGTATGGAACATTTTTTTCCCCAAGACATTGCACATCTATGCTCAGTATCCCCAAAAGGAACTTGCATAGCCAATTATTTCCATGCTTCAGTAACAAATGTTTGGAGATGGGAATAGTCTTTGATGGTATTGCAGACCCTAATTGCTGAGGAAAAGGTTTGAAGCTCCACTGTACATGGTATCAATACAGAATGACCTTTTTTTATTACTTGAAAGCTTCATAACTGAGCTGGGGAGTACGGTGTAAGTCTGGAAGAAGTGTCACGGGGAGGGAAAGAGTGGATTAGTATCTGTAAGATTGTAGGGAACAGCTTCCATACTAGACAGAAACAGAATCACTGCACTTGAAATTAATTTAGTCTGCCTTTTTGGACAGAGCTTTATGTAATAAAGCCAATAACATGTGAAGGGGATTGAAGAAATTGGATTTTTTCCCACATTCTTATTTTTTCTTGTGTGTAAGGGAGTGCTAAGGCACAAATGTACATTGAATGCAATTGTTACGCAGTATTTAAGATGAGTGCAAGAAATGAGGTGGAGGCTTCTCTGTTCTGTGTGCCCTTGCCTTTAAGTGCTGTGGTTTTCATTACAAATGCCAGGATAAAACAGTTGCCATCCTATATAAGTTACTGAGAAAGAACTCAGTTGCTGAGTGTGACAAAATGTACTGGGGGGCACAGCCAAACCTCTGAGCAGGCTTGCCACCATCACTGTCATTCTTTCATGTCCAGAGGGAGGGTGGCATGCTCTCCAGGTGTGCTTGCATCTGTTGGTTGGTTTTTTTCCAAGCAAGATATAAACCAAAACCTATTGCCAGCTGCATTGTTCTGCTTGAGCAACTGAGGAGAGATTGTGTATAAAACCAGCAATGAGTGAATGGGATTTCTATCTACAAAAGCAAGAATGGAATAGCTCCTTCTTGCTGCTCAGGTAAATATCTTTCCTGGCATGCAGCTCAAGATTTTCAGATGGCAAGGAGCCCACGTCCTCCCATCAGGCAGCTCTGAGGTTTGAATACTTTCTCTGAAAATCACTAAAAGAAATAGAAATCTTTCATTTACTTCATCATGGTTTGGTTCAGGTTCAAAAGCATGGAGTCTTAGAAGAGATCTGGGTTCTCTCTCAACTTGTTTAACCTTTAGTAAGTCACACATGTTAGAGTCCTGCAGTGCTAGGTGATGTGCACTTGTGGAGAACTGTACCCAAGGGAAGGAAACATGCTCTGCTCACACATGTAGGAGGATGCATGGTGTGCTGTCTTCTGTACCTGGTCATCTCGGTTGGCATGGAATAATGGGGGCCTTTTTTCAAGTCCCTTTCTGCTTCCTTTGGAGCAGCTACTGCTTGCAAAGAACTCACCTTGTGTAACTTTAGCTTTGGATTTTTCATTAAAATATAATAATTGTCATGCAGCTGACTCAGAAGAGAAATCAACCACTGACGTGGTCATGCAGTGGCATGATGCACCTTAGAGGCAGGATCATAATACTAGCCCAGGTTGGCATAATTTGAATCCATTATACTCTTCTAGTATTTTAAATGATACCAACTGCCCCAAGTCCCAAGCAGTTTTTGTGACAATCATCGATTCTGGTCGTTGTGATATCCAGTTACATTTCCTGTCTGTAGCCTTTTATTGGCTGTGGAAAAGAGCTCTTGAGGCATCTGCTCAAGGAGATGCATCCAGTGATAGCTGAGTGAGCTTTAAGACAGCTTGGGTCAGGTTAAGTAACCAGACAGGCTCTTTCTTTAAAGTCTTCAGTATTATCATCTCAGACAAGCCCATGAGATCATGATACTGTCTCTTGTGTACACGACTCGGCACTGGGAGGCTGCATGGATCACACAGCCCGAGCACTTCAGCACTTGAGCCTCACCCTGCTGAGCTCAGTCAGTAAGGGTTGAGTGTGGGGAAGATCTTCCAAGGTAGTGTCTTGCTCATTTGAAATCAGAGGTGAAACTGTGTTAGGAGCATGAGCAGAATCATATAAAGTAGATCACAAAGCAAAAGCATCCTTGTGAAAACCATCCATCTTGTCCTCTCTTCATCCTCTGAAATCGAAGAACCCATGGAAGTCTGTAAGACCAAAGTATGAGCCTTAGAGCTCACCAGGTCTGGACTACAGCAGACTCAAACTTGCAGTAGTTTGCATCAGCTCAGAGGTTTCACAGGCCCTAGTGAATTCTTTTGAAAGAGCAGTTGTTTTTCCCCCCATGACTGTTTTTCCTGTTGTTTGTTTTGAAGTGTGAATCAGGGTTGTACCTATTTCCCAAACTGTAATTAATCAAGAGAGAAATACACAAAAAAATAGCAACTAAGCAGAGTGGCCACAGCAAGGGCATGTTGTTTGCTGGCTGCTAATCTGAGCGCCAGTCACAGAAGCACCTCCTGAAACTTTACTAAAACAGGATTTAAACCAAAGCTGCTCCATCATAACTAACATTTTGTTCACTCCAGCACTTCTACTTGCATAATAGTACAAGCTTTGTGCCCCTCAAAGATTTGAGGTTTGAGTGTACCTGTGGCAGTTTGTTTTTTTCAGGAGGTTTTTTTTTTTCTTTATATATTAAAGTGAAGTAAGAGAAAGCGTGTTCTTCATGAGGTCTTGTCCTTATCTTTAGAAGTGAATAGCTCCCATTAAAATTCCCCCCTTTCCGTTTTCCTTGTGTACACCTCTTTTACGTCAGAATGTGAAATTGTGAAACTGGAGTTGGGACATTCACATGCATTTACAAAGAACAAAGGTGGCATTCATTGAAATTGTTCATGTTTGCTTTCTCACTTCCTTCCTTCTTTATTAATCTCTCATTTTGGATCTTCATTCCACATGTCATACTTCTCTTCAGTTGCAGGTTGCTTAACATAGGTACAGGAGATTCAGCTCTTAACTGCCACCTCCCCCCCCCCCCCCCCCCCAACTTTATGACTTGTTGTGGTAAAATAAAAATGTTAATTCAGTAATTCAGGCTGTAGGGAGATTACGGTTGAAAATCTCTAGCAAGGAGCAGGAAGAGTTACATACATGTGCATTGGGAGACAGCACTTCTTCTAAAGCTTCCAAACGGTGAAGGACCAAACCAGACTCCCATCTTCCTTCATGCTTGTAGGAATGCTGCAGCCCTCACTAGCCAGACACGTCACTTTTCCTTCTTCAAATACCACCTCGTGCACTAAATCTATTCAGGTGATTGAATCTCACCAGGCATTAGTCACAGTTTCAGGATCATGCCCTAGTAAGAAGGTTCATTTTAAAAGCCCCATTGTGCCTGCGTCTGGGTGAATGGAAGGGGAAGAGGAAGCGCAAGTGAGAGGCTGCTGCTGCTGCTCTCCTGTAGCACGGTGGTGTCTCTCAGTGTGCCAGAAGAGATGGGAGAGGAGACAGCTGGCTGCAGAGGAAAACAGACATTGCACCTCTCCAGAGCAACAGTTGCAGTGCTTCTGCAAAACCTTTCTCACCACTACAGCGCCCTACGTCCTCTTCTAACAAAGGGCTTTAGGAATAAGCAATAGCATGTCGCACGGGGGTGATGTGAAATGACTGAACGTTTCCTTGTGGAAAGCAGCAACAGACAAGAAATATCTGGTTAGTAATTCTCTTTCCTTCACATACCTGTGATAACACGTTTTCTTCATACCACTGGGCTGGAGCCTGCGTATTACTATGGAACGCATGCTGAAGTCGTGGGTGACTGGCAAATGAGAGGCATGGGGACAGGTGATGTTCTGGCCAAATTCCCCTTTAAGCTTTATGTTAAGGTCCATTTTCACAGCACCATTCACACTACATTGAGAAAAAAGCATTTAAAGTGTGAGTGTTTCTATTGTAAAGGTTCCTCTTTGGAAGTACTTTTGCCTTCTATGTTGAAGGGAAGTAAGGGAAGCATTTGATACTTAAGAGCCAAACCCACCACCTGTAGGTTGGGCTGCTGGACATAAGGAGGTGGACAAAAGCAAACAGTGAAGAGAAGCATTGAGCTCTGGGTTTTTTTGAAAGGATTGTTTACACTCGATGCAACCTTCCTTATGAATTTCAAGTTGCAGGACTTACACCAGATAGAGCATAGTAAATTCATTAGTATGTATTTAATTTTTAAATTCTACTTGCTGTTGGGATTTTTGTTTTAAGTTCATAACTAGTCTATGGGTTAAGTATGCTACACATGGAACTGATGCAGCATTGTATACAAGAGAACATATAATCCAGCATAGTGACTGTGAAATAGAACGGGTAACTTAAGTTCTTCTGTTGTCTTTCTAGCAGATGGGGGTAGAACAGGCGAAACAGAAGTTTTGGTTTTCATTGCATCGCATTTGCTTGTTTCTTCACAATTGCTGCATGGAGATAGACTTGAAGCACTGAGGTTACCATTCCGTAACTCTGTGTAACTCAGTAGTGTGTTTTCAGTGCCCTCTCCTTCTGTTGCATATGGATTATTTTATTTTGTGTGAAAGGAACTGCCTGCAAAAAGTCAGGGTCAAGTACAAATTTTAGCAGAGGTGAGGAAGTTTGAAAGTCAGATTGCAGTTTTGTGTTGTCTAATTTTCTTGCAAATTACTCGCCTGTCTGCAGTCAAATACAACTTGAATACAGCTCTATTATATGCTGCTTTCCATCTCGCACTGCTGTGAAAAAGTTCCTGACACTTTACTCTGCATGTGCAGAGTTTCAAAAGTTCTTTGAGAACCTGTAGAGCCCAAAGCATTTCTGCATTAAAGAATCTTTTCTAACATTAAAAATAAAGATGTTGGAAGATGTGGACATTGACATTGTATATTGTATTACATATAATTTGATTCTTCTGTCTGTCTCTGTTTGTGACAGATGATAAACATGTTTATTGGTATACCTTTAAAATAGTAACATTCATATTTTAAGTCTGTTCTCCTGATTTAATCTGGTTTAACAGCCTTTAACATTTTTTTAACATAACCATTTTTGTGTTTAGGGATGCTGTTATTAATCCTGATCAATACTGACAGTAACTCTTAAGGCTGTTGAAACTTTTCCACAGTAGCTTTATTTTTAATTGCTTATAGAGTTTGCTTTTGAGGCGAAAAAATTTCCTAGATAATATATAAAGTTGAGGGGTTTTTAGTAAGAATGAGCAAAATCATCAGCTGTAATTTTTTTCTGCTTCACTATGAAGATCCACTAGACTTTGACCTTCATCATAATTCATGTGACCCTAGTCAGGAATCTGAAGAGTAGAAATGGTAAATACTGCTAATTTAACTTCTCACTGAGGACATACACTGAGGAGTGGTGTTACGAGCATATCTCCTGGCAAGTAGTGATGACGTATTTATTTTGGTTCTGCATGTTTGCATTTGGTAGACCTCCTGGGTTGTTTTTTTTTTGCTTTCTTTTCTGCATGTATTTCATGCAGAAGTACATGAAGGGCATGTACATACTGCTTTATTTGTGTTGGACAACTGATGTGGTTATGATTGAAATTGAAAAGCATAACATTGCATCAGTAATAAGTCACAACTGAACTAAAACATAGGGTTTCCAGAATTCTAGGATGTTTAATTTCTTTTGTCATAGAGATATGGCTCAGGGATGAAGGGTGTTTATGAAAATTGGGGTAATTTTGTGAATCTGATTTTGTAGCAGGTGTTTAAACTGCTTGAATAGTCTGTGTGAGGAAGAAATGTGTAGACAGAGATCTTGAGGCGTGCTTTCTTTTCCTTCTGTGGAAATCTAATCACTTCAAACTAAACTCAGGTCAGAACTACCTTGGCTGAATAATCAAACTGTCACAATGTATTACGCTGTTGTCTTGCCATAATAGTTGTAATATGGGTACCCAGATGGTTTCCCATTCTTCTTGACAGGCTGAGCTAAAGGTCGTGTTATGCCTTGCAATGGGGATAGTGAATCATGTTCACGTCCCTTACGCAGATAAAAATATATTGACCAGAGGTAACCAGAGACCTTCATTTTAGCATATGTGAACTGATATATTTTGTTCTGGGAATATATTCTGAACTTTCTCTCGCTGAATTTTTCTCAAGCTCTCGATTTTGACTAAGCCCTGAATTAGGAGTGAAAATGCTCTCAACTGAGAGACATGATAAAGTCCCACCTAGTATATTCATTTCACTTTGATGAAAGAGATTATTGCTGAGCTTTATGAACTCCTAATTATGGTAACTCATAGAGCCAGGTCGTTCCTTCCCATACACAACCAAGAGGAGGAAATCCTCTCTTTCTCTGTAGAATTGACAGGAAAAAAAACCCCACCCAACCAACAGACAAAGAAAAAACCCAGACAATTCATTAGTGGGCTGAAGCCTTAAAAAAAAAAATGTTGTATGAACTGTATGTCTCTGTCAGTGTGTGAGAGGTGGCAGCTCAGAAAAGAAATGAAACATAAGGAGATTAAAGGGGCAGGCAAGTGAGAGACAAAAATGAGATGTACTGACCTTGGTTAACTTGGAAAAGCTAATTAATAAAGAGGAAAAACATGGTGCAGGATTCAGCCTGAAGGTGAGCTTTCTTTTAGGTGATGCTTATTAAGTCTAGGGTGTTACTATACAGAATATCAGTCTGAAGAGCTGTTTTTCTAGTAGAAGTGTGTCTAGATTGTAACATGCCAGCCGAGTCACTTTGTAGAAAACCTGTGAATAATTTTGTCCTTAGACTCCCTTCTAAGCAGAAAAACTCATTGGGAAGTATGGAGGATCAACCTTGTACATTTCAGGGTAAAAGCAAAGGGAGTTGAATTGTGATCTTTGACATACACATGAATGCCATAAGGGGCTTCCCCTTTTAAGTGGCCAGGATCCATCTTATACAGTCTTAATTGACAATAACACTTCTTTCTGTTAAATACAGAACTGGAAACAAGCAGAGATAAAAAACAAGTAGGTGTTACCAGGGATATTTAAATGAGCAGCACAGGACTGGTTTCCACAGAGAGGGTGAGGTTATGCCACAAGGTAGTCATTGCGATCAATTTGCTGCTTTAGAGTAATGTTCAGCCTTTGGGGCAGTAACTGTAGTACCAGCAGAGAGGGCTAATAGAAAGTGTGGTGGGACAGCTGATAGGTAGAAGAATGGGTGATCCTGGACTAATTTATATTGGCTATATGCCATCTAAAGAGTAGGCTTCTAGTCCAGAAGGTATTTGAAGCACTTCAAGATGAGCTGCAGTAGCTTTTTGGTTACACACTTATCTTGTGCCTAGATGAACTTTGATTTTCAGTGCCTTTCCTCTTCAAATGGCATAAACCACAGCATAAACAATTTATAGTAAGACTTATCAGTCATCCAGGGAAACTGCCTAAGGAACAAGTGCTCAGGCCACAAGGCACATAGGAGTTTGCCTTTGGAAAACAGTGAAATATGTTGGGATACTCTGGAAGGCAAGTGTGTGCCAGACTTAAAATCTTTCTGCACAAACATCAGCTTCTGCTATTTAACAGTTGCTTTTTCTTATTTTTACTGTTGATAAACTCAGTTCAGTGGAGTCTGTTACTCCATCAGTGTACCACAAGGGCTTGAATTAGGCACAATGGCCATTTACAGATTAAACAAAAGGGGGCTCTCTGTAGCCAGCTTTCCTTTTCCAGCTAGGACAGATGCTTCCTTTTGTATAAGAAATCCTTCATTTCTCTTGTCATTCAAGAATCCTTTGTTCTTTCAGTGAAGAGCCTTCTGGCTCATTACAAGATTACATGTAGCCATATCACCCATAACAGAGAGGAAAGAAGGGATTTAGGAAATGACCAGAGACAGTTTCAATTGTACTTAACACTAAGGAGATTCTCTGTGGCTAGAGTATTTAAAATTGCATTCAGGGCACAGTCTGATCCCACGAAATACTGAAATTTAGCTAAAATCTTGTGGTGCCTAATGGACCCCATATTGTACACATGCATATCAGGGAAGAAGTCCAGATAGCCTTCACAAGATAAATATTATGTGGTCTACCCATGCCTACTGTGTTCAAAACAGCAGCACCTGCTTAAAGCAGACTGGGTGTTGCTGATTGCTGCAGCGGCTATTAGTAAACCAAATACTGAATTCTGGTGCCATGGTATCATGACAGAAGTAGTGTAGGACACAGGAGAGAGCAGGAAGCAGCATTAGAAACTTGTGTTTATTGGGAAGATCAGAGATGCAAAGACTCAGCAACAATCGACTGTAAGAATTACCATCATAATGTCTGCACTTTTATAAGGTGTCTCTCTAATGCTGTTCTGGTTCTTTTGGCATTTAGCAGATCTTGATAAATCAGATATTGAAAGCAGATCCTGGGCTCTACTTCCCACCCAAACTTCTGCAAAGATTTTAATGGTAGTTAGCATGAAATCAGGGCAGAAGCTGTTGGCATCAAGATTAGCTGCAGGGGCTTAGGTTAGCGTAGTTCCCTCTCCTCTCCATGGTTTTCTGATAATGTGGCAGGACAAAGTACTTCTGAGGAAGTTTTGTATATGTTAGCAGAAGCTTTAATGTGTCAGATCTAGTGTGATGGGGATGCTCTTAGGGTCCACAGAGGTTTGTTGCTGTAGTCCACAGTAAGGCTTCAGGGAATGCACGATGGAAACAAAATGGTATTGCCAGGGTACACCTACAGAGAATGGTGAACTCAAGAATGAGTTGCACCTACCTCACACTAATATAAATGGCAATACAGATTGGCAAGCTTATGAATAATCCTGCTAGGTCTGTCAGGATTTCCTTCCAGGACGTTGGTGTATTAAATATGTGGGACACTGGGGTAGAGCAAAATCTTCCCTGTACAGATTGTGTGCTAAATTATATGTTTTCACTTTTACTGCATCCTCTACTGAAGGCAGAGAAAGTGGCTTTATACATGTATGAGTGCACATCCTGCACTGAAGTTCTTTAAACTGCTTAAGTGCTTTAATTGTGTGAAAGCCAGAATTGCCAACAGGGTCTGAGAGCAGAGAGGAGGACAGGGGCAAAGAAGTCAGAGAAAGATTATTCCCTCAGATAGAAAATACAGCATAGGCCTCAACTGCACTCATCCCGAGCTACTGTTGGACAACTTCATGCAGGCTTTTGTAATCCCAGAGTGCAAAAGTGAACTGCAAAGTATTCCCTTTGCTCTTAGTTCTGAAAAAATAGTAGAAGAAAAAATTTATAGTCAACAACCCTTAATTTTAGGAAGCCTGTTTACTGCTATACCTGCTTAAATCAGTGTTTAATGTCAGCCCATAGGAGTGGTCCTGAGAAAGCTGCAGAAATCCTTCCCTGTCAAACAGTTGTGGAGTACTCAAAGAACATTTTTTCATCCTTGCTCCTGGTAAAGAGTAATTGGCCTATGCCTTTAAGATGTGGGCTTGTCCTTACCAATTTGTATCCTGCCAGGTGTAACCAAAGCAAAGGGTATAAGGTTCCCAGGAGTAACAGTAACTTTAGTCAACTAATTAGTTGTGTCCACTTTGAGAACACTTTCAGGAACAGGTGGGTTCCTGAGTGTCTTTGCAGCTTTAAGGGCTGTAAAGTGTTCACAATATTTCATGTCTATCTAATGGGTAAGTTATGGTTATCAACTGTGTTTTACCCTTAAAAATTGTAGTAGCATTCTGCTGAATTGTTCCAGCCTTCTCCTTCTTTTAGGCTACATGCAGGTAAATCGTATTTGAATGTAAAACCAACCCTGGGCTTAACATGTTTGAAAAAAAATGTGTCTGTGCTAGAAAAATGCTGTGTTAGCAAAGCAAAGCAACTTCCCTTTTAATGACTTCAGAAGCAGATTGTCTGCTAGTGCAAGTGTGCGTTTCATCATCCCAGACAATCTGTAACGCACTTCCTGCAAGCGCAATAGCAAGCCAAGTTGTTTGCAACCCAAGTGATGTTTAAGAGGAAGAAGAGCAATCAGAATAATGTTTTTTCTTCTTCATATAGACAGTACAGGAAACTGTGTAACAGGTTAGAGTTATTACCGTACGCAGAGGCTTGCAGGAGGCAATGTAACTTGAGCAGAACTCAGGCTCCAAGTTCTGCTTGATACAGATAAGGCCAAAATAGGCAAGCACAGGAAAATTCATACCTCCATTGTGGGCTTTGGGATGCATAAGCACAAATTGTTCAGGGGGGTTGGTAGGGGGAAACTAGCATGGTGTTTGCTGGAGCTGCTTGGTCTGAACCAGCTCCTTTGGGCATTGTCAAGAGATTCCTGTAGCTCTCAAGTCTGTCTTCTGGAACCTGGAAGTGTGAAAATATTCAAAAGCAAAGAAGAATGACAGAGTGGGAAGGTCATTCCTGGAACAGGGCTAAAGCTTTGTTTTCTCAGATGGGTTCAAGGCCAGATATGGGTTGCAAAGTGTTTTCATGTCTTACTAGAACATCCCAGTAAGTCCAAATGAATGTATTAGCTAGGGAACTTTTTGTATTACATGTTGAGCAAGATGCAAATATTTGACCAGAGAGATAGAGAGGATTAGTCATGGAGAGAGTAAGGTTTTTTTGCTTAATGTGTTTCTAATTCAGGAATACTTAATTCTATTTCTCTGAGTAGTTTTTGGCTTAAACTTATTCATGATGAGTTGCGTGTACCTGAATGGGCATAGCATGGCCAGGCCTCCAAAGCAAGGCAGTTAAACCACCTCAAGGAAACCTCTGAGCCGTCTCCTGGCAGAACTGAGCATGGTTTATCCTCATCTGGCACAGGGCTGGCCTGTGCCCCCAACATACCACTGCGCTCCCTGGAGAGGACTTGGTGGCTCTCAGTCTGCAGCCAAAGAGACATCAGTGAGAGCCTGGGAAGTGGCCGGGGTTATGGCTGTGGTGAGGAGGAGCCCAAGGTACTCTGGTTCTCTTGTCTAATGGACTGGGATGTTGGCAACCATCCTGTGGCCTTTGACTTTTCCATCGTTAGTGCTAAGTTATTGTGGTATAGTGGATAGTCAGGCTCCATGTTTCTAGAGGTGAGTGGCTAAAAGGAGAAGCTGAGAAGCATTTTATTTTATAAAAATACACAGCTAAAATGCAAAGGTTCTAAATTGTCATTCAAGGGAGGGATTTCATGCATGAATACAACAGGGTAAGGCTCTGTTCTGTAACTTTGCTCTGTTGTTTTATACTTTCCCACTTGGTTGCCTATAGCATGTGTTCACCGTTACTGTTCAAATTTCCTGTTTATTTTTAAGCGTAGGTGAAGAATGTTTGTATTTTCTCATCTAACACCTATGCTTCCTGTTATAATCACTTGCAAGACACCTGGGAGTCATTATTTGTGCTACTAATAAATTTGCAAGCAAAGCAGTATTGAAATGCATGGAAAATGTTAAGGGTATAAAAATCTTTTGTGTTAGACTTTGCCATGAAAGTAATCAAATTACTGAGCCCGAGAGCCAGAGGCAAAAATGCAGAGGTCATTAATATTCATTCTCCCTATCTGCTTGGTTTGTGAAGGCAAGGCCTGTTAGGTATCTTGGGCTCGTGACCCCAGTAAGTGCAGTGGTATGAGGTGCTGTTCAGGGCTGTGCTCTGCCCAAGCCTCTCCTGCCTTCTGCAAATCTGCACCAGCTTTCCAACCACTGTGGGCAATTGAGCGTGGAGGTATGTCAAGAAAGCCGCAAGGAGTATATCTTCACCATAAGTGACATTTTCTAACTCCTGTCACTCTGCAAGTGGACACGTTGGATTACCTGGGCCACTTCAGATTAGGCGTCTTTTCCCTGAAGTGGAGCTGTTGAGTTATTCAGGTTACTAGGAGGAATCACATCCTCCTGCTCAGCTGAAGATGCTTTTTTTCATTAGGTACTTTAAGCTCCAGTTGCTGGAGAGTTTAAAGCACAACAAGGAAGAAGGCGGCAGAACAGGAATAAATCCAGACTTAAAATGAAGTTAATTGTATTATAAAATGATTTAATTGTCACTTTACAATTGAAGCCCAGAACTGAAAATAAAATAGGGGAAGTCGTGAGTGACCCCATATTTATATTAGTCTGGGCCAAAATTTGAGCTCCATACAGTCCTTAGGAAACTAGGTTTTGGTTTAGCCCAGTTTTCCTTCTGGCACTGTATAGCAATGCATAAGATACTTGTTTTAGAAGAAACACATAATTTTTTACAAGCAAAAAGTATTCCTCTTCATCTCCAACAGTGTAGCAAGAGGGAGAAGAGATCTTTCTGTTTGTAGGTTGTGCCATGATTGCCAGGCAAAACCCTTCTGAAGACTGTTAGAAGTAAAACTTCATACTGTGCTAGGAAAGCTGAAGACAATATTTTTTTTCCAGTGGATATTTTCCTTACTGCAGCCAATTGAAACCAACTGTACTTTTGCCCCTTGAAAGGTCGAGTGAACCTGTCAAGAAAAATAGTAACTGTCATAATTATTGAACTAGGAGTGATGCATTGGTTCTGGCTTGAAATTTCCCAATTGTCACTTTCATACACTCTTAGAAAGTGACTTTACCTGAGCGCTGGGAAGCCTGCCTGTGTGTGCAGCACGGTGCAGCTGCAGTTTCTCTGTGGGCAGGCGGCGGGGTACAGCAAGGAGCAGGGAGTGACTACCCGCTGCTGTGAAGGAGCGGAGTGAGGACAGGTGAAGGGGACAACAGACAGAGAGAGAAATTGGTGAGAGAAAATGCTGAGCACACCTTTTCAAGAAGTTAATACTTTGGTATTTTCTCTGGGGCAAACATTTTTGATTTTGATGAATCTGCCACTTTCTGCCTGCTGAAGGGGCTTGCTCATCACGTTTGGGGATGGCCACAGTGCTCGTGTAAATGTCCTTAAGGACACTTGTATATTTTGAAACACACTGCAACTAGTGCCATGTGAAGTGTGTAGTGACGGAAAGACATATGGTCATAGGAGACATCTGCTTGGGTAATGAATGACTTCTGGCCATTCACAGAGTAATGGGGTGGTATTTGGGTTGCACCAGCAGGCTAAAAAAGCATTAACAGCAGAAGAAACTGAGCTAAGTAGTCCAAGAATGGCAAACCCAGCCTGTTTAATTGTGTTACAATGAATACAATCTTGAAAAACTATCATTTTCAGTAATCAGAAAGTAGGAAGGTTAGTATGTGAGACTTGAGCTGGGCAGAAAGAGAGTGGGGAAGAGACCTGAACAAAAGTATGTGGTAAGTTCCAAGTCAGTGACTTCATGATGCCTGAGGAAAGACACACAAATACACAGTCACCGATTTTTCATTCCTAGAGCTTTTCAAGTGTTTCAGTGGTACAGACTTTGTCCCTTGATTGGTGTCACCTGTTAAGTAATCAGGCAGAGAAGGACCAGAAATTAAACACTCATTGTTACTGCAGGATATGTGGAAAGGGCAGCAAAGTTTTAAAGAGCATTTGAAGAGAATGCTTCTTCAATTAGGTTTGTTAAGCAAAAGAAAACGTCAGATTTTCCCGCTTAAATTTGTATACTAAATACTTTGCCAAAGGCAAGCAATTGAACTAGCATGTACTGAGTTGTTTGCAGTAACATAGAGCTAAGTCATGTACTCTGTGGATTTTTTAATATCAATTTCTTTGCTAATCTGAAAGCAACATGCAAATGCTGTAAGATGCTATAAAACTCTGTAACCTCAGCACACGTGTAAACACCTTGCTGATGTTTACAAATTCAGCCTAACCTAAGCATCGCCTTGCAATGGGAATGTGGCACAACCACACCATTACCTAGTCCATCGTATTTTTAGTGTGTCCACTGTGGCTGCTTCTGCACTTCATTTTTTTTGACAGAATAAGCTCTGTTGACAAGGAATAAGCTGTAAATGTAAATAACCAAAATGTTTACTGGCTTGCACCGAGAACACCCATGGTACGCTGAATTGACAGCCAGAGCTCAAATGAGAGTTCCAGGAGTTGGAAGCAGCATGGCTTTCTCCATGGACTCCAGCTCACTTCTGGCTACAAATGCCAATATGACAGCAATGAATTATTGTTTGAAATGTCTTTTGCTATTAAAGTTTTCAAGCAACAAAATAGAGGTGCAGTAAATAAAAACTATGAAATCTAAAGCTTCCCATAGTCCTAAAAGTAGTAAGTTTCTGGGTGATCTGCATATAATGGAAAAAAACATGAGGGTCTTTTAAAGCAGTGGTGGCTTCAAAGTCCCTAAGTACTTAGAAGCCTAATATTTAGTCAGCATCAAAAATATAAGCTAGGATACGTACAGCCTTCACTAAAAAAATCTGTTTCCCTTGATCGTTATTTAGGCAGTGATTGCTTTCAGTTTGCAATTCTGTTGTAAGATTTTCTTTAACAAGAAATAGCCTAGTAAATTCTAGAGCTGTATATTCCTGCAGTTCATTGGTTAGGGACCAGTTTAGTCAACCAGATAAACATATACTTAACTTTAAGGACATGTGTAAGAGTTGTTGAGTTAAAACATAGCTGTGTCCCACAAGATCACTATTCATTAGATAAAAGACCAGAAGATTGTGTTTGGCTGTGATGTGCTCTCAAGTGAGCCTACAATTCTGTGTGTTTACTCTGAAATTGGCCAAGGGATGGGCCAATCAACACTGAGGGGTGTCATGCGTCACATGGTTTTACTAGCCCTTAAGACATCCATTGCTTAGATGTGTAGTGGTGTGGGCTGTTTTTATTTCTTGGCAATAATTTCCTCCAAAAGTGGGGGGAAAAAATAAAAAAGCTCCAACTTCAGGTAAACATTCAAGTGACTTTAGTAGAAATCTCAGTAAAAACTCAATGAAAGCCTTAGGAATGCCAACTCAGGCTTGGTCTCTCCTAAATCTAACTGGATTACAAGTCTCACAAAGAAGAATGGGAAAAATTGCTTGTGATGCGTGCTTGTACTTTCTTTTTCTAACTTTGTCTTGAAGGCATCTTAAAGGTTGTATCTGGTTAATGCTTAAAATCCACAACCCACAGACTGATGAATGCTAGGACAATACTTGCGGAAGTACTGTGCTTCATGCTTATCTTACTGTCATGTCCTAGGTATCTAGAGCTGGTCACTGTCAGGGATTTCCAGCTGGGTTAAATGATCCCTCTAGTTTGACCTTCTTCAGTCTTAAAGGCCATTAGGATGAGTAGCACAGAATAATTTGGAAAATTAACCTGTTTAGATTTCCATTAACATTGAAAAATTCAAGTTTCCATGGTTGAATTTGGCCAAGGTTAAAGTCCATCCTAATTTTCACAGAAGCTATTGCATCCTCATGCGGTGCCAGTAGTTGTATCATGCAGCAAACCAACTGCTGCAGCTCAGAGTAATGCATCCTGTTGTTGAGCCTCACAACTTTTGGATGTAAAGATTTGTCTTCAACACATACATAGTGATGACAGTGCTGCTATGTCTTGAAGTTGAGCATCTCCCTAAGAAGGCACCAGCAGGCTGAGCTGAAGTAGTTCAGCTGAGGCTACCCAAAGTGTTATACTACAGTCAAGTAGACAATACTAAATAAGGAGCAAAACCAAAATGTTCAAGAAAATGTCTTGCTAGGATAGAGACTTACGGAATGCCAACAATAACCTTGTTCCTGCCAACGCTGAAATTCTCTCAGCTGTTTTGTATCTGTAAAATGAGCGTAAGGAGACCTGAGGGGTTCAAAGGCAGAGCTTTTGACAGCGGTGTGTGCCCAGAGGGCATCACTTGTATAATATATAAGGTAGAAAACAAGTGAATCATCATCTTCAAGGCCATAATCCTAAATATACACTTATTTGTGAAAGCTATTTTGTATTTATGAGCTCTTGTCTTCATAGTGTTGGTTTTGTGGGTGTATTTTCCTGGCAGACATCTCTCATGTTGATAAGGAGGGAACAATATAAACAGACCACCTGAGCAACCTATTTACCTGAATGGCCATTCCATTTTGTACAGCTACTAGAATAAATTCCTAGTCCATGTGAATAGGAAACTTTTCCCTTCTTTCCCAAGAATGCGGTTGCAGTGTGTTTACTACTGTTTTTCGTTTGTTTTAAAGGTACAGTATGAAAAAAATGCTCCAAACCGTAATTATGAAGGCACATGAGATAATGAAGGAGATGCTTTACACTGGGTGAAAATTATTGCTGCCTTTTAGAATTTCCTCTGTTAAGAAGCCTTTTTGATCCCAGCTTGATTAAAATCAAGATTTTAATCCTGATTTTCTAGTTTTTCTGGTTGAATGTGTGTAGCAAGCCTAGTACTATCCAGTCATTTGTCAAAAAGCATTTATAAATGAAAGGGGTTTTAGTACTTTGAGAAGCCACTTGTTGGGTTTATAGCTTCTAAAGTACACTGGAAAATAAAGATGAAGCTTTGGTATGAGAGAGAACTTTTGTTTGCATGTTAAAGCAGTATCATCTTTGGACACTTCTTTTCAGTTGAAATTTACTTTGGAGCTGTATCTCTTAAAATCACCCAGATGTTTACAGCACTTCATTATGGCACAGCATTAATAAGACTCCTAATGAATTTGATGGGTACTTTCATGCTGTTATGAAAGCTATAGGGAACTTTCAAAGAGGATACCAAGAATTGCAGGACAGGCAAGGAGGGTTTTCCTCATTTTTTGTTTTTTCTGCTCATTGGCACGTATCGTACTTTTGTTACTAAATGGTTAATACGTGGATTTGCTGAGAAAAAAATTAAGCTATTAAGATTGAGCCTTTTTATCCCTAACAGTGTCTAGATGAATGCTAATAACTGTGTTTGGATTTAGTTAAGAGTTACTTAATTGTAGAGCTCTGATGCACCAATTCAGCCACAGGGATTTATGTGGCCACTAGAAACTTGTTCTGTGTGAGTGATGTGATCCAAAATCACTGGTGTAGCTGCTTTCAACGACAAACCTGTGAGAATTTATCGCAGGAAAGGTCTTTCAAGAGCCATCACTCAAGAAATCAATTCATAGGAGAACTTGCTTTTTGTTTCCCATTGTCATGGCAAGATTCATTCTTACAATCTGTCATCTTAATCAGAGCTCCTTGTTCAGTCTGCCATTCTGTGAAGTACTCTGAATTATATAAAAAGCCTCCACACTTCTACTCCTTTTTGTTCCTAGCTAGCATGTCTAGAAGCTGCTATATTTCTGATCTTCTCACATTCTTGCTGACTTAATCTTTGCTCAGTGCCCTTAAAAACTACGTTAATCCCCAATCATTTCATAGCCTTTTACTTTGTGCTACCTGGCACAACTTGGGTAGAGGCAAATGCAACATCATGATATTACTTGTCTCTGAGTTTCTGAGCATTTAAGTAGATAATTTTTTTTGCACAAAGCACATCATTATTATATCCTTTTCTGTAATGATAATAATGTGATTCATCCTTAATTCTATTACTTTTCATCTCGGCCTCAGTACACAATTCTGAGGTAATGAAGCATGCAAGTTCCCAGGTTGTTACTCCACTATAAAGCCCTATCAGAAATTTAACAATTAAAAAAGATGTTCCACATGTGCATCATTACATAAATAAGTGATCATCTTTATGATAGGTATTATACTTTATGGTTTAAAACACACTTTCTCACTTTAGACTTTGAATGATGGATAGAATACAATCCCTGTAGATAGAAACACATCTTGTTTACACCAGACAAGAAACAAACTAGCAACCCTCCTTCCATAAAGAACTGGTATCCCTTTAAGGTCTGAAATTTAGAGTAAATCTGAATCTTTACCATGTTACAGTAGGATTTGCTTTTTTAGGTTGATTAGGCTTGAGATTCAGGATTGGAAAAGCAGAGATAGTAAACAGACAGAGCCAGAGCTTCACATAAATATGTCAGTGCCAAATATAAAGACTTGTTAAAAAAAGTCCATGGCCAGATTCTCAGCTGTCATGATCAGAAAACTTAACAAATAGGAAGAATTATGGAAGCTTTCTCTTTGTCTGTGAAAATGTAAGCTATATTACAAATTCTGTCTTTCTACAAACAACAGCTAATCTCTACCAAGGCTTCACCCTGAAGATGCTCACAAGGAGAGGAGCATAACATGTCTTTGCTCACTCACTCTGCTTTGTAGACTGGTCAGTGCATGCAGACACAAGAAGCACTTTTGGGTCTTTCAGATATTTCTGCAGGGAGTGGTTTTCCAATCGCTCAAATTTTTGTACTTCCTTGGATCTTCCTTGCCAAGGACCATAGAATTCCATGCAACACCTGTCTTGCGTGAGGTCTGGATAACTACCTTGGCTTTGTTCTTAGGAACTGTAACTTAATCTCTTTCTGTCAGGCTTTGTCACGCCACTAAATTAGAAAGTTAACTTGCTAAGTGCCCACACACAGACACTCTGACACACACTCCCTTTGAGGTGTTAAAATCAGGTTTCCCTATGACTAGGTAAGAGGTGCCTGAAGGCACTGCTTTGTGAGGTCCCGCAGCCAGCAGGTTCATGACTGAGGGGTGGAAGGATACCTGTAAAGCTTTCTGTGGCTCCCTACCATCAGACCCACCACCTGGTGGGTAGAGAGTTGGTATTACAGATCTCCTTTTTTGCAACTTACTGCAGACATGTCCATCTCTCTTCCTTTCAAGCACCTAGGTGTTATCCTGATTGCTTCCTCCCCTGCCTACCTGATACTCCCAAAACATTTCTAGGTATGCAATTACATACTTATTTCTTCAAAATACAAGTATCTTCTTTCGAACAAAACCAACATAATTCAATGATGTGGTCTGACTGGCTTCATATGGTTTATGGCGCAAGGTTCCATGAAAAGTGAACTTTAGTTCACAACCTCTCCATAGGGACTCATTTTATTTTCCATATAATAAGGCATAAAAAGCTATATAAAATCTAAGTTGCAAGTTAACAGGAAAAGTCTTGCACAGGAAGAGACTTTATCCACACACTGGAGTCTGTCTAAAGGGATTATTCAAACCCATGTGTGTGGACATGTACAGGATGTGTGATTGTGAGTATAAAACAATTCCTGCCTGCCTGGCAGACCCATCATCTTTACTTCTCTTTCTTAGAGTTCAGAGTTATTGCTGCAGCCCAGTTAATACATAAGTCAATACATTAGTCAATCAGACACAAAGAAACCTCACCAAAACAAAACAAAACAAACAAAAAAAAAGTCTGTGCTCCACTGTGATAAGTATTTGTGGAAAGACCTGGATAGATATGTAAAGAAGTACCATGTGCTTGTAAAAAAATCTTGTCACGTTATAGGTCATTTTCCTTTGCTCCTTTTTTCAAATGGCCTCTAGGCTACTCTTTCTCCACTGTACAATTAAACTTCCTAAGCCAGATTCAAAAGCTGGAGAAACTGTTAAATCAAGCATTCAGTGAGCAGAAACCTCCTGCCAACCCCAATAGGATTTAAAACCCCAGTAAGTTTTTAAAAATGGAAACAAATGGAGCCTAAGTTCAAAGATTGCAAACTCAGGTAGACCATGAAGAGCTGGTTTTCTAAATGACTTCATGGAACAGTATTTTTAAAAAATCAGAAGAAAGAGATACATGTAACTGCTAACTAATTTGGAGATAGGAGTGGGTTTGCACAGACCACTCTTCCCTGCAGGTTCAGTAAGGATGCTGCTGGTCAGCTCTTTTAAATACGGAATCATAGATAGCATCTTTAGAATCATTTAGGTTGGAAGAGACTCTTAAGATCATTGAGTCCAACCATAAACCTAACACTGCCTAGTCCACCACTAAACCATGTCCCTAAGTACCACATCTACACACACATCTCCAGGGATGGTGATTTCACCACCTCCCTGGGCAGCCTGTTCCAATGCTTGGCCACCCTTTCAGTGAAGAAATATTTCCTAATATCCAATCTAAACCTTCCCTGGTGCAACCTGAGGCTGTTTCCTCTTGTTCTGTCCCTTGTTATCTGGGAGACCTACCCCCACCTGCCTACAGCCTCCTTTCAGGTAGTTGGAGAGAGCAGTAAGGTCCCACCTGAGCCTCCCTTTCTCCAGACTGAACGACCCCAGTTCCCTCAGCTACTCCTCATCAGGCTTGTTCTCTAGAGCCTTCACCAGCTTTGTTGCTCTTTGGATGTGCTCCAGCGCCTCAATGTCTGTCTGATAGTGAGAGGCCCGAAACTGAATGCAGTGTTTGAGATGCGCAGAGTGCAGGGGGACGATCACATCCCGTGTCCTACTGGTCACACTAGAAGTCCAGGCAGACACCATCCACAGCCTTTCCCTCATCTGCTAGGCAGGTCACCTTGTCATAGAAAGAGATCAGGTCATCAAGTAGGACCTGCCTTTCATAAACCCATGCTGGCTGGGCCTCATCACCTGGTTGCCCTGATGTGATTATGATTAAACTCACTCAAATGATTATATTAAACTCACAGAATGTATACTAAATGCTAACTCCGAGGGGACAACATGGATGGAAAATGATCAAGGGAGAAGAGTTCCTCTCCCACTGCAAAAAGGCAAGTCATGCTTCAGGGTATTGCTTGTAATACCAGCCCCTAGGCCAAATCAGACTCCATGGTAAATGACTAAATCTCTACTCAGAATTCATTAATGTCTTACGAATAAGAAGAAAAAAACCTACATAATGGAGTTAAAATTGAAAGAGCTTAGTGGCAGCAAGAGGCTTAAAATAACCCCATGGTTAATGCGGGCTAAAGCTTATGTTACTCTTGTTTGTAGTAGTTTTGTGTGTTTGGTTTTGCCTTTTTTTAAATTTTTGTTTTTGTGAAGAGGCTGAGACCTGACCAGAGTATTTTAATGGTGCAAATGCAACGTTTAACAATGTGACATCACAGGAATGATGCCACAGCTAATGTATACTTTGCACAGTAAAAGTATTCTAGCTGTTTCCCCTCTATGGCCTGTCATATTGTGGCTGTATATGATGAGCTTCACCAGCTCAACTGTGGTTTGGAACTCGTATCAAATCTAAGAAAATAAACCCCCACACTACAGCACATGTCATGACACAGTGGAGCAATATAGCCCGCTTGTCTCCCAGTGTAGGCTCAGCAGCTGTTGTCTGGATATAAATCATTCAAGCAGCAGACAACTCTATTTCAACTCAAAAAAAGAAGTTTCTTGGTAAGCTGATGCTTGAGCCCTAATTTCAGAAGAGTTGTGGCAGACAGTCCAGATTCCTCACATGCAGCAAGTGAAATCCCTGTTGTCCTGGTGATGTTCCATTTTTCTAGTCACTAGTCTTTTATCTGGCAACCAGAGTTAACCCTTTCCTACATATGGGATAGGAGTAAGCGGACCATGCAGGGTAGAGCAGATCCATACCCCCTGTCCCTGCCATGAGGGCAGCATATGGTCCTGAGTCATCAGTGTTACACTGTCTCTTCAGGGAAAGGGGAAGAGCTACAACCCTGATGCAAGCATATCGCTGCTAACAAATACCCTTCAGGGCAGATTAAGTTCTCATTTACTCCCATGCAATTCCACTGATTGCTAGGATGAGCTCTGTCAGCAAAGATTCACCAAGCTTACTACACGCCAAACTTCATGATGCCATTTTTGCCATGACTTTTCAGCTGTGACTATATTTGAACTATCTGCGTATAAGGTGATTGGCAATAAGACATTTGCAGCTTGTTCACTTTTTATTCTGAGGTCAAGACCCTTTCTACCTCTGCTCTCCCCCCACCCTTCTTAAGAAGGCCAATCCTCCTAGGAACAACTGAGCTGCCATTTATGCCTGCCATTTATTCATTGCCTCCAAAGAAAGCAGAGTTTGGTTTGATAGCAAAGATCTAGCTCAAGAGATGTTCTTAGACCCTGAACAGAAACTTAAGCCAGTCTGTCCAAGGTCATTTTCTCAGGAGTAACTCTTACTACCTAGACTGAAATAATTGCTACAAAACATAAGCTGGTATTTTATTCATGGTATTCCAGGAAGAAAATGCTATTTCCCTAAATTCTTCCTAAATATTTTTCTGAAATCCTGAATGTTTTCTAAATAACCCTTAATAAGCCTCCAAGTGCTATTTTGCCAGACCCCCCAAAAATTATTTTCCTCATTCTGTTATCCTACTTTGAAATAGCCATTTGCTATGCTAAGAAGAACCTCCCCTCTGAGCAGCTCACCAGCCCCCCCAAAAAACCCTAAAAGCCAATCTCCAGGCAGTGCTGAGCAGAATTTTGTGCTGAGAATTACCTGCTTGATTAATTGACACAGCTGAAATACCTTATACAAATTAAACACGGTCTCTGCTAATTTACCCTGTCTACAGCATCTGTTTTCAGTAACCTTGTTATGATCTTTGTCTACGTTTTTCATTTAGATGAAATACTGTTTTTTCCCCTCTAGTTTTTACTCTAGGTTTGTGCTAAGCTGGGTAAGTATTTGGGACATGCAGAGTTCTTTCCCCATAACTGACTGAAAATAAAAGGGCATTGTCACTCAAGCACTGTGCAAATTGTTAACCCTTAACTTTTGTGAGGAAAGAAGTTATATTTGGTAACTAAGGTAAAGAAGTGAACATTTTTTCCAACCTTTTTGGCCTAGAAACTTCACTGGGAATAGGAGAAGGAAATAAACAGTTGAAAAGAAGTAGAACAGCAAACTTTCCCAGAGGAAGGTAAAATAAAACCTAAGAAAAATGCTTGGAGGAAATAGGAACAAAAAATCTTAGGGACCTTGGTGTTTAATAAATTGCTTTCCTGCATTTTGATACCATTATGTGTAGCAACCAGCAAGAGAAACAGACTACAGCTTAAAAATTGCAGATAAATAGATTATCTCATATAGCACTGTATATCTTGTATACAAAACAAACTGTAAATATTTAGATAATCTAAAATGCTTATGGACAGATTTTTTTTTTTTCTTGTACCTTGTGCATACTGTGGGGATGAGAGACAATGGAAAGAGTAAGTAGCTAAATTCGGGATTATTGAGGCAAGAGGTTGTTTTTTGCTTAAAAGGTGGTAAAATTGCAGTTGAATCCTGATACTCATTTGTATTAATGTGCTTACATATCACCTTGGCTGAGTAGAGAGTATTTGAAGTCGGTGAAAATACAGATTGTGTTCACTTTGAGACACTTCTGTATTCTCCTAAGGTGAACAAAAATCAAATATCCTGGGCTCAGGGGAGTTCCACCCTTTTTCTAGCGATAAATGCTGCCTCAAAAGGGAGAAGGATAGGTGTCACTGGGCTAGGCAGAAGATGATACTCAGTCATTCAAAAGCCACCACATATGTCTAGCTCTTGGTATGCGCTGCTGCCAAGTGATAATGCTGTTTCATGTGACTACACATCGTCCAATATTTGGTTCATTTCTTTTATAAATCTTGTCAATGTTTTCAAGTGCCTGTAGCTGGCAGAAAATATTATCTTCTTTGAAGGTCTCAGTTCTTACAGTTCTCTGTGGGCCTATCTTGGAACTTAGCTGTTTGGCTGCTTGTCACTATGACATAGGAAAATAATGAGCAGAATTAATTTATATTATCATGTACTGGCTTCAGTGAAGTTAGAATAAACGAGGTTTTGGTCTGATGGGCTTCAGACAAGCATTCAGAATGCTTTGTCTGTTTGAATAGCCAAAGAAGCTCAGCACAGTGGAACAATGATTTATTTAACCAAGGTAATCATTTACATGTTTGAAAGATCACAGCTGCTAAAATGCATTCTGCACTGTTTTGTGATACCTACCTGTGTACAGAGGTACCATTAATACAGAGATTATATTAGTGGTGTTCAGTTGCATAGGAGGGGCTCATGTTGTAGGTATGCTTCTGACTTTGCATTTGTGTCCCAGCACTGCCCATAAGTTGGTGTGCAGTCAAACTCCACTCTGTCATGCATTATTTTTTTCCTTCAGCAAAAAAATCTGAAGCATAAGAAAGCCTTATACATATTTAAGCCCCTTCCTTGCGTGCTTTAAGGTGGTACTGTGGCCTTCATGATATATAGAGAGAGCTGTGCATGTGGGCGCGCACTGATGTCAGTGACAGACAGCAGAGCAGAAGGACAGATCCAGGGGGATCCAGTCCATCAGGGCCCAGATTCTGCCCTAACTTAAATCTGTGTATCTTCTATTTACTTCAGTGGGACATTCTTGCAGTTTTGTCATTATGTGACTGCAGGTTTCAGGTGCAAAAAGTTCTGCATTTTTCTGGAACAAAGTATTGTTTACGACTGTAAATAGAGGCACAAAAACAGTGCAAAGAGGATGACAGTCCATAAGACAAAAATTCGTGGTTTAGAGGTCAAACATTTTCATCTTTAGTAATTGGATAGAAAATTTCTGATGCAAAATACTGATTTTTGTAATGTGCTACGTAAGAAGCTTCTCTTATCCTTTGCAGAAGGTTTTTATTTCATTATTGTTTCCCCTTGTTTCCCCCCTGCAACATACTCAAAAGTCTAGAACAATACTTTGTGGTCTGGTGATAAAAATCTCATTGCTAAGAGCAGCGCTAACAGTGCATGTGCTTAGATTATTATCCTTTGTGGTACCATGTTTTGTGTGATGATGTTCATCTGTCAATGCTTTTTGTAACAGGTCTGCATGGTTAGCATATTTTAGTATTGGGTCTTTTTTATTTAAGAGACCCATACCAATCAGAATTTCAGTCAGTGCTGAGGGTTCACTTACAATCTTGAAAAGCTGGAGAGTGAAAAACGCATTTTTTTGCACTTGGGGGAAACACACAATATGGTATTAAGTTCCTGGAAATTTAGGAATGTCCTTAAAGAGCTTTGTGTTCTCATTTCCTTGTCTTCTCAGAGGGTATTTGGATAGCTACATTTTACATGGATGAACTT
This sequence comes from Falco biarmicus, assembly GCF_023638135.1. Classification (NCBI taxonomy): domain Eukaryota; kingdom Metazoa; phylum Chordata; class Aves; order Falconiformes; family Falconidae; genus Falco; species Falco biarmicus. The sequence continues at coordinate 24,529,868 of NC_079294.1, read as the reverse complement.
TTGAAGGAGATGGTTGCTGTCACGTAAAAGCTCTGTGTTGTTTGACCACCTCAAGCAGGGCTGGCTTCAGTCCACATGGGATGTAATCCTGGAATCGTCACAGCAGCTGTGGGAGTAGGTCCACTGTCCCCTCCCTTCCTGAACCATTGTGTGCTGGCCTGACTCGGAATGGAAGGGGGATCTGGCCAGCAAACACCGTGCTGTCACTCAGAAATGCATGGGAATAGAAATAAGGCTTGAGTACAAGAGCAGGACCAGAGGCCTGCTTCTGCATGGGAGGACTTATTTCAGCAGTGATGTTAGGGGAATGATATGCTTGCATTGTCTGTGAGTTAGAAGCCCACAGCTCAGGAAGCCGATATTTGTGAGGTTGCTTTCCTTTGGATGGTATGAAGCGATAGGCATGGCATGAGGTGGGAAAGGTTCAGGAAATCAGACTAAACCTAGCCCAAAGCAAAATCTTAGAAAGACATATAATGTCACCAAGTGCTTCTGTTTACTGGTCCATTCCAGTTCTGCCTAATCATTTGCTAATGGAAGAGCCTCTAAGGTTTTCTTCTGAATTACTTTCAGCTGTCCATATTTCAATGTTTCAGAGCAATATGTAATCAACCTGTAGTGAATAATAGGTCTAAATAAGTTACATGTTCGTGTTCAGAGTATCATAGAATCATAGAGTGGTTTGGGTTGAAAGGGAGCTTAAAGACCACCTAGTTCCAACCCCACTGCCATGGGCAGGGACACCTTCCACTAGACCAGGTTACCCAAAGCATCCACAATTTTGCTGGGCAACCTGTTCCAGTTCTCACAAATTTCACAGAAAATAATTTCTTCCTAATAGCTAATATAATCTACCTTCTTTTAGTTTAAAACCATTCCCCCGTGTTCTATCACTATATGCCCCCGCAAAAAAGTCCCTCTCCAGATTTCTTGTAGGCCCCCTTTAGGTACTGGAAGGCCCCTGTAAGGTCTCCCAGGAGCTTTCTCTTCTCCAGGCTGACCAACCCCGACTTTCTCAGCCTGTCCTCATAGGGGAGGTGCTCCAGGCCTCTGATCATCTTCGTGGCCCTCCTCTGGACTAAGAGAAGGAAGTTATCATCCACATTCCAAGAACCTCCTGGAGTGCCTATGCCTTGCTGTGTTGCTCCTCCAACAGGTACTGGGGTGGTTGAAGTCCCCCAGTAGGACCAGGGCTTGTGAATGTGAGGTAGCTTCATCTGCTCGGTCTTCCTGGTCGAGTGGCCTGTAGCAGACCCCCACTGTCATGTCATCTGTACCTGCTCCTGTCCTTCCTTTAATCCTGACCCATAAGCTGTCAGTCAGCTCCTCATCCACATCCAGATGGACCTCCGTGCACTCCAGCTGGTTGCTGACATAAAGGGTGACACCTCCTCCTCTTTTCCCCTGCCTGTCCTTCCTAAAGAGCTTGTATCCTTCCATTCCAACACTCCAGTCATAAGAGTCATCCCACCATGTCTCCATGATGCCAGTCAGATCATAGCCCTGCAGGCATGTTGACATCTCTAACTCCTCTTGTTTATTCCCCATGCTATATGTGTTTGCATTGAGGCGTTTAAGTTGGGCCCGCGATGAACATGAGTTATTGGCTGGAGCAGCTGGAATTCTGCTGTGCTGCTCTTCAGGTGCTCTCTCGCTGCCCTGCAATTCCCCTCCAGGCTCTAAGCATCTCATGCTGGCATTGGTACCGAACTGGAGTACAAGTGAAATTAGATGTAATCCCCACTTGCAAAGTTTGGATCCCAAGTTCCTTGATTTCGTGGCACACTTCCACCAGTGATTTCATAGCTTTTTGTCCCATGTGGATGAAAACTGCAGACACTGTCTCATCTTTCTTATAATTCCTCAAATAACTGCTGTGCACATTATCCCCTGGCTAATCCTTATATATCTCTGATACTTGCATTCATAAGCCTTCAAGAAGTAGGCATGCCTCACATTTAAGCTGTCAGAATGTGCACTGATATTCATGTTTTTTATTCTACTATCAGCAGTATATTTTGTTGCAACAACCACTGTAAAATATTTTAAAAGGTACAAAGTGAAATTTACAGCACTTTGAGGGTTCCCCCCCCCCGCCTTCCCCCTTAAAATAAAGAGTATCCACCAGTGCATTTTCTGCTGGTGCTACTTTTTTAACAACCAAATATATTGGAAGGAAATGGCATTTTACTGTGAAAGGGAAAATTGTGAAACTCTTTGCATCAAAATGACTGAATTCTTATTACCAGTCTAATCATAACTTTCTGGTGAGAAACTTTATGAAGACAACAAGCTATACTATATATTACAAAAAATGTTTTGATTCCCTGGAAATGGTTTAGTACTGAGAACATCAAAACATTATATATCTTTTCAAACCTGTTTTGGGTCTGTAGACCTCAGACTACTGTTATAGAAGATTTGGTTTCCTTTTTCTAAAATCTTGTCTTTATCTTGCGTAAGACCAGATCTCAAAAATATATATTTTCTTGATTAAAAAAATATGTTCTTTACCCATTTCTCCTATTTAAGTAGATAGCCTTAACTTTTAGGGAAACTATACATTTTATCTGTAGTAGTATTTTTAGTGTTTTTTTCAAGTATATTTTAATATTTTGTTTATAAGAAGGTCTGTTTTGCTGATGATTTCTCAGGTGTTGAGAAAGTTAGAGGCATGGCTTTTGAAGTCCTGCACTTATGTGCGTATCACTTACTCAAATATAAACCATAGTCAAACAACTTTCCTCTGAACACTGCCAATTCAATGAAACCAAAGGTTTTCTTGGGGGACGCATAGTTTTCGGACTAATTTTAAGTGGCAGCTGTTCAAGTCTTATTAGAACCAGGTTGAAAAATGTTCTTTTGACCTCAGCATTGTGATTATATTACAATAAAATGTTAATGTTGAAATGAAACGTTTTGGGAAGATTGAACAAAATATTGTGGAAACCTTTATTTTGCAAATAAATCTTCATAAACTTTTCCTGAATTGGAGTTAAATAAGGTATTAAAATCTCTGTTTTCCTGCTAATAAAACTTTGTTCTTCAGCCATCTCTCCTGCTTAAGGAGACAGCCATGATCTTTGGGGAAACTGAATTTTCCAGCTCAAGACCAATAGTTTAGTCCATGAAACAGTTGGGATGATGTGTCCAGTGAATTAATTCTGTTTACATCTCCACCATTTGAGAGATAACTGCAAAAAATACCTTAAAGGCTGCACCATTAGAAGGACAAACCTTTGCCAATTTCAGAGACTTCTTCGGAGCAGTGAATATATAGTGTTTGTGAAATGTGGGAAGTGACGGAATATGCATCAGATTCCCCAGTTAAATATGATGGAAGTAATTCAGACTTTCCTCTCACTTCTGGCATTTTGTGCTATAACTTTTCCTTGATTTTCATTTTCCATTCTAGTGCCAACAATATGCCTAAGCAAGTAGAAGTACGGATGCATGAAAGTCATTTAAGTCCAGTGGAGCACAGATCCAGGAACATATGTGTGCAGTTCTGCCAGTCGCTCCACAGGAATCTGCTCCTGACTCTTACTGTATTCGGTACGTTACAGCTGCTGGTCTGAACATTCTGTGTGTATCTGGATTTGTTCGTGTAATACCACAGACTCTGTTCCAGCTGAACAGCCAGAGAGTAAATAGGATGCCCGTAGACATTGTCACTTCAGTTCAGGTGTGCAGGGTATTACTGACACAGCACAGAGCAAATCCAAACCACCGAGGTACATTCTGTATCTGGTTTTGAATGAAGTGTGATCTAAGTCCCAAGGCCAGTCAGGTCAATGTCATTCAGTAGAACTAAATGCACTACACGTTTTTTTTTTTTCTTTCAGTTACTTGAAAAAAGACAAAAACTCTTCAAAATTTCCTTCCCTTCATCTTTATCTCTCAGTTCATGCTCTGCTGCTTTTAAGGCTTGGTCCCTCTCCCTGTAGCTGTAAGCCAGTGCTCCGTGATCTCATCCTGAATATTGCCTCTGGCTTTGGCAGCTTCCAAATATGGAATAATTTGACATTTTATTGTGGTGCGCTGGCTCTTTGCCTGTTTCTTTTTCACTGAAAGCCTAACAGCCAAATGCAGCAGCAAATTCATAGACACACTCTATTTTGTTATTGTTTGAAAGACTAGCTGCAGCTGGTCTTGAGCTGCAAATTTCACATCCATATTTTTCAGTCTTCAAAACCCATACTGCTGAAGTGTTTAGACAGTATTTGCTTTGAATCATTTTTAGAAGGTGCCTGATGCAGGTCCAGAAAAGTTTTAAGTACACACATTTTTTCATTGTATCAAACTGATACTTCAAAGAGTCATAGTTGCTGCAAATCACAATGCAGGCTTTGCTGTCAAGTTTTATTACACTTGAGGCTTGGGATCAGGAAAACAAAGGCATCCTGGATGTAAACATAAAATATGTATTCACAAAGACCATGTTATGAAAGTAAACATGGCCTTTTCCCCTGAGAGAGGGGTTTAGGTGTTACCACTGTATAAATCTAAATAAGTGATAAAGGGATTGTTTGTGATTGGAGAATATTAGCACAAAGAGAAGGATGCAGACCATCAAAGGGAAGGAATGATAAATAAGTACCAAGAATTGAGTTTTCTTCAGTGGTATCTGCGCAATTCCAGGTCAGGCACTCTCTTCCAAAACCCCCAAATGAAACTAGAATCTCTTTTCCTCACAAGAATATTCTAGCTTTCCTGCAGTGTTTTTCTTAGGCTGTAAAATAGCTACGCGTGCTGACATTGTTGTCAAGTGGTTCCATTCTTATGTTGACAGCTAGATGTCGTACACTGAAGAGCTGAGTCGTAACCCCGGCTCTTCTGTCAGATCTGTGTAGCCTCATGTAAATCACTTCATCTCTTGGTGCCTCAATTTTGCCAGCTATAGAACAATGATATGAAATATATTTGACTATCACTCTATGTATTGCAAGGCCTACACATTATCAGTAAACTTCAATAACATTGTGGTTTGCAGCAAATTTGTATTTGAAGAAGCAGAATAGTACGTTACGTATAAGCTCAGCTGGCAGAAGATTCCACATCAGGACCACTTCTCTTTAATTATGAGATACATAGTAAGCATGTTACAGCCTTATATTAATCAGAAGCTTAAGTCTTCCAAAAATCAGCTGCCTTGTGTAACCATTTTTCTCCTAGGCTGTTATTCTGGGTATTCAGTGTGCATTCAGATATATATGTTACTGACCTGCCCTCTTTTATTCTTCTAGGTGTCATCCTGGGTGCACTGTGTGGGGGTCTTCTTCGTCTAGCAACACCTATTGACCCTGATATCATCATGTTAATAGCCTTCCCAGGAGATATACTTATGAGGATGCTAAAAATGCTGATCCTCCCTTTAATTATCTCCAGTTTAATCACAGGTAAGATCTATTAGCCATAAATACTTTAAGATGCTTGCTACAAATATCACCTGGTTTGCTTTTTGTGATGGAGGAAGAATGATAGTGTGACCCTGTCAGGGATTTTGCAGTTGCAATGTGTATTTCTGATTAACTTCATTGACTTTAATACATAGGTGCTCCAGTGAATTTATTTTCAAACACATGCACACATACTAGCTTCTTGAACATCAGAAATCTCTTAATATGCTGTTTCACCTAATTCCTGGATTGGACCTTGCAAATAAGATGTCATGACATTAGCAAGTCTAGCCTTCTTAAAGCTGTGGTGTCAGCCAGATTGTGACTAGTTTGCAGCAATCAAGGGCAAAAGATAGTGTATATTCTCTGTTTTTCAGTGCCTCCTCTGCAATTAGATGGAATCTTAAATGATTCTCTTCAAATTAGTAGCAGCAAACGTTGTTCACATAGGAACTGGAGGCAGAAGCTTCAGTAATCTATCTAGCGGTGCGAATTTCACAAGGACAAAGTAGGCATCTGTAGGCAGTCATTAAACTTTGCAAATTACGAAGGATTTTATTTAATGATTATTGAATTGGATTGAATGTCAATATGGGTTTTTTTGTTTCTTAAAATAAAACATCTGCAGGACTGTCTGGTTTAGATGCTAAAGCAAGTGGCCGATTGGGTACAAGAGCCATGGTCTACTATATGTCCACCACTATTATTGCTGCTGTGCTGGGCGTGATTCTGGTTTTAGCCATCCATCCAGGGAATCCAAAACTCAAGAAACAGCTTGGTCAAGGGAAGAAGAATGATGAAGTATCTAGTCTGGATGCTTTCTTGGATCTGATCCGAAACCTCTTCCCTGAAAATCTAGTCCAAGCATGCTTTCAGCAGGTAAATCCTACTCCTTGCTAATATTTTTTTACACTTTTTACTTACCAGAGATGGCTGTAGAGTTAATGTCATTGTTTAGGTGAATGACAAAAACGATGGTGCAAAGAGAAATACAAGTCTTAAGTCTTGAGCAGGTAAATGAAAGAACATTATTTATAGCTGCTTTGTTATATGTTGTAGTTATTATTTAAAATCATAGATTTTTTTTTAAAAAGATTATTTTTAGTTTGTTATTAAGTAAACTTAATTTTTTTCCTCACTTTTAATACAATATATATAGTCATGAATGCTGGCTTAGGACTGAACAGCTGATGAATTACAGAATCTTTTACCCAGACCTGATCTTGGTTGGTAGTTAGATGGTTCTGCAATGCTCTATTTGTAATAGATGGATAATCTTCATTCCAACTGGTTGACAGTATAAACGTACCCCAACCCCCAACCTCTCATAATATCTATTGCTGTATTAGAGTCCTGACTAGGTGGGGATAATACAGTCAGGTGGCTGACCCACCTCAGGTGGCTTCATCAGGCCAGGTTTGAAGCATGCTGGGAAAGAAGGATGTTTGCACCATGTGTTGCTTGCTCTGTTGGTAGATAATTTTGTCTAAAAGCTTTTCACTAATGCTTAATCGAAACAGCTTCACTTCAAGGGATAAAATAAATGAAAAATGCATGCTTCCTAATTTCTGCTTAAACATATTTCTTCTATTAATGTGCTTTTTCCTAAAACTCAATTGATGGTAACAATGCAGACCTTTTTTGAATATTTTTTTTTTGGATGGAACAGGGTTTGTTGCCAAACCTGTTCTTAAGTGTTCCTATGTGAAATGGCATGATAACTGGAGCTGTGTTTATGGCCAAAGAATAAAGTGAAGAGTGGGAAGGGAGACAAGGCCATGGGGGGTGGAAGAATAGAGGGTTACCTAAGCTGCCAAAAGCACTTGGATTGCTTCACTTCTTCCATGGACTTCCACATAAAAACATAGTCCTTGGGGGTTTAAAGAGAGAACATTCTCAGTATTTCCAAATCATCATGTGAATGTCAGTCATGTGGTCAAGCTGTGAGTGGCTAAACATCACATGTAGTAATAAATGTATTTCTGCAAAACTGAGTGAGGGGAGAGCAGGGTCCTTATGGTTTTTTTCTTCCTTTCCCTTGTTTGAAATGCAGAAGAGAGGAGAATTAAATTTCTGGTCAGCTGAAAGTGGTCAAAAACCTCAACAAAGGGACAAAAAGTGGAAAAAAGAAGAATTAAGCTACCTGTGTCAGATAGTTTTCTTAGAACCTAATATTGCTTTTTCGGTGTGTGTAATATCAATGTTCACTAGTTATGGATCACCAATCCACTGATTGTTTTTTTAAACTTAATCAAAAAAGTTATTGAGCTTTTTGGTTTTCCAGTGTTGAATTTTATCAGTTTCCAAGCTAGTTGCCAGTGAAAACCTGCCACAAAGCCACGTTTCATTTGCAAAGTAAGTCACACTTTTTTCCAGATGGAACTTGTGACTTCTCCTCAGTAAGGAGTTAGGCTTTGCTTGTCCCTCTGTTTAGGAGGAAATTAACTGCTTTTAATGGTGTCAGCATATATTTTCCTGCATTTATACAGTCTCCCTCCATGAGCATTCAGGTTGCCTTAGGCAGAAGTAATTTTTTGCAGAAATCCTGTGAAGAATGGTTTTGAAGGGTGCACAGCAATGGTACTGTGTAGCCATGGTCTGGGGGGGAGTTTTACACACCTTCCCTTGTGACCAGGCAGAAAGCCAGTGAAGGGATTCACTTGCAATTTTGAGACAGCTCATTTGAAACTGAACTTTGAACCATCATGGAATTTCAATAACTCTTGAATTTTTGTATGGACCACAGGAAAGTCTTAATTTATAATGAAAACTGCTATTCCAGCAACGACTTAAGATCTTAAGTGCTATGAAAGAGAATAGGACTTAATCTATAAATATGATTGTGACATTTAAATGGTTTTCTGGCCTTAAACACTGGTGTCAGAATCTAAGCTTGATGCTAGGCTTGGAATTTTTAGTGACTGTGGCCTTGTGCAAAGGAGGGCTGAGGACCTTTGACTTAAGTGACTGTAGTGGAATTTCTGAGTGCATGGAGTCTAATCTTTTAAGTTTAATTTCTGTGACTCTGTTCTCTCATTCTGGATACTTCACATAACCCTCAGATAAAATTTAACTCTGGAAAAGATATAAACATGCAGGAATTTTGGGTTGCTTGAGGACAACTGAAGAGTTTCTCATATAAAGCTAGGCTTTCTGTCTGCATACCCCTCTCTAGATTTAGACAGCAGGTTTTGAAAGGAGAGATGTAAGATATCGTTATCCATATTACTACAATGTCTGTCTCAACAGGAAAGAGGTGCAAATGTTCTTCAAAAGGCTAATGCACCATTTCTGATGCTTGCTCAAACATGTTTCTAGGAACAAGGAAAGTAGGGAGCAGATTGGAAACCATGGCAAACTGGTCAGAGCTTCCTAATCATTTTGCTTGTCCCAGAGCCATGAAGAGGCAGGAAAGGCTCAAGCTGTGAAGTGGGAGGAAGATGTCCCTTCTAAAAGCAGCAAGTCACAGATTTCTCTTTTTCCACTCCCTCCTCCCTTTTTTCCTAGCCATAAACTCAAGCCCATTTCTCCCCCTGCAATTCCTTCCCAGCTTTCCTTTGACCCTGCCTTTCATGTGCCAGGAGGGGTTCAGATGCATTCTGATGCTGATGTCTTCTTTTTTGAGGTGGCCAGATTTGATTTAATAGGTATCTGGCAGCTTTGATAATTTTTCTGTTATCCTGTTACAGTATTTTAATTAGAGAGCTCAGGGGACTGTGTGTATTCCATTTTGAACCCTCGCACAGTGAAGTGTTGGAAATGTTCGAAGTTTTTGATTCAAGTTAACCATCAAACTATGATAACTAGGGCTGGACAGACCATTCTGAATAACAAGACTTAGTGCAGAGTTGCTGCTGTGACTGATCTGTAGAGATGTCTGCTTTTTGGTGCTAAATAATGGTGTCAACATGTAACGTAGGTTCTGTGAAGCACCATTTGTGAACCATCTGGACAAAGGGGCTAACTCTCTGTAAAATGTTACATCGTAGTGGTAAGGAACAAGTATTTGCCATGCTTCTCCCACTAGAGTCATGAGGAGGACTCCCAGGACTTTGTGACACTTGGAACTATTGAAAAACAGAATTATTTTTGGAAGATGGGGTAAGAGGTTGTGGAATGCATGTCTAATCCTTTAAAAATACAGTTCCCTGGAATTTCAAGTGAAGACTGTGTTTATTATTATTTCTTGATCTCCCATATGGATTACATTCAGTTTCCAACTTATCCTCCCTTTTTATTGCCTTCAGATCCAAACTGTCACCAAGAAAGTGCTGGTGCCACCACCCATTGAAGAACTGCCTAATGTCACTGATTCTGCTTTTGCTCTGATGAATGAGACGGTGCGCGAAGCACCACCAGAAGCCCAGCTGGTCATTAAGAAGGGACTTGAATTTAAGGATGGCATGAATGTCCTGGGTAGGAAAACTTTTTGCCTGTCAAATATATACATCATATGTACGACACAGCTTTTGACTGTGACTAGGTAGCCAGTGTTGTCTGATCTGCTCTTCAGTGCAAGTTTAGTCTCCCCAAATAATCATCAAGTGTTATCGCCTACTGGCTTCCCATTGGTCTCTGAGATTAAAATCTAATGGTCGTACTAGAAATGTGACTGTATCGCAGAAACAATCAAGTGAATTATTCTGGATTGGCATCTTTGCAGGTATTAATTGGAGTATGGTGGAGCAGCACGTAGGAGTTACCCAAAATATCCTTTCATCCTAGAAGTAGCCTACCTAGACTAATACTAAGGCATATTGGCAAAACAGTATGGGGGAGAGCTTCAAGAGCCAGTGCTTTACCCACCCCCTGATGAATTCGAGCTCATTGTTTCCAGTAGGTGTCTTGGGCATGCTGAACTAGAATTTGGCTTGAGGCAGAGCCTGAAGTGAGAGGTGGGGTGTGAACTGCACCACCCAAGAAAAATCCCAGAGAGGCTCGACACATCTCTGAGTCACGACTCCCTCCTCCTTTCATCTTGTCTGCTGACCTTTACCAGCTGCAAATTATGAACAACTGCCATCCTGCCATCTTGTCTGGACAAGCCAGCAAGCGAGGGTGGTACGAAGTCTTTGCCTGTCTCCCACCCCTTCCTAAAGCACCTGTTTGGATTGGGGTGGGGGTGCAGGGAAACAGAGCTACCACACCACTTCTGTTTTCTCCTCTGTGTCTAGACTCACAATTTTGTCAGCCCAGAGAGCGGTGCCCCTCCTTCACCTTCTTACTTTCTGGATGTGGGTGAAGTCAGTCACAAATTAGCCCTCAATTTGTAGCCTCATTGGCATGCCTACCCTTGAAGGTACACAGGCTCCGTGGCAGCATGTCCACAGGGCTGAGGCTGACACCTGTGTTTATAGGTCCCCAAGTATGTGGCAGTACCTAAACCACTGCTTTGTCTCACCACTAGGCCATCACTTTTTAGGAACAAATGGCCCCTTACAGACTCCTTACAACTGATGAGCTGCCTCTGCTGACACAGTGGCTGCTGTGCCTGCAGAGCTTCTCCAAGTGTTGGTGAGTTGGTTGGCAGTGGCAACTTTGCTTAGATGTGGGGGAGATAGCATCAGTAAGCTGAGCAGAGATCATTTTTTTCTCTGCAAAGAAGCCTGCTGTACAAGAGCCAGTAGCCACTGTATTCTGCCTGCCTCTGTGGCTCCTTCCATTCAACATTTGTGGGCAGAGGAGCCACTTTCTTTCAAAGCTGCAAATTGCTGTTCTGTACCCTGCATGAAGCAGCAGCTCATGGCTTGTGCTGTTACCCTCACCTGCTTTTTTTTCTCGTGGAGCTCTCCTTATGCATTAAAATGAAACAGTATTTCTAATGTGAGAGATGTATTACATTTAGTGCTGGACTTGTTTTGTGCAGGCTCTGTCATGGATAAAATACAATTCCTACAGAAAGGAAATACACAGTTTAGGTGGGGGATTTGCTGTAGTATTTTGACCAATGAGTATCAAATGTTGCAGAGTTTCCTTGGTTTAATTTGGTTTGGTGTGGTTTGGTTTTGAATGAAGAAGTGAAAATGTTGGGGCATTGCCATCCAGCTTGCATAAATTGTACAAGCCAGGCAAATTCCTGCAAATATGAACCAACTTGACTTTTATGACTAATGTAGCAGCTCATTTGGAATTAACGAATAAAACCACCTACTACCATTTTCTGATGCAGAGTCTAAATTCCAGGAAGTTACATGGTCTTTGACTGAAAAGTTTTTCATCTTCATCATTTCTCTATGCTCTGCAGCACACAAACGTACACTTCACTTCCTTATTGAAGTAAGTCAACAAAGAGAGCTTGGTGCTAAAGAATGACTTTATATGCCAGAGATTGGCTTATAAAAAAAAAATAATCTGATTGCTAAACCCAGTGTGAGGATATGGGACAGCCTGTTTTTTCCCAGGGTACTGGTAACTAAAATTCCCTTCTTTTGAATGCTTTTGTGTCCTGATGGGTTTTTCCTTGGGAATTTCCCAGCTGAGTTCACACATTTGTTAAAAACTGAACTCATGCTGAGTCTGACTGAAAGTTTAGTTTCAAAGGGTGGCTGAAAATTCAAACCATCTATCAGTATTGGTTAATAATCCCACTCTGGACCCTGAAAATTGCTGGATGGTAATGGTTAGCACTGGAGACACAGCTCCAAAGTCATATATGACGTGTACTCAGTTCACACTAATACTCCAATACTCCAGACTTTCGCACCTTAGCATTTACATTTAGGAGGCAAATGTTACTCATACTGAATTCAATGATTGTGTATCTACTGATAGCCAGTTTCAGTGAGATTAACCTGCTTAATGGGAGTTCTGTAGTTTAGTTTGAAGTGCAATACCCACCTTCTTCATTTAACTGGAATACTGCTGGCCTGTGAAAGGTATGTTCTAGGTCTGCTTTTCCCTTTTCATGTACTCCAGGAGTGATTACTGTATAGGTTGAATCTGTTAAGGGACTTTTGTAAAGTTTGGGGAAAAAAATATTTTGGTCTCTAGTGACTGTTTTAGCAACAAAGAAGAATCATGATGTGGTGGTGTGTTGCCTCTCCCATTTGCCAGGAGCTATGAGGTTTCCAACAGTTGCGTGGCACTAAGATTATGGTATATGTATTTTTTTGATGATAAGATCAATTCAAGAAAAAAGAAGAAAACATAGTTGGGCTGTGAAATTGGGATTTAGTAAAATATTGAAGAATAAAATATGTCCTGAATACGTTCATGAAAATTGAGAGTGAATCCATGTTAAAAAGTCCCAAGAGATGTGTAATGCACTAGTTTTGAAAACTGGATTAGCAGGTAGTGTAAAGACATTGACTAGGTGCAAAATCTTCTTAACCCCCATGGTTTTACTTGCTTTTTTTTTTTTTTTTTTGTCTTGCCATTTTTTCCCCAACAGGTCTGATAGGATTCTTTATTGCTTTTGGCATTGCTATGGGGAAAATGGGAGAACAGGCCAAGATGATGGTGGATTTCTTCAACATCCTGAATGAGATTGTAATGAAGTTAGTAACTATGATCATGTGGTAAGTTTGAAGTTCTAACTTCTAGAACAACAACAAAAAAAATTAAACCTCATAAACCCCTAAGATAGCATATAGTGACCACAGTTTGTTAGTAAACAATGTAATTAAATAGTTCATTTTTTAAAGCCTTGACAGGCATGTTAGAACCACAGCAGCATTATTTCGATACGGTGAGGGTTATTCAGGACCCAGTTTGAAATATTTTTGGAAGTATTCTGTTTGTTTACTGAAATCCAAGACACGCAGGTACCAGCAAAGACCTTCAAATGCCACATTCATTATGAAAGTTCATTACCTAGAAGGACACCTAGCAAGCAAGAATGCCCCACATATGAACATCCAAATCTTCCTGGGAGGTTAGCATAATCCCAGGGTGTTAGCTGGGAGGTATAATTACAAAGAAGCCTGGAGACACACTTTATTCACTGTCTTCTGTACTAAAAATACTTTACCACCAAGTAAAATTCCAGTGGTTCTCAGTGATGTGTAGTGCTTTCACCCATACATAGTTTCTGCAGTATCTGTGTCTTAGGGCAGTGGGGTCGCTGGAAGGTATGTCTCCTGTTTTTGAAGTGTACCCATCCGTAACAATGGGGCCTGGCTTGTCTTCAAGGGAGTGACTTTACCCAATTAAGTCTGAGCCCTTGTTTACATTTCTGGAAGAGGATTCTTTTTTTTTTTCTTTTTTTTTTTTTTTTTAAAGATGTTTCTTCTGAGGGCTTCCCCTGAGCTATTTGTAGGCAGCGCCAAGCATGGCCATATCACACAGAAAAGCGTATCATGTGTTTCAAACATGTACTACTGTATCTCTTAGGTCTTTGAAAGCAGAAATAACCACTCCAATAGAATACATGTATCATGGCTCATTGCTCCCTGTGATTCCGTGGTGTCCCTGGAATTGATTGCCTGAGTTACAAGGCTGCAGCATGCTTCTTTGAGGCTCTAGAAAAGGGAGCAGGGTGCCTGAAGTACAAGTCTTCAGCATCACCAGTGTTTCAAAAGAAGACTGTTATGCAAGAGTGATGCGGACAGCAACAGCTATGTAGAAATGTGTAGAACAAAAGAATGAACTTGAAGCAATGACTGCATTCCTGTTATGCTTCTGCTTTTCTGTAGATGATCTTGCTGCATAAAAGCACAGTTGTTTTTATTCACAAAGCCCTTCTGCTTTCACTAGTTACTGTAACCTTGTGCTCTCCACTATAGAGAGACAGTGACTATACTCTCATAACACTCCAAGAGCTAGAATTTATTCTTACTTCACTTGGCACCAGTTGGTGGATGCAAGAAATAATATACCTTGCCTATATAAATTTTCTGTAGTAGTCAGTGTTGGCAGGAAATCATTCAAGTTTCAAGAAAATCACTGTAAATATTTATTTTTTACTGATGTGCTTTTTATTTCTCTTACAATTTGTGAGAAAGGAGATTGACGTTGGAAATTTCACTTGTTCATCTCTGTCTAGAATTTTTAAGGAATTGTCCTAGCCAGAAGCAACATTTTTTATGTGTGTTTGTAAAGATAAATGCACTTCTTCACGTAAAGTTACGTTTTGTTTGGTTTATGATTTCTCTATACAGAGAGATGTAACACCTGTGGCAACTCCAGACTCTCAGGAGCATGGCATTGCTACACCAGCATAAAACAGATCAGACATCTGGCTCTGACACCATGTAATTCTTTATGAAAGATGCTTCATCAAGTTCATTGAAATATGGCTTTTTATGATAACTGGTATAACAGCTGGCCTTGCATTTGAAGTGATTGAGGGCTTTCCAGGTTTTGGCCATATTGCTTGAGAGAAAATGAGATGCTTCTTACAGAAAACGTGAAGCACTTTTATTCTGAAAGTCAGTTTCCTTTTTATTGTCTTTAATTAAGCATCCAAATCACTACCACTTTTGAAAATATACATTATCATTTATTTTCAGAGAGGCATTTTGTTTACTGTTTCTCCGTATGTTATACACATTGCTTTCTCCCAGCTTATGTCACTTAAAATTATGTAATATACTCACCGTTATCAGTGCAGGTATAAATATTGTCTTTGACCCATGCACTTTCACTATAGCTGATTATTACATTTAAAAAATAATATCCATTTCAATTTTTTTTTTATTACCAAACTGTGCTACCCATTATCATCCTATTTGAAAGTTTCATTTATGCTATTGGGGAATCACATGACTGAAGTGACAAAAAACCTACCCTATGAAGGAGAAGCACATAAGTAACGAAGAATCCATAAGCTAAAAAGCATTTGTCCAAATTATTGAAAGGACATAATGGAAATAGTTGCAGCTTTCAAGATAAAAGCAATTTATCTCAACAAATAATTTAACTGAAACAACGCAACTCCCTGAAACTAGATAAGGAGTGGGTTGCAGAAGTTATGTATTGAGAGCAAATACTACATCACTCTTCATAATGATCCAAGCCTGCGTAACATTGTAGTGTTCTTGTACAATGTTATTCCAGGATCAAAGACTATTCAGGAAATGCATATTTCATTTGATGGGATGGAATGAAATGAAGCAGATGGGGAATTCACTGGAGATGGCCATTATTTTTTAAAAAAATGTGAAAAATAACCATGGAATTTCCATCAATTCCTCATCTGCATCTCAGAGTTGAGCCTGAGAGCCCCCTACACTTTCTCGAGTCTGTACTCTGTTAAGCACAATTACGACTATGCTGCAAAGACTAGTTCTGTTTATGCTTGTTCCCTCTCTCCAGGTATTCCCCTTTAGGCATTGCTTGCCTCATCTGTGGAAAAATCATTGCAATTAAGGACTTAGAAGTAGTTGCTAGACAACTTGGCATGTACATGGTCACTGTGATTGTGGGTCTTCTCATCCACGGAGGGATCTTCCTGCCTCTGCTCTACTTTGTGATAACAAGGAAAAGCCCATTTTCGTTCCTTGCTGGGATTTTCCAGGCATGGATCACCGCACTAGGCACAGCTTCCAGGTATACTTGGGAAATAACAGCTTGCTTTATATTTTAGCAGATTATTAGCTGCTGTTTATAGAGATAATACATCTGCTGTTCTGACCGTCATTGCAAAATCATTTTATGCCATTGAATAAAAACTATTTTTAATCCAGCCATGTTGAAATAAATAAAAATAAGCACATACCATCCGGATTTTTGAGAGAGGTACAACTGACTCCAGAGTTGGGAGACCCATTTTTTTGTTTTTTTCGGGCATTGGCCAAATGCAAATTGTATTATGCCTGTACTTGTTTCCTCAATTAGAAAACAGTGATAATTTTATTTAAGACCAGTATTGTTGCATTGGGAAAAAAAAACAAAAGCAAAACAGTGCTAGGTTTCAAGAAAGAAATGAAAAAACTTCTCATTTTATTATTTCGTCTTTTTGGCACAGTAAGGGAACTTCATTGAAGAGCTGAGCATTTTAGACTCATTGTGTAGGCAACTTGGCTCTCAGTAATAAATTGATGCTTTGCATTGGAACAGTCAGTAGATCTTGGGCTGAAAATATTTTTCAGTTAAATTTTAAAGTGTTTTTCATTAATGTTTTATTTCTGAAGAAAATTAATCTTCCGTTTGAATTAAAGAAGTGAAAACAAAAAAGCCTAGTTCAAAACTGACCATCAGAAAACTGAGCAATTTTGATTTCAGGAATGCTTTGGAAGATCTGTAATTCATTTGCTTCTTTGGGTCAACCCAAACCACTCTGCTGAGCAATTTCTCCCGTATTGAACAAAAGGCTATGGGGGGACCTTACTGATGTGCATATATATATTATGGGATAGTGTGTAGAAGATGAAGCAAGGCTTTCTTCAGTGGTGCCTGGTGACACATTGAGAGGCAGTGAGCACAAACTGAAATGCAAGAAAATCCTTCTGAACACAAAAAAAATCTTTTTATTGTGATTTACTGTGACAGTGGTTGAATGTTGGCACAGGTTGCCCAGAGGAGTTGTGGAGTCTTTATCCCTGGAGATGACCAAAGCCTGTCTGGGCACGGTGTGGAGCAACCTGCCCTGGCTGCCCCTGCCTTGAGCAAAGTGGTTAGAATTGGTGACCTCCAGAGGTGCCTTCCAACCTCAGCAATTCTGTGGCTCTGTGATAAACAGTGTGGGATTATAAGAGATACAGTCTGGCCAGGAGGTTCACTAAACCACAGTTTCCCTAAGGCTTTTGTTTATTGAAGTGTTTGAGTTTCCATTTAGATTTTCAATAAAAAATGTACAGTGTCTACACACATTTGTGGGTTTTCTTTTTTAGTGTGGTGTAATGTTTTTCTGATGGAGTACCAAAATGGAAAAACATAGGGGATTCTAAGTGATTCCAGCATATAGATTTACCTGGGTACTAGCTTTACCACCTGATTGTTATCCAGATCTGAATTACTATCTAAACAGAAGTGGACCAGTTTATAGCATCACAGACAAGTGACAACATGACAACAATCACCATTGCATGGTCTAACCTGGTACCTCTGAAAGTTGCCTGTTCAGGGACTTATTAAAGCTTTTTGGCTAGGCTGAGGAATCACGGAAGGCATCCACATATTGTGCTCTTCTAATAAAGAAATATTGTCTCCATGGCCTGCCCACATGTCCTTGCTCATGGTGGCAGAACTGAAGGGGGAAGATATTTGCATAGTCCCTGCCTGCTGAGCCCGCTGGTGTTCATTGCAACAGTGGCAGGCCATGACTGGTACACAACTTGTGCTGATGATCTGATTTGTAACAGTAAAGGTAAGGTTGGACTTGTATTTTTGAAGAAAAAGGACCTTATCTGACCGAGTTTCAATATGTGTCAGTGAACTGCATTTTCTATTCTATTTTTCTTTGAAGAAGATACAGGAATGTCTTTGCTGTAGGAGGCAAAGTGGTCCAGGAATTTGCTTGAAAACTGACCAGTAGTTACTGGTTAATTGCTCGCTAGGTATTTTCTGCGATCAGCTATAAATATAGCTGCTAGAGTAAGGGAATATACTACATTGTTTTTAGAAAGTGTGAATTCTGTCTGATTTGGCTAAACCCACAGAATCTTAAGCATTTTATTACCTATGATTAAAATCACAGTAAAATAAATCATAATTACAAATGTATTTGTGAGGGTGGTAGAACACAAATGATTGTTATCATGTATCTGGCTAACTGACATCTGTTAAAATAATTATTTCTGTGAACAAAGAATGGTCCAGTCATTTGAGCACAGGGTGGGGATCTAGAAGCTTTTACCTTCTTACTCATGTTTCCATAGATGTGCAACAATAGGAGCCATTAGGAAGTGACTCAGGCACCTGTCAATCCAGAAGGCTTTGAGTTTTCCATAGATCCCACCTGAGATAGGTCAGCGTCATGTGCTTGTTCCAGATAACCTAGGATGTTTATTATGACGCTACATTTTTATAGTTAGGTGTCTCAATTGTTCCTTAATCTCCCTATTCCATGGTTTAGTTATCTGTAAAATGGAAAGATTACATTTTTTGTACCCAAAAGCATCTCTATGGTAGTGGATGAATGAATGAGTTGGGATGACCCTCAAGCTGCAAGGCACTAGCAACAGTATGGTGCAGCAAGTAACAGAAAATTTGGTGAGTCTAGTCCTTTACTCTTCTATGAGCAAATTAGTATTTTTGTAGGGGTAATGACACCAGAATAAGTGGGATACAATAGTGGAAACCTTTGAGAAATTTTGCCAACTCAGGTGAAGAAAAGCAAATAAACCACAATGGATGTTCTCCACCGAGTGGTGGATTTGAGCTCAGAGGTAACAGAAAAGGAAGGAACCTGTGTCCTGTGTTGGGTTTCATGCTTGTTGCAAGCCTGAGGCAGGCAGACCTGGTAGGGAAGGGAAGAAGTAGAAGGTATTTGTATCTACAAGGAAAAAGAGTATGTTCTGTTTTCAGCAGTGTTGAAGGTGTTTTGTTTTGAGCAAGTGAATGTAGTAGTCTGAACTACCCTCACAAAGGCGAAGCGCTGTGGATCTGTGCAAGGAGCTGTTCCTCAGTTCCAGCCATCCAGCTGTGTTGCATGTCCTTTCCTGTCCTCCAGTGCCAGGAACTCCATGGGTTGTGTCTTCTTGCCTGGCTTTCTCTTTCCTTAATGTGACACTGATTTCTCTGTTCAGAGCAAATTTGCAATCGAAGAAATTCAGGATTTGTCCCTACACTCATAGTTCTGTCCATCAGAAAAAATCTGGAACTTGCCTTTTTGAACAAAATGCAAGAAGTAATTAATAAATGAGTGTCAAAAATTCATCTACGCTCTCTCAAGCTCTCATCACTACTTCAGGTCATGTTCGTGTCTTGGCCTCAGTCCCACCTCCAGCTTAATTAAAAATTTAGTAAAAAAGAGGCTTGAATCACAGCAGAAGATGGAAGTAGAAGATGTAAACAATGATAGCAGAATTTCTGACTTTGCTCCCTTATGTGTATATATTATATTGTAATTATGTCTTCTCTACTTTTCTGCTTTCTCTCCTTCAGTGCTGGAACATTACCTGTCACATTCCGGTGTCTTGAAGAAAATCTAGGCATTGATAAGCGTGTAACAAGGTTTGTTCTTCCCGTTGGAGCAACGATTAACATGGATGGAACTGCCCTTTATGAAGCTGTGGCTGCCATCTTCATAGCACAGATGAATGGAATTGAGCTGGATGGAGGACAGATAGTTACTGTGAGGTCAGTTCAAAGTACTTGTAGGCTTTGGTCCTGCAGACTGTAAAATGGGAGTTTTGGGTTGGATATCTTCTCAGTAACTGTGATTCACCGTGAAATCCATGGATTTCTAATAATGATGTGCAAAGGAATGTCATAGACGTAGGTGCTGATTCTCTGGTGACATGTGTTTTCTATCATTTGCAGTTTAGTGCACGCTGGTGTTCTTTTACAGTTTTGCTGTTGACAATACAAGGTGAAATACAGTATTCTCTGTCAATGCAATACCTTTTTTTAGTGTAGAGGGTTGCTACAAGCAATACATGAGGCATTAACTTTCTAGAATGTATCTGTTTATATACATTGGAAGAAAAAGGTGTACCTGTGAAATGTATCCATGTATTTATGTTTGCCTGCATTTTTTCTGTGATTTTGGTGAACAGCAAGCAAAATGGATTGAAAATAACCTAGCCTGGGGGTGAGATTGTGTGCAGCAT
This sequence comes from Falco biarmicus, assembly GCF_023638135.1. Classification (NCBI taxonomy): domain Eukaryota; kingdom Metazoa; phylum Chordata; class Aves; order Falconiformes; family Falconidae; genus Falco; species Falco biarmicus. Next base: position 24,509,815 of record NC_079294.1, on the reverse strand, counting down.
GGTCTGGATACTCCCAGACATTTTCTTTCTAAGCCAGCAAATATCTCTAGTGTTTTCATATCAAATTGTCATATCTAGGACTGAGTGTCTGGAAGGACAAAGGAAAGTACCCATTAAAATTGGGTAAGAGTGATTGAAGACTGTTTACTGTAATGGAGTTTTAAGACTTATTAGGTAGGGCTACTAATAAAAAACAATGGCAGTGTTATGACTGCTGCCGCTGAAGTTAATTTGCAGTGGAAAACTTGATGAAGACACCAGGCCTAACATTTTGAAAAGTTAAAATGAAAACCACAAGTGAAGGCTGCCAAGTTTGCCACCTTTGTGTAGTTTTTAGCCACTCACCTTTCTTTTAACAGTAAAGAAACTCCTGCAGAGGGCTGGCTAATGCTGTTTCTTGCCCAGCTATACTAGTTCCACATTTTCCATTTCTTTACTTCCTGCCCCAACCCCTGAAATAGTAAAGCCAACATTTGTAAAAGGTTCAAGGCTGCTTCTAATGCAGGTAGGTGCTAGACCTGCATGATGTGTATTTTCTGCTAAGACTGAAAACGGTCATTTCAGATGTGCCACATATTAAACTAAATTGAGACCAGGGAAATTCAAGTCAGGAGTCAGCTGTCGTCAACGGATTTGGTAGGCTTGAACCCAGGTTCCTCCTCTTCTCCTCTGAGGGACTGACATCTTAGCTCTTCCTGATTTCACCGTTTCAAAGCTGATGTAGCCAGCTTTGTGACTTACATTTACTAAGCAGGCGGCAACTTTGAGCTACCTGTAAGAAAACCATTGGTTCTTCTCTTCATGCAGTATAGCATTTTTGCTACATCAGTATGACAAGAACTGTTGCTTGAGGTGGCAATACAAATGAATGACAGGTTATTAGGTTTTGTCTGCCAAATCCACTTTGTGATACTGAGGATATTCAAGTGACCCAGACATAAACTAACAAAGACTTAATTAGCCTTGACCAGCCCTAGTTACTTCATATTGGTCATGTAGATCCTCTGATTTCCTGTTTTCTTTGGGAGAGGGTGATATTGGAAATGGTGGCTGAGCCAGACTGTTTAGACCTGAACAGGGCTAGATTCATTCCTGCTGTGGGGAGGCTGGCAGGAGCATTTCCTCACGGAGCTTGGAAGCAGTCCCTTACTAGCTCAGGCTGGAAGTGTTTGAGGAGCTGGCACTGTGCGCAGAGCCTGATGGCAGAGCAGAGCGTCCTGCCTGCATACCTGCTGGACCTGTCTGGGTGTTCAGTAGGCCAGGTTGCACTCTAACCCAGACACCTGACAAACACACTGCAACCTGGATTGTCTGGGTCAGATCGAGCCATCTGCCAGCTCTAAATCAAGCTAACATCTTCATAGATTAGCTCAGAAGTAATGGTTGAGGAGTTTCCCCCACAGAGACCTGTTTCCCCTACTTCTGTGTTGGAATCACTTTCAGATTTGTTGGGTACACCCACAGAAGTACAACAGTGTTACTGATCTCTGTGTTTGACAAGACAGAAATAACTTTCTACTTTTTCCTTTTTTCCTTTTTCCTTTTTTTCCTTTCTCAGTTTTCCTTTTTCCTTCTTCTTTCTTCCTTTCTCCTTTTTCCTATCCCTACCTCTCCCTCTCCTTCTCTTCCCTGTTTTCTCCCCTTGCTTCGTCTCTGACAAATTTGTTTTCCATCCTTAGTAGGACTGCCCAATTTTGTTGATATTTGTTACAGTCTGTGTTGTATTTTTACAAACATTTGGAGCACATACATTCACTCTACTGGTCTTAATCAAAAAATAAGAGAGGCAAAAACCAAGACAGGTTTGGATTCATGAAGCAATCAGATGAATTTTGCTTTTTCATCTAGGGTTATTTGTATCTAGGTTTGGTACTCCAGTGGCTTTTACTGTGGGAGTTTTGGGTGCAAAGACTTTTACTCTTTTGTACTTTGTAATAGCGACTTTCTCTCAGCCATTACTTCACAATTGAGTCTTCAATTACCATAAATAAACAGAAATGAACCACCCTGAAAATTCAACCTGTAGCCACCAAACTTCAGCAAATCTGGATGATCAAAGTCCAGAATTCAGCACCCTGGATGTGGTGGTAGAGCTCAGAAAACACCACCAGGTCAAAGATTTGAATATGATACTTACAACTTAAGAACTTAAAACTCTCATGAAACTCTCTTACAACTCTCAGAACAAACCCCATAGATTTGATCTCACCTAATATGTATTTTTGGAGAAACACAAGCGTGAAAACTATGGCCTGAGATTACCGTGAGTTATCATATAGTCATTAGTTTTCTGGGAAGAGTTCATTAAAAATAAGACCTTCCTAATAATCATGAGTATGCATTGAAGGCATATATTTCTCTTCCTATTACTGCATTTGATTTTTGTTTTTGCAGTTTGACCGCCACCCTTGCAAGTGTTGGAGCTGCCAGTATTCCCAGCGCGGGACTTGTCACTATGCTTCTGATCCTTACTGCAGTGGGTCTCCCTACCCAGGACATCAGTTTGCTTGTCGCTGTTGACTGGCTTTTGTAAGTTGTGCTGACTCCACTGCTCAGTGCAGAAAAAGTGGTGAAGTAATGCTTCTCTGTAGTGCTTTTCAGCCATTTATCTTAAAGAACTATAACACTCTCCTGTGTTATATACTCTCACTGTATATATAGCAAAGGAGGGAATAGGTTATTTGATGAAGTAGGAGACACTGAAAGCAGCTTCTCAGCTGGAACAAACTGTTACAGAGCTACTGAAGTCAGTTTCTATGAAATCAGGATCTTCTTGTAAGACCCTTGGGCTCATGCACATATATTTTCTTCTTCCTGATGATGCCTCTCCAATCTTAGACATAGCTCAACAGCCATTTTCTGATCTTTGCATTCCTCTTTCTGTTTCTTATGGTTATGGTCTAAAATTAAGGACAAATGCTGAAAAATGCAGGTTCCATCAGGATGTTGTCAGCAAGTTATACGGTGATTTGGGCACTCATAGCATCAAATGTTTTATGCTTGTAGTGGGGAAACTCTGCTTCATTTTGTACGTAAGAAGGTAAAAGAGTTTTAAGAAAGAAACTGTTCTAGGACAGGATGTAAACCAAAGACAAATAAGAAAGCAGAGAGAGGGAGAAGGTCCTTCCCTAGTTTGATTTTACTGACAGATCCCTCAGACTGGAAGAGCTGACTTGCATTTCCAAGGATCAAATTCCTTCAGTGCCATTGCAGGTCCTCCAACAAGAAACAGCTAACCCACAGATAGTTTTCCAAGGCTTTTGTTCTTCAACATTTGAATACAGAAGCTGTAAATATAGACAGAGCGTATGCCAGGCCACATCCTTTCTCATGTTGTCATTCGACAATGAGGATAACTGTCACCTGCGCAGAGCTGACAGGGACTCAGTATGCTCTAAGTTGTACTGGCCTCTGTAGGCTTTTTCATTGTCTATATATTGTTTATGTTTATTTTTATTATTTATATTTATATATTATTTATATTTTTATATTATATTGTTTATATGTATGTACATATATTTATATAAACAATATATTATACAGTCTGCCTCAGGACAGTATATTCTGGTCAACAGCCATCTCTCCTCTAATGTTCTTTTACGTAGTAAAGACGTATGTTTCTGTTGTGCCAGCTGTGATGCCCAGAAGGGGAGAAGTCAGTACCACTTTGTACTATTTGTGCATTTCCTCCTACACTAGCAGCCTCAACTGCCCAGTTGTGGTAGCTTTCAGTCCCAGGTACACTACTAAAATGATGCAAGAAGGAATAGCAGAGTTGAGAATGTGAAGATAAAATAGAAAATTAATTTTCTGTCATTATCTTTTGGCATATTGAGAAGAATACAAGAACCTGGTCAGTTCTCCAACATGTATCTTGGATCTACTGCTACACTCTATCTGTTGTTACCTATCTCGTCACCAAGAGTTGTGAAGAATAGGACACAGCTCTGATTTCTGCTTCAGTGAAAAATAAAAGAGGAATTTACAGCTTGGGAAGGCGAAGGGAAAAGATGACTTACATATTTTATATATAACTGACTATCATGATATTATGACTCAGAATGGTGAAATGAGGCAGGGTTCAGCAGTCAGAGTACAGCTGGCATAGGGAAGAATGTGATATTCTGTGGGTTTATTATATTTATGAAGTCATGGTTGAAAACAGGAAAGTGGCATAGGAATCTGCAGATGGGAGGAGGAGAGCAAAAGGGAGGTGCATACTCATTTTAAGTACATGTTTTTGCTGGCTCTCAAAGTAAGGCAAATAGGTAGGTTTCTGCAGCTGGTAGGAGGGTGTGCAAAAGGAGCCTGTGGTTTGTTTGTTTTTTTAGGGAAATGTCATTTAAAAATATTCCTGTGGACTGAGAAGCTCTGCCCACACTAGCAAACCTCAGAGCTGTAAGCTGACCAGCAGTTCTGATCCACTAGTCAAGTGCTGCATGTCAGGCTTGGCTTCAGCAGCATTGTTACTACTGGCTGATCCAACCCTGCTTAGGAAATAAAAACATCTGTAATGTGGAGATGTAGCGGTGATGAATGTAACTATAGGAAGGACAGTACTTCTAAAATAAATGTTTCAAGGTATTTTTCCAAAACAAATGCCAGGCAAAAGAACCTTTCAGCACAAACAGTTGGGTTTGGATCCTTCTGGCCTAACAATAAGCAGTGCAACTGCAGCATGATTCAGATTTGAAAGGTAGCGGGAAAAGGGAAAAGCGATAAAAAAGGAGGCGGAAAGCTCTGTGTCATGCCCCTAGTGCTGTGAAGTTACAAGATTGTTGTGCTAATTAACATATGTTTAACAGCTAATAGGTTTATTTTCAATCTTCCAGTGGTTGTGTTGTGGTAGCCGTGACGATCTAATGAGCTATGGGAAATGTCACTGCTGACATTGCTGATGTTGAGAGAAGGCACACAAGCCAGCTTTTGCACAAATATTTGGGCACAGAAACCAGACCTAAACAATATTGGAAATGAAAGGTCATAAAAATATGTTTTCTTTACTTATAAATGTTGTCTTCCATTTCATTATCATCAACTAACATTACATCAGTACTTCTAGTAGAATGTAGAAGAGAAAGTTAGTAAAATATTTAAGACCCAATTCCAGCCAGTTTTCTGGAACCAGTGTGTAAATGCAACCAGCCATGTAGAAATATTTAGAATGGCTCTCTTACAACATTTTAATTTCAGATAATGAAAACCTTTAAGAAAATCATAGGATCATAGGCTGGGTTGGGCTAGAAGGGAGCTTAAAAATCGTCTAGTTTCAATCCCCCTGCCACGGGCAGGGACACCTTCCACCAGACCAGGTTGCTCAAAGCCCCGTCCAGCCTGGCCTGGAACACTGCCAGGGATGGGGCATCCACAGCTGCTCTGGGCAGCCTGTGCCAGTGCCTCACCGCCCTCATGGTAAAGAATTTCTTCCTAATATGTAATCCAAATCTACCCTCTTTCAGTTCAAAACCGTTACTTCTTGTCCTATCATGACATGCCCTTGTAAAAAGTCCCTCTCCAGATTTCTTGTCAGCCCCTTTAGGTGCTAAAGGCTGTCACCAGTCACCTTATTTTCCGTGTGCTTTAGCATAGTTTCCAGGAGGATCTTTTCCATGGTCTGGCCAGGCACTGAGGTGAAACTGACTGGCCTGTAGTTTCCTGAGTCTTCCTTATTTTTAAGCCTTGTCAAAAATGGGAGTTACGCTTCTGCTGTTCCAGTGCATGGGAACTTCACCGGACTACCATGACTTCTCAAATATGATGTACAGTGGTTTAGCCAGATCCCCTAGGACCTGTGGATGCACGTCATCAGGTCCCACGGACTTGTGCACCTTCAGGTTCCTTAGATGGTCTTGAACCTGATCTTCTCCTACAGCAGGCAGTTCTTCATTCTCCCAGGCCTGTCATTTGCCTTCTGCAACTTGGGCGGTGTGGCTGGAGTGTTGGGGGTGAGGAGTGAGGTGGAAAAGTCATTGAGTACCTTCTCTACTCTACTCATTTCATACTTTGAGTGTCACAATATTTCTGATGAAAGAAAATGTCAGAACATCGATTGATTTTTGCAACACTATCGTCTTCTGAAACTGTGGTCTTACCAAAGTCAGTTTTGCACAATTTGGTCGTGGTGTAACACAAAGCTGACTTTTGGTTGTTATTAAAATTGGCACTCTCTCCTTCAAATCGGAGCCAAAAATTTTCTGTATCAATTTCTTCTCACGCCTCTCCAATATCTAGAGATTAGGTTGCTCAACCTTTCCCCCTCCCATGCATACATACATACACAGCATGAGCTCTTTCATCAGGCAAGTTTCCCAAGATTTCACAACTCTCTTCGTTTCTCAGTTTAAAACTAAATACAACACAGCAGTGACATTTAATAGGACAGTAGTTATATGCCAACAGCTGGACTAAAACCAGCCTCTTTTACTCTAGCCAGAAGCTGGCCACTTTCCAGATGTGAGACTAACAAGCTTAGCGAATATCATAGCACAACCTCAAATACAGTGGTATTTTGCTGTGAAGAGAGGAATTAGAGAAAATGGGCTTGGACAGCTGATCTGGTATTTAAACCTTCATTCAGTAACTCAGAAAAGATTGTTTGAGTTCTGACTCTGTTCCTTGGCTTAGATCTAAATTCAGAATAGTCTGACTAAATTGATGTCTGAATGTTATGAACAGGGCCTTACAGAAATCAAATTAAGTTATATAAACCAGGAGCTCTTTCCTGTCATGGCAAAGAGGTAAAGCAAGTTAAGCATGTCACCTGGTCTTTGGTTTAGCAGCTGTGCTAAGATTTTAATCTCCTTTCAAAGGTCTAGTAAGGTTGATATACTGGGTTTTCAAGCTTTCAGGGAACTGGAGTAACTTTTTTGCATACTAGCATGATATATAGGTACTATGACATTAATAACATGATTGATGTCATGGCTTGATTCAGTTCTAGTTTCTCTTCCTTTCATCTACATTGTTAAGCTTCCAGTTCTTCTGATTTATGCCAGTTTGAGGAAACCAGGCATTAACCCTTATCAGGATTTAAAGAATTGCTTCCCAGTTATTCCAAGGCCCATTCTTACCAGACATTGAGTTGGCTTTTGAGAGAGAAGTTTGACTTTCAGTCCCATTATTCCTCTCAGAAGTTGTTACGGACAATGCAGAAATAGCTGTGTTGGGGCAAGTCATTTACTAGACTGCAACTTTCCCACATTGATTTTGTTAACATTGTTGCAGCATAGCTGGAATTAATCCGTTGGTTGTTTTGAACAAAGGAGTAAGTACAGTCTTCTTTATTCTTCTTAGGATGTTTTTTGGCCCGAAACAGGTCAGTGGCACTTCGCTGTTGACTCCTGAGAGCCAAAACTTTGTCCTTTTGGTTGTAAGGAAATTTACTTGTTTACTTTGGTTCACTCGGTATAGCGTGTTCTGCAGCACTGTGCGGTTTGCATTGCTGAATCTCTTGGTGAGTAGTGCATGCCTATGGGCTGGAGCATCTCCTCAAATGACCCTTTCAGAGTTTGAATTGTACCTCAATTATATTTACGTATTCTCTCCACCTTGTTTTTTTGGCATCCTATACTATCCGTTGCTTGGCATCAGCGAATCCTTTCAAAATTTAATACCACTCATACAAAAAAAAATAATTAAGCAGGTGTTCTTTTTGCAGGGCTATGTTCCCAGGTTCAGTAAATTTAATGATCTTAATTAAAAATTATGCTCAGAAAGTCGTATCTTCCTTTTCTGCCACTCTGACCAGGTTTAAAACACTCTTCACAGGCACAGGATGAGAAACTATATAAAGCATTTCATTTGTGCGAAGAAAAACTGGAAGGATGTTTTCCTCCTATGGGTTGTTGGTTTGCTTGGTTTTCAGGGGGATTATTGGAGGGTTTTTTTCCCCTCTGGGTATTCTTTTGATGACAGAAAAATAAAAATTAACTTTTTCAGTTAAAATACTACACCACAAACTCCATGTAAGTACGATAATGCAGAGAGGGAGAAACTTGAAAGGGAATACAGTTCTACAGCTGGGAAATGAAGATTTGCAGATATTTAGAGGACAGATGCTGAAAAGGGCTCACAAGTTTGTATGGCCATGAATAGGAATGTGTAATGAATGTTTACCAGTTTGGGTTTATATATTTAGGGTGGTTTTTTTCTCAGGAAAAGGGGATGTCACATGAAGATAGTACTAGGAATACTAGAAAGGGTGTTTTCAAATTAATGGCTGTCACGGGAAATGAAGTCTTTCATGCTGGCTTTTCTGTCACTTGGCAAATGTCCGCAGTATTCAACCTGCCTAATTTATGTAAATGAGTCTTTGTGGATATACCTCTGAGAATTAATCGGTGTAATTGCTTCCCTGACCTATTTGACAAAGCTAAACTTAGTTGCTGCAGTAGCTTTAAATTGCAGTCCTCAGTCAGAAGATATTTAGGAGTCTTATGTTTAGTTCAGATATAAAGAGGCAAATTAGACTGTAAATGATTTTGACATCTGTAATACAGCCTACCTGCCACAGGCGAGATAACAGAAGCCCATAGTCCTGCAGCGCTCTGTAAGACCATCTTCCATTTTTGCAGAGTTTTGGGCAGGTTTGGGGCAGAATTCTGAAATCAGGGAAAACCCACAACCATGAGTTCACTGCTGACAGATAAAGCCACGCTCTAAAGACAAGACAGGAGAAAGATGGCGTGTCTGTCCAGCGGCATCCTGTCCAGTAAGTGCCAACAAACACATTTCCTTGTAATGAAGCATGTGAGCCTCTGTTGGCACCCTCCTACAACGAGGGGCACTTGTTACTGAAATGCTGTCACAGGCTCATCATTTTGTAGGCCATGACCTATATTTGGTTGGCGCATATGCTGAGCTTTGGCATACAGCAGTGTGAGCAGGCATGCTGCCATGCTGACAGATGACCGTCTGTGAAGATGGTGCCAGGAGAAGAACTTCAGTGGCCTGAGCCGTGTGGAGATATTTCAGACGTTTTTTCCCCGTAGTTTGCTCACTAAGAATAAAGGGACAGGCCCAGAAATGAGAACACTTCATCAGACCCAAAATCCTTTTCTCTGGCTGCATTTAAATGCAGTACTCTGAAAAATTTAGATAAAACAAAGGGCAATGTGAGCCTGACACCCTGAAATTGAAACCTCCAGCTCCAGAAGCAGGCACTGGGGAGATCTTAGTCAAGCACAGCTCCGCAGCTTGGCTGTGTCTCTAGCACAAGTTCTTTGCCAAAATCCATGAGTATGAGCAGCTGGGACATGGGAGTTTGCACATCCTCCCTGTCTGAACAAGTCCCTTGGGAAAGTAAGCTTTTTCAATTTCACTTGAAAGCTCCCATCTTTCTGTTCTGAAGGCGCCTTAAACTTTCTGAAATAAATGCAGTAACTGTAACATTAACAGGGCTGCCGTGCCCTACTTTTTCTTCCTCTCATGCCATTCAGCCTCTGCCTTTTGCTTCTTTTATAGGGACCGGATGAGGACGTCTGTCAATGTAGTGGGGGATTCTTTCGGTGCTGGCATTGTCTACCACCTTTCCAAGGCAGAACTTGACACCATTGATTCCCATCATAAAGGGCACGAAGACATTGAAATGACCAAGACTCAGTCAATCTATGACGACATGAAAAATCATAGGGAAAACAACTCAAACCAATGCGTTTTTGCAGCTCACAACTCAGTCATAGTAGATGAGTGCAAGGTACCTTTCACATTTATGGATATTGAGACATGTATATAGCACTGCATGCTTTATTTTATCTTATTTTTAACCTGCATGTATTTTTCAAATCGTTCTGCAAATAACAATGTGACAACAAGGTCCATGAACCCCAGACATTTTGAATGAGTTTGAGCAGTTCAAAAGATGTTTTTTTGCACTCTTCCTAAAAGTTGTCATTTGAGGGGAAAAAATCATGTGCATTGTTTACATATCAAAAGGCAAGATGCAGCGTATTATGGAATATGCCAAGACGCAGAGAATATGGCATCACCTTCTATGGACATTTACTTAATTTTCTATGGCAACAGAGAACTTAAATTGCCAACCCAAATGAAGAATAGCTGCAATTCAGATACAGGTGTTGTCATTTGCTGACTGCCTTCATGATATGCTGTTCAGAGATGGACATGTTGAATGCACTTTAGCATCAGAATGCTGCTGCACTCATACAGCATGCTTACGCTTTGCTTCTGTGATTGTTCCCAAGTCATTAAGACACAAACGTTGTATTCTCTCTCTAATCCTTGCTGTAACTAACATGGATTATTAATAGTAATAATAATGTCTTGATCAGAGCAAAGTGAGCTTGACAAACCCTACTAGTTGAATGAGAAAACAGTTGGGGAGGTTAGTGGTTAAAACTTAACTAAGCACCCACCACTAGGACAGGACACTTTAAAATCAAGACAACAGTTTTGGAAAAGAGAGTAAACAAGCTGGAACTTTTAATTTTGTAATATTTTAATATTTATTTATTAATATTTTGATCTGATCCTGCACACTGTCTTTGACACAGTGAATTTGCCAGTGAGCCTACCTTAGCCATTCATCCAAACAGATTCTCTTGCATCTTCCAGTTGCCACAACTAAGCCAGTATCTCAGCTGTGAATGCCTACGCTAAGTCCATTAGCAGATCACTATGTATGCTGGAAATATAAATCCTATTCTGTCACTTTCACCTGTCTCCAGCCTGGATGGAAATGTTCTTTAGCATATATTGTTTTCTAATGCTTCTAGATAATGTCAGGCCAAGCCTGCATTTCCAGGGGAAAAATTAATACTGAATTCAGGAAAGAAAAAACTTTTATCTTATCCTCAATTTTCCTCCAAGTTTTTAATAACATGATTATTTTAAGTGAAAACAAACACTTCCTTCTGGCCCTTTCCTTTTCTGACTCACTATATTTTCATGAGAAAAAAGAAAAGAAAATCTGAAATGGAAAGAGAATACATGTTTAAACTAAACTGTACTTCTCAAAATAGAAAAGAATGCAGAATAGATAAAAATTTCAAGGAAAAAAGAAACTCCCTGAAAAGAAGGGTCTCATTTGATAATTTTTTTTTTTTTTGTCATTAAAAATAAGTATGTGCACACACGCACTTTTGGGTTAAATTCTTCTGGAACTTTCAGAAAACTTTTTCAGTGAAATAGACTCCGCTAATTTCAGTGGGTTATAAGACAAATTCAGCTACCATATATCAGTCTGAATATTCAGTTCATGGAACTGAATACTGATAATTTTATCTCATAATATCTCTTAGATTTGCACAGACATCCAAGTCAGTCTAGAAAGTAGTAGCCCGTTGATGCAATGCTTGCACTTTCTTTTCTCCTTCATTTTCTTTTATAATTTCCCTCAGTCGAGGCAGTAGCTCAGCTCTTAAACATGGATTAACAGTGTAGTGTGGCAACCTAAGCCCACCCTTTCATTAAAATTTGGTGACAGTGATTCATGAGCTGGAAGTGTTTGTCCTTTTTCATTGTTTTAGGTTTGTTCTGCTTGCAATCTCATTTTGCACATTTAAACTCATGCGATGAGCCAGGGTTTACTGGATTCAGCATAAGGCTGACTTTGAGCAGGTCACTTGTCTTGTCCATGTGTCTGTCTGCAAGCTGCCAAAAGGATGTGATCTTACAGTCTACTTTATAAACTATGAATGTATGCTGACGTTTGCAAAGCATTTGGATCATGTTCAAGTGGTCTATAGCTCCCAAGTGTTAGAGTAGCAAAAGAAACATAGTATAGGATCTGGGGCTTCAAAACAGCCAGCTGTTAAATCTGAAGAGACATATCTTCATCCTGTCAAATGCACTGGTGGGTTGAAAAGCTCACTGCAACTCTGGTCAGAATTTGGAAAAGGTAATCTACTAGCATGTCCTTTCTGTTTACTTTCTGTAATAAATTCAATATATAACATTATTAGTTTATAATTTTGCATGGTCAATGTATATAATTAATGAGTAGTTTACCTTTATACGGGGGTAGAGTGGTGGTTACTGCACGATATTTTTGTATTTTTTTTATTATCATATTTCACATGATTCTATGTGATTTTCATTTCTGAATAAGCTGTTCATTCCTGTATTTGCATGTTTCCCCCTTTCAATTATCTAAGAAAAAGCTTGACTTTGTTTCAAAAATCAGTGCATTTTGTCATGTTTCCATGTCCCAAAACGCTTCCATGCATCCAGTTTATCCAGCATGGGGAATTTCAGCTCTGTCTTTAAGTTTTCATTTGAAGCTGGGGATGTTACCTTACAAGGTAAGTTAGGAAAGAGTGAGCCATCCATTTAGGATGAAATGAAAGATTCTCTCCCAATTATAAATATCTAGATCACTTTTGTAAAGCTAAATTGACATTTTACCTTTTTAAAATTTTTCAAATCCTTTAGCTGGAGCTATCTTTCTGGAAGCATGTGTTTATTTATAGTGATTTCTGGGATGTGATGTACTGGCCAGTGTTTACTGTGAGTTGTAGATCACTATTGGTCTTCTACCATACTTAAAACCTAAAAATTTTAACACATACCTTTACTGGCAAGAGTGCTGTTTTGCTGTACTACGTGCGAGACAAAGATAGCATTATGACTATAGTCAAAGTCTTTCACTACATTGTTAGAAATAGTGGTATAATGAACGATACTTTCACAGTGTATCTTTTCCTCCATTTCTTTGAAGGTGGTGTAATTGTAGGTGAGTTTGTATAGACAGACATCTATATGATTATTCTGGCCTTGCATATTTTTCATGTCCTTGCATCAGCTATCCTGCTTTGCTAAGGAATTCCACTGAAAAAATATGGCTTTCTACATAAAAAAAAAAGTAAATCTTTTTTTTTTAAATAATCCAGATAAATCTATAAGAGATAGAAAGGAGTAGAATCTGAAATATTTATTTAAAAAACACTACAGCAAAGGCTAAGAAAATACAGAACTTTTTTCCTACTGCTGATGTTTTCTAGACAGTATAATAAATGAACAGGAGTCTCACTATTTGGGAGTGTTGTGAATTCTGAATAAATGCATTTTACATGTATAATAATACATGGTGTATGTAATTCCTGTAAATATCATGATCTTCCATATAAAACTCATGACTTTTCTTGTCAAAGTGCCTTGGCCTTTAAGTTGGTTGTTGATGATAATTACTTGCAGGTAACACTGGCAACCAATGGCAAATCTGCAGACTTCAGTGTTGTTGAAGAAGAGCCTTGGAAACGTGAAAACTAAGGGAAGAGGTTCCTAGCTCCATCTTTAGTAAGCCCTGAAGCTATCTTCTGGCAAAAGATATCACGATTAAAGAAGATTTCTCTTTTTTCTATTTAACAGCTACAGTTTCTGCTTACTTAATTTCTTAACTGAAACTTAGCAAAGATCTCATCGAGTCATGGTAGTGTCTTTGCCAAGCAATGATACATAACCATCTGTCTCCCTTGTGTTACTGTTTGGATGATGCAGCTGGAGAATACTCCATGCAGTGCAATGTGCTCTCACCCACCTCCCCTTTCATTCAAGACACAGAGAATGTAAATGCTGCAAAATGGGAAGATCAAAGTGCCAGTACGGTTCACTACAGAGACTCAGGGTCACAAATACGAGAGAAACATAGCACCACATAAACCTTCAAGTGTTTTGGTGACTCTTGTGGCATACCTGATCTATTTAGCACTGTATGGCTGAAATATCTTTTGAAAATATCCATAAAGATTTCTATTTGTTTTAATAATAACAAGCACTGTATTTTTGTGCCTAGTTGTACTTTAAACTGAACTTAGATCCAGGGACAAGATTAATGTGTAGAAGTTAGTAGATTATCCCAAACATTTGGTTAGATCCGTACAACTAATACTTAACATCAAGACAAGACCTTGGATTTGTATGCGCATGTGATGTGTTTTTATCGGCTGTCCCAGGGCAGGTGCAGCCTTATGCTGGGGCTGTGCTGCTTTGTGACCACAACGCGTCATGTAGTACAAGGCAGTATTACAAGGGTTGGTAGTTCCTTCACTAAATTTATGCCTGATGTACAAAATACAGAATACCATGGGCTCAGTTATGTCATTCTTAAAGTAGGTAGCACCTTACTATTCACCCTGCTCCACTGATGTCAGAGGGATTCCTCGTGTGGACTGGACTACTCAAGTAAGGTACTGCTGAGACTGATCATGGCTGCCGTGACTGGGTATTTGATAATGAGCTATAAACAAATTCTGAATCCATTGCTCTAAGAAATTAAGTTTTTGAATGCAATCATCAGTAGCATTTGGTGTGCAGTGAAAGCCATCTTTCAAGTATATGTCATATTTCAGAGAATGGCTAAATCCTGAATTCATTGCTAAGCTGAATTCCACATAAGGTTAATAGAATTTGGCCAGGGTTAGGACAGAATGAAGAATAAAGCAGGATTTCAGGATTTAGACCCGTACATTGAATATACATCTCTCTCTCTGTCTTTTGCAGAGTAACAAACATGTATAACTCTCTAATGTCAGATACATTTATCTTAGAGCACATGGCATCTGAATTAACAAGATGGTGTTTTGTCAACATAGCTGACTCATCCTGTCAGAAGAAATTAGAGTGATAATTATTACCCTGTGAAGTGCTTTAAAAGGTCCTTGTTAATACTCAGCAGTTTTAAGGCACTGTTGAATGCTATTTGTACTGTTAGCAATGTTCTATAGCAAAGCTGAGCCATGCGACCTTGGGAGTCTCTGTGCACAGAATACGCTTTGTGCAGTTTTGGGGGGAGCTCTGAGAGGTTCTCAGAACGAATCAGAGTATGAGCGTATGGTACACTTAAAAGCGTCAGAAAACAGGGTTGAAACATTTACGGAAATTGGCCATTCAGTGCCTGTGCTCAGACCTGTCATGGATTTAAACAGAAATAACGTGTTTAAATGTAGAGTGGTATTTGGCTTTGTAGAAGCTATTGAAATATAAATATAATCTGCTTTTGCTCATCTGCATTCATATAAATATCTCCAAAAATGCACACAGACCTGAGCCAGCCAAGGCTACTGGCATGGATCATCATGTGCAAGATCAGCTCCGTTGGGGGAGTGCCCCTCATGGAAGCATTTGCTGTTGTGGAATGTTTTTCTTGCCATTGTATTTTGTCCTCATTTGCATGCCGTGGCTACAGTCCCAAGCAAGGTGGCCGATATAATTTAACAAATACTGAACCACTGTGAAGTCTGTAGGCCTCTAACACGCATTAGAGGTGGAGACCTTTTCCAAAGGCCTCCTGAAGCATTTTAAGGATTGTTTTTTGTGTGAGTGATGGAATTGTAGGATATTTGAGGAAGTGGTAGGCAGGTTGTCTTCTCTTTTCCTCAGTCATTGGTATCAGGATATTCAGAGTTAACCTATAGCTGACTGCTGCTTCTCCCAATTTACATTCAAAGACATTTTTACTGCTGGGTTATGTGCTAGAAATGTGCCTGGGATGGTGTGCAGGTACTCTAAAGTGTTGCCTGCTCTGAGGGTGCTGGCTCACATAACGTGAAGTTTGCTGTGACTTGGGTGGTAATTATATCCAAGAATAACATGCAGTGTTTACCCCGGTTTATATCCAGCATTCTCAAGCTGTTTCGTGGCACAGCTCACCCATTAATAGATGACTTCTTTTCCTCTTCACTGTAGTAGTTTCCTAGGAGCAGCCACACTGATTGCTTGCCTTGAAAGTACCTTTAAAAAATGGGTCCCATGCACTTTTAGCTGTCATCGGAGACTGTTTAGCCGTTGGAAAAAACTAGGGATGCCAGCAACATGTGACTAGGCAGCTCCACAAAATTATCTATTGAGAAACAGTTAGAATATGCTTAGACTTACCCACTTGGGACGTATTGTCCTTTGAAGAGCGCTTCTTTGGATAGAGATTAGGGGAGGAAGAAATGAGATGCTGGAGAAACCCCACCCACACAAGGAAGAATAAATTTGGGTCTTTTGATAGGACTAGAATAGCAGACTGTGATTTTAACATAGTAATTCTGTAGATACAGTAACTCAGGGATGTTTCAAAAGATAATTACGATGGTACTTCTCTATTTAAATGTGGATGTGGGAGAAGGAGAAATGTTGTTTTTGGTATACTCCTCTGTTTTTAGCCTGACTGAATATTTAATATAGTGTGACTCCAGCGCAGCACTGTATTTAACCATCAAAAAGCTTTCCATTTCTCTGGGAAAATGTAACTCACTCTTGGCTTGCATTTCTCGATTTGCTCATTCCACATGAGGCTGGGTTGCTACTTAACTAAATAAACAGAAAATAACCCAGAGACCAGCCACTTCAGCTAATACAGGGTTCGCATTTCAGCAGGCATTGCTGGCTACTGGCCAGTCTCCTTTTAGTTTCACCAGGAGTGTTGCATTAATTTGCATCTAGCCGATCTTTTGTTTGCAGTGCTAGGGTGGCAAAATTAAAGGAAAAGCAGAGCGATTTTTTTTTTCTGTGTAGTTCCTAAACAAATTAACATTTCTTTCTATATCCATCTCATTTGTTGCTCTGTCAGTTCCACACACCCACGCCCACCCTTGTCTGTGCAACTGAGATATCCTTTGCTGTCTGGTTTGCTGACACTGGCACATGGGCACATGGAAAAGTATAGACCAGGCGAAGACTCAGTTAATTGCATACTTAATTAAATACATGCTTATGCATTTGCTTTTTTGGCTTTTTTGCTTTTTGCTGCTGCTTTTTTTTTTTTTTTTTTTTTCATTTACTGCTTAAGCTAGGTCGCCATGCTCTTAGTATCTGTTCATTGAAACTAAAGCATCCTGTACATTAGAGCTACAGAAGAGGTAGAGCACTTCGCTGCTGAATTTGTTTCTTCATTGCTTCCTTTAGAAGATAAAGGCTGCACCAGCATTGTAAGAAATGCGCGCGGGTCTTCACATGAAGGTGCTTGAAACAGGTAGGGGATAAGCCATTTGAACCATATTGTGGGATGTGCGCCTTCCATTTGAATGAGTGAGAAACTCAGTATGTCTTCAAAAAACTGTTTGCTATAGTAAAACCTGTGCCTGCAGTGCTCTGACTACGTGAAAGCCCCACTGAAATCTATGGGAATCATGGTCTTCCAGGAAAGGTCAGATCCCTTCCCGTCTCCATTAAGTTATAAGATATTTCACAATCCCATCCTAGGGGATAGTCTTTGTCTGCGATTTATGATGACGTTGATTCTCACATCCAGAAGACTTCTGCCAAAATGCTTCTTTTTTGCCTACTTTTTTCTATGCTAAAAGTCCAGCAATGAATTTAAAACTCAGCACAAAAATATGGATGACTATCATTAAGGTTTTTTTTTCCATTTCTTTTCTAAGATACAGCTGCTCTCAATTTCTTTCTCAAAGCACATGGAATTCCAAACTTTATGCCACTTTAAAGCGTACAAGTAATACAGATTTCTGATTCATTTTCCATCACTCCCAGGGTCATTAGTTTTCCAGCAGTAGACACTCAGAAGAGCAGACTGTTCATCTGAGAAGCTGCAGCAACAGTGTTTGAACATATTTATTCTGGCAACTGCCTGGATTTTCTTTGCCTCCTCATCTTCACTTGTGTTGTTGCAGCCTTGTTGTAGCAACGCAGCAGCAATCGCACAAATCCCCAAAACCACAGGCAATATTAAACCTCACCTCTGACGTTCACTTCTGTAATTATCTTTAAAAAGGATCTGAGCTTTAGGACCAGGCTCAGGAGAATCCTTTTGATATAACTGTTTCTCATTTCATTAAGTTACATTTGTCTATTTTTATTGCTGCATTTGAACTAATTTGCAGAAGGACAAATAAGGGCACTTTATAAAAATGTACTGTAATATTACTCTGTTTTGAGCCAGATTACTATCCTTGATTTTATTACTGTGACTTCTAAGGCCACAATTAAGATATTTTTCATGTTAGTTGTTAGGATAGGCATATAGTCCATTGGCACAATTCACCTCAGCTATAATTCACCGTATAAGACTATGTAGAAGCTGCTGTTCCCAGCAGAAAGCCCTCTCGGGAAGATGAGTTATATTCTTCTCTCCAATCATATTGATGGCTTTGAAGGAAAAATATTTACCCAATTTCCTTTGTCTGAATAATGATATAGAGAGTGTAGCTTAAAGTACTGGGGAAAAAAAAGAGCATTGCAATACCGAAGTGTCAAAGCAGCAGTCCAGCTGTAAACAAATTGTTCAGCTTCACCATGTTATGTTACGTTCTTGCTTACAGTTTACCTGAGACAGTGTGTTTAGTACATATTCCTTTCAAAGTCATTGTTATTTCTTCCCACGTAGGCGCCAAGGCTGTGTCTCTGCGGTCCGCAGACAAAGCACAGGTCCTGCAGTTCGGCACACCCAAGGCAGGACTCCCGGCAATGACCCCAGCAGTGCCTGGGCACAGGCTGGGCAGTGGGTGCCTCCCTCATTTTTTCCTCCTTATAGTTTGACGTTAAATTGAATTCTGCTGCTATTAATGGGTCAAACCGCTGCTGATGCCCAGGTGCTGGTAATTCTTTTACTTTGTGTATGAGTGGGCTCCTTGGCACGAGGCTCTAGGAAACCGTTCCTTGCACGTGCTCCCCTGCTCGGGGGAAACCTGGTGACTTCCCACTACCGGTTGATACAAATCCTAACGGATAGGGTGGTTGTGCAGTTGCAACAATGAGTCTTATGGAAAACCCAGGCTCCAAACATTGAAAAAATCTAAAGCATACGACTGAGACACTGAGTAGGTCTCTACTAGCCCAGGATGGGAATCACCAACAGGCTAATGCAGGATTTGGGGAGGCAAGAAAACTTGTGAGACTTCTCACCCAACCTTTGAGCCCCTTCCTCTTCTAGCTGCATTCTGCTGCAGAGCCCATGCTGATCAATGCCAGAATGTCCAGTCCTTCTAGTCTGATTTTTCAAAATTCTGGAGGCCTGCAATTGTTTTTAATGATGCTCTGTGGCGCACACCATTACATGAAGGGAAACTGTCACAGGCAGCATCACACAACCTGGATAGTCTCGTACCTGTATATTGCTTTGTACATAAATAATATAGTTTGCAGGGATTTTTGTATTATTCTTTTCTATTTTTTTCTGCAGTTTTTCAAAGACTGTATGCAAACCGTGTTTACAAATTGATTTTGCAGTCAGTATTGTAGATTATAGCATTACCATTTTTGTGTTTTTATGGGCTCGTGAGTTCTTGTGTACTACAGGTTGTCCTTCCTTCTTAAAGACAATTGCATACACTTCCACCCAGCCCATCCTGCTCCTTTCTTAAATATATCCCATTCCCAATGATCTGGTGTGAACCCTAACTTGTAGAATGCATGAGAAAAAGCTGCATATGTATTTATATTGTTAAATATTATATGCTCAATACTGATTTACTTATTAATACATGTTTTAGGGGTTTGTACTTGTTCTCTGGAAACTACAGTGTAGACAGAACTAAATTACCTAGTATCTGTAATTTACAGACACACTAATATTTTCTTATAATACTTTCTATATGACCGTATAAGGTATGGGGATAGTCCTTTAAAGGTGATCTGTACCTTAGAAAAAAAACAGTTTTCTTATAACATTTGGGATCAATGAAGTATTTTTGTGTTATGTTCAGTGATGAATTATAAACAAAGCACAAAATGCAAGAAGTTAAATAGGTATTTCAAGATGTCCTTAAATGCTGCAGTTCATTATGGAACAATGTTGTAATAATCTGAACAATCTTCTAGGTTGACTGTCTTGGGCAATCGTCCCTCACTTTTGTCATTTCCTCTGGTGTTACCTTTGCCAAATCCTGCAGTTCTTTCTTAGGATCTGATCATGTGTAACTGACTGACTCAGAATACAGTTTATAGAAAACTGGAGATCTGGGTGGGCAGGAAGTACATTATCAGGTACCCAGTCCATCTTGCTATAATCCAGTGTATATGAGTTCAGCCTGTGGAAAGAGTTCATGATTTGGCCGTCTGCCTTTGCCTTTTTGAAAAGGGACCAACAGCATCACCACGGGACCAATGTAATTGGGTAGCATCCGTACAAATACCTCCTGCTTTCTTATGTATTTTAAAGAGAACAACCACTCTATTTTTTGACCAGGACAAGTGACAGTTGCTTCTCTATCATGGTCATCTGTTCCCATTGGGCAAATACCTGTTGGCATGAAGTCTGTGGCTATGATAATTTCTATTTGATTAACAAGCAACAGTTTTTAGAGGAATAAAAATAAGTTAATATAAATATTCGTAACAATTACATCAAGAAAAATCTTTTATGGCCTACTAGCTCTTTGACTGTGATCCAAAACAAAGGAAACATTGAATAGCAAGTACTGTTGTCCCAGTGTGACTGATACTTCAACTATTCAGAAAACTATGGGGCCATGTTATTCTGCTGAGGTTTTGGAGACAAAATTTCTAGTAGATACACATATAGGAAGTGTGTTGGTATACCCTTGTATTTTAATCTCTTTCTTGTATTTTAAATCAGATGTACCAGGTATTATCTTACTAGGAACCACAGGTAGAGTTGTGCTGAGTTACTAATAGCTGTAAAACCTTATTGATACCAGTTTTGACATTTTGTTAAAGCATGATGTCCAGTGCCTCTCTGCACTTAGAGTAGATAACGTAGCTATCAATGTGTAATTTCAGTGAAATGGTGTATACAGTATATGTAGCAGTGCTTTAATTTAATTTAATTGGTGTCTGTGTATTGAGCCATAGTAGAAAATTGGACTGTCTTTTAAAACTTTGTTCTACTTTCTGTTTTTCATTTGTATCTGAGTTTGCTTCCTTTTAGCCCTTTAGCTGATGAGGTTGTAGTAGTAACTGCTTTATCTGCCTGTTAGGGAGTATCCTGTTCTGATAACATTCAGAATCATGTATGCAGCCAACTTACTGTAAATGTTACTTTGAGTTTTCAGCTGTCTAACCAGTGTGGTATGTGTTAGTACCTGCATGTGCGTAGTTCCCCGGCAGTGAGTGAAAGCAATCCCAGCATCGATTTGCTGCCTTGTAAATGCAGTTGTTAAGCATTAAGAATTAATGTTCACCTAGAATTACTGGTTTCTGTTTTGTTTTCTTCTTGTTTGCTTGAAATGTTGGGACTCTTATCACCAGAAGTTTAATAAGTCACTATTTAAATTGGCACAATGAATAAGGGAAAATCCATCTAACTGTGTTCCTGCTGGATGCCCTGGCTGCTTTTGACTCTTCATGCACTGTGAATCACTCGGCCCTTAGTCACGTCACAGCATCGAAGGATACCTCTGAGTCACTTCCAGTTCCTCCTTGACCACAGACGCCAGCGAAGCAAGTGCAGTCACAGGGCTGTGAGTGGGCAAGGCTGCAGGCAGCAGCGGGCTGCTAAGCTAAATGCTTCTCAAGCTACCGTGGTTGTTGTACAGGCCTGTTATTTACATAAAGTATGTCTGATCATAAAACGGACGTACAAACTATATAGTCAGTGGCAAAAATCTCCTGAAATCAGGGCTACAGTGCAGATCTGTAAGAAAATAAGACCTTTCTGGGGCAAAACCTGAAGGTGGTTCTGAAAGAGCTTGGGACAGTGAGAAGAAGCTGGTTTGTTTCTAGATACCCTGGGCCTGGATCTCATCAATATAATCATCCCCTGTGAGTAGGAGATCAAAATCGGGCCCCAAAGCACAGAACGTGTCCTGCTTGGTGAGCCCCATTACGATGCTACAGTAGGAACCGCACGCTGCAGTGCTGTGTGCTGCCTAGTCATCACCTCTGGCTCCCTCTTCAAAGCGACCAGGCACAAGCTGGAATGTTTTCAGATGTTTCATGTTAAAAGGATAAAAAGGAAGAGGGATAAGGTTGGTGTTTCCCTTACACACAAGAAGTTCCCCAGATTTTGAAATGACATACTGTACAGTATCTATAGCACAGTTTGTTTAAAAACTAATGAATGCAGATGATAACAATTCTCCCAACTCTGGGCTCTGATCTTGTATATTGTAGTTGGAATGCCTCATAGACTTGAGTCTATTTTTGTAGTTCAGATCCTCTCTTCCTCACAATAATCAGTAGTCATTTGCTTTTAATGCTTTCTTACGGTGTGAACTGATTTCTGTAACTTTCGCGTATAAAATAAACTAGACATTGCTTCTGTACTGGAAATAGTTAAGAATATAGTATTTCACTAAGTGTTGTACCTCTTATGTACATATCATCAATAAATGTTGATTCATAATTTTCATGGCTTATATGTGTAGTTTTCATGTCAGCCTGGGCTCAATACAGGGATGCTTTGGGTAGGAGCTCAGATAACGCAGTCTGGTGCCTGAAAACTGCAGGCAGGGTAGGAGGTGGACCTGACTTTGACATAAGGTTAGAAATCTCACCCCTCACTATATCCTTCACATATTCCGGGGTGCTGGCTGCAACTGAGCTCATTTGCCACAAAGGCCAGGGTGCACTAACTACAGTTCTTGGCAACGAAGTCTAGAGAAGTGGGAAGAGATGTTAGAAGGGCAGGAGGATACAGTGCAACGGTTGCACTTGCTTTAGAAATCTACTTGCCTCTCCTGGCTGCTGAAAAATAAGTGTCTTCCTCAAAGCCCTTCTAAAAAAGTCAATAAATAACTCCTGTAGCTGAACCCCTGGAGCACTTTGCAAAGAAACCAACTCTATTTAGTACATGAATTAAGAGATGCTCACGGAGTAAACCATGGCCCGGAGGACTGGCCGTTGCTAAGAATGGAGAGAAAGCTTAGACGTGTATGCTCAGAGTAGCACACGTTACGGAAATAGTGTAACTACCGTTGTGTGAGCGAGACACATAACAAAAACCCGGGTTGTGAGGTTTAACAGTCTGCACAACCTTGGGCTTGCTTCTTACTAATCTAACCAAGGCCAGCATCCACTTGATAAGTTTCCAATGAAAATCCAGGCACGTCAGGAAGTGGCTTTGGCAGTGCTCCAGCTGGCAGCCTGCCCATGCAGTCACTACCGAGTGAAGTCCTGACCCGGCCCTGGGAAGATCTTTTGGCAAAAGAGACATTTGAGGCCCAAGCTAGCTGCTGCCATTGCTGTACCACGTTGCCGCTTTCTGCCAGAGGCGGAAACATCCTGATGTGGCCTCATCAACAGGCACTGTTAATAAATGTGTGCTGCTGATGTAGAATTCCTCACTGATGTTTGTTGCGCTCAGGATTCCCCATCAGGTATTTTATGTGCACTGTGTACGTTCAAATTCCTACCATAAAAGGTCGTTATTCCTCTGTTCCACATCATGCCAAAAAGTTTGAAATTAAAGACTCTACACTGTGATTTATGTTTGATGCTTTTCTTAAAGCAATGTTTCTGCAAGAATGACCTAAAAACCCCAACCCATGCAGGACCCAATGCTGCAATTATATGGATTTGTCCCTCCTTGCAAGCCCCTTGTGTGCCCTCTTTCTACATGTCCTCAGTCTTAGAGAAAAAGGTTATTTCAGGAGTGTCTTTGTATCTGGAATGTGTCCCTCTCTACAGGAAAGCATCTGCTATAGGTGCTATAAAGCACAGTGAGTCACGGACCCTCTCAGGCATGAAAGAAAAACCGAGAGAACACTTGAGGGTTGCTAAACCTTTAACAGTCTTCTCTTTTCTATTAGTGCATGTAAACAGGACAAGGATATGAAAGAAACAGGTGGCCCCAACTTGCAGTGTTTTAGGAGGAAAACAACATTAAAAATGACACTGAGTTGGGCTAGCAAGGGTTATTGCAGCAACTGCTTCCAGTGCAAGAACATACAAGTACCTGGGCATGGTTCGGTGCTGCCAGGCTTCCGAAGCTCCCCAGAGCTGTGCAGAGCCCCGTGCGGGCACACAAAGCTGCAGCAGGTCCCCAGCCCTGGCAGATGGCCAGATACTGCCCAGCATGGGCACCGTGCCACCGCACCGTTCCACCGCCGCAGCAGGCGCGGGAAGGAAAACACATCATGTGCAAGACCAGGGCTTGCAGTCGCGGTAGGGTTAGCAAGGCAGGCAGGTCCTGCGGTGATAAGAAAAACGTGTCTGTGTAGACAGATAAATTACAAAGTGACCGCTGCCCACCAAAACTTGCGGGGGTGGGATCCAGGGGCACAAGGCCTCACACTGTTTACAGTGCTTCTGTAACTGTAGTTAAAGGATGAGTAGTACAAGGATGAGTATTTAGCAAAGCAGCCCAGAGTCTGTCTTTCACAGTGGTGTGCTATTCATTCTCACTCGTGAGCGAACCATAAAATACGTTTGCCTTTCCTGCAGCCATTTGTAGAGACATCTACCTCCATTTGACTGTTTCCTTACTGGGGTGTCTGAAAGTACTCCATGGATCACTATCCTGTGGTCCACAGACACCACTGGAGAAATGCCGCTGTGGAGTTGTGACAGAAAAGGCAGCTGACTCCCACTCTGCGAAGGGGAGAGAAGAGGGGCCAGGCTAGGAAATGCACTCAAATGCATTCCCTCATTTCACCTAGGTTACATATATTGCCTAAATTCCTAGGATCAAATAAGCTTTGTTAACTTATTTTTTAGCACTGATTTTTGAAGGTGTTGCTCCACATGAATGACGATGGCCCTAAACAAGGCTCCCCGAGGAAGCCCCCGCGCCCTTGCAGTGAACCAGCAGCAAGCTGGTGCTCTGGACCTTGTGCCTCCCATTTCTGACCGGCATGTAACCAGTGGATAGGCTTTATACCTGTCCTCTACACAGCAGGGAAAGTCACCCTTCTTGAATGGAGGGTACGTTTGGTTTTTAAGTCACTGGCTAAACAAACAAGCATCCTTACCTGGAGTTCATTTCAGATTCTCTTGGTGAACGAAAGAAACATTAACTAGAAAATGAACCACAAAACAACTGCAGGGAAGTACCCAGTAACTATAAACTAGTCTCCACTGGTGAATCTGATGACCCATTGCTGCAGAAAAAAACATGCTTCATTGAATGAATGATCGTAAACCAATTTTAACATAAAACAAACCCCATGTACTTGAACACCAGGGTACAGATAAACAGGCAGCATTTAGACATGACATTGCCAGAGCTTGAAAAAAGTCAAAACAGTGAATCATTTGTACATCTGAAAAGTAAAATGATCTTAACGTACTTTTTCTAGAGATTCGCTATGAGGCTTGTATCGTTGATGTTTATAGTCCAGAGCACTTGCAGGAGGGCTTTTCTCCCCCTTCTTGTGCTGTTGTCAGCCAAGATCACTGTGGTTTGGATGCGGGGCTCAGCTACAACAGGCTCACCTTAGAAACACTCATTCCACAGGCTCAGGCTGAAAGCTGCTGAAAACTGCCTCTCTGAGCTAGCTGCACAAGAGTGCTGCCAGCAGTCTGCAGCAGCAGCCCTGAACCAGATGCTTGTTATTAAAAAACAGGGGCTGATAAAAAGTAGTGAATATAAACTCAGACTTAACATACAATCATAAGGCAAAACATACCCAGTTTATTACTGTTTGTTCTGGGTAAAATTAAAGCCTGGAGTCTCGATTCATGCAAAGAAAATGTGGTCACAGAAAATGATCTAAGTTTTTTGGGGTTTTTTTCAGATTAAGCCAGGAAAAACAAAAGAGCCTGTTGAGTATGTGGTGCCAGAAGCTAGATGCACACCAACGACTGCAAGTAAATTTAGATTTAAAGCTAAAACTCTGCTGTAACCAAACCATTCATACATTGCAATGTGAGACTAGCATATGGGTGTTGAAGTTGATCTCACCCTAACGTGATTGTCTGAGGCAAGGCTTTCAGATGCCAGGTACAAAACCTAGAGCTTCTGGAGAAGAGGTGGAAAACGCCTTTTCTCATCCTTTTCTGCCCTGGGTTGCTCTGGGAGTCTGAAGGCCTTCATGACTCACTCAGCAGACCTGGAGCCTGTCGGATGTACAGCGGCTCTGCTGCCTGTGAGCTCTGTGCTGATTTCCCACTGCCAGCCTACATGCCCCTAACTTCAGCTGTGCCTCTGGCATCACCTACAAGGCAGCCTCTTGCTTCAGCTTCAGCACCAGAAAAAAGATGCTAAAGCCCGAGTTAGGTGGGTGTTTCAGAGTGAGATTTTTCAGTAATATTCTAAAAAATGCTTGAGGGTTTTCGGATAGATACACTTTAATTTATCTCAGATCTTATTTGACTTGACAAGTCCTATTTTACTGTAAATTTACACAGACATTTTTTACAATGGGAAATAAATTACTTGTAGGAGTTTCATTTTAGTACAAAAGGAAAGCCATATTATGTATTAAGCATGGTGAATCTTCAAAACAAAGAAGTAATTTTGCACAGCTAGATCTTCTATCCGAGATATTAAAACTATGTCTATTTCTGAAAACAAAAAAGTCATCTTCTCATTTGACAGTCTTTGTAGACTCGTTTTGATCCAAAACTTCATTATTTTTTTTTTTTCTGAAAGAAAAGACAAAACTAATGACATTCACATTGGCGTACCACACACAGATCTGTGTGGCAGGGAATGTGTGAAAATGAGTTTCATCCATCCACTTGTTCATCCAAAACCCTTTTGCCTGTAGAGTAAGAAGTTTAATAAAAAGTTTGAGGCTCCTTGAAACTGTTGCTCAGGCAAAACCTTTTTAATGCTTGCTGGAACCATCCAGACAAATTTGAAAGAAGGCCGTGTTTAAAGCATATGTAAAGCTTTCACTGCCTCTGCTTTACTTGCACTTTAACAATAACCAGCGCCCTTGAGGTCAGGAGAGCTTCTCTGATGATAGGTTTGCCTCATCAGCTTCAACTTTTCAAAAAACTATGCAGCAGCACATTTGACCTATGTGAAGATTTGTGTAAGTCTGGTACTTTCAAAACAGGAAGATGAGCAAGAAGAGAAAAGTTCTCGAAATCTTGCCGTTGCTAACCTTACTCCAAATGGGCGAGACAGGGAAGACAAAAAGTAGTCTCTGTGCTGTACGAAAGAAACTGTTACTCATCTCTGCTAAATTTGTGCTTTGCCTCTCATTTGTCATCGTCACAGCTGCTTGGTCTCAACATGGTTTTGGCGGATGCCACATGCAGCATGGCATAGTAATAATGAGAAATAAGCTACCAGGGGAAAATTATTCAAAATCGGTTTGCAAATGAGGTAGTGAATGTAGAGGGTCATTTGGTGGTGGTGGGTTCACAGCAAAAGGCCAATTCTTTTTTCCTTCTCAGAGCTGTGAAACACTGAAGTGCCAAAGTCCTGGGGGTGTTGGAGGGACTTTCCCGGTAGCAGCAGCACAGAAATTTCACTCTCACTTTACTTCCTCTGCCAGTGACCTCATCCTCCCTCCGTCCCTGATCCCCCAGAGCTCCCACCCCAAAAGCACCTTTGCACAAATCTTGCCCCCTGAAAGGAAAAGGTTTGTCACCCACTCCCACACAGGTGGAACTGCACCGTAAGGAACAGCCCAGCCCAGCACTTTTCCTGCCACCTTTCTGTCCTTTTCCCCTCCACAGGGGAAAACTAGTCAGCACCTGTGGTTACCCAAAGGGTTTGTATTTGACTAATCAAGTCTCTTGCAACCAGAGAAGTCAGAACCTTGAATCGTTTAATAAGACTGAGAAATAATTATTGCCAATGGCCTAATATAGCATAAAATAAACCCTACTGACTTACAAAATACCCTAGCGTCTACGTATGCTGAAGCAGAACACAGTTGTCAGAGGATTGTCTACAAAAAGAGCAATGAGGATCAGCCCTAACCAGGGTGATGTACTCTGTCCCTGCCTAGCTTTTTTCCTATGTGCTGAAGAGGCACTTGGTAATTGTCCTTTAATAATACTCCAGGCAATGTGTTTCAAGCTCCTTAGCACAGATGCTGTCGTTGTTGTTGACAAAGGACATACAAAAGACACCCCTATCACATGGGAAACGTGCAGAAATATAATTTTGAGACCGATGTTGTGGAAAGACCTTAACCATCCACGGAGGCAGACCTGATGGCCGCATAACCTTTCTCTGCTTTAACCAAACGTTCCTTGTAAGGTCTTCAAGAAAATACAGGTAAAACAATCACCCCAGACTGACCAATGAAAATATTACATTCTCATAAAACATACAACCCCTCTGTTAAATATACTTACTGCTTTAGACAGTAGTTCCATGAGAGAGGTGGTCTGGATTACATTTCTTTAAAACTGTTTAAGACAAAGGAATAGCACCAGCTGATCACAGGGTCTGGTTTAGGTCCTCTCTGGTCTCCTCAGCATTTTAAGGAGAGATCCTCATTCTTTCCAGGCACCAAGGACAGACCAAGACCCAACTTGTCCGTCAGCTGCCTGAAGGAATGGCTGGTTCTTGCTGGGTGCTGCGCTCTCCCAAATCCCATCAGTTCAGTGAGCCAGGAACAGTCGTCAAGATATTATGGGGTTGATCTCAAACTGGACCCAGCTGTCTGCTTCTAGAGGGAAGCTGAGTTAATTGTTAACTCCCAGAGCACCTGAGGAAGCTATGGGAGGCTGGCAGAGAAGAAATGGTCACACAGATTCAGCTGAGCCTGGCTTAGAGTTTGCAAACAGAAAAAATGACCCTCAGCTCACCAGTACTAAACACAACTATCCTGCTGAATACCTCTCTCCCACTAATAATGCTGGTCTTACTTTTTATCCTCAATGTGGAATCAAGTTTATTTTTGGAACCTTATTTTACATTTCAATGTGCTTTTAGAAATACTATTTCTAGTTACAATTTAGAGATAATATTTTCTTTCATTTGGATTAATCTGTTAAATAAATATGCAAATATATCAAGCGCTCTCTATAAAAAAATACAACACACAACAAACAACCCCTCAAATAATAAAACCAAGATTAATAAAAATACTTACTATATTACACATATGAAATGGCCAACTAGTTTTGAAACTATAATGAGACTTAATTACACATGAATTACATGACATGATCTAAAAAGAATCAGCATATATAAAAAAATGGCATCGCCTCTATAAAGACAACTTGAGCATCTCCCTACCTAAAAATATAAAAAGAAGCCAAACAGTGTTGTCTGTGCATTTATAGCTACTGAACATTAGATAAATTAGAAGGAGTTTGTGGAATTCTCCATTAAATATCTGAATAGGGAGATGAATATCATGCCACAGCCTTTTGGGTTTTTTTGTGGAAAAATTCAGCCTTCAAGACAATGAAATGTCTCCTTTTGATTAAACCATATCCGATTAGGATTTAAAGAGAGGAATAATTCTTACTCTGGATGTCCATCTTTAGTGAAATGAGTACATAACACCAGTTTAAACACAGCCTTCAACAGATCGTTTTGATTTATAATGACAAATAGAAAAGCTTGCTTTAAAACATTACAGGAATTAAACAAAAATCAATGCAGAGTCAAAAAACTTCCCACTACACAGTTCAGTATTAAAATACATCAAAAGTCTGAGAAGTTTGACAGTGGACCACAAGTACTGACAGTGTAAATCACCCTGACTCTATTAGCTGAAGCTTATTTGAACACGTTTGGACCACAAGCTGTGTTCATAGATGAAAAATGCTGACCTACATAAAGTCAGAAATCATCCTATGTGTACTATAAAATTACACCTCCTCTTGGGACCTTTTGCCCAGGTGTAAATTGCCCCTGAGGAGATCTGCCTGCAGACACCAGGGCACTGAGCAAGTTGATGAAACACATGGGAAACTTCTGGAGAGCTGTGACTGAGAAATATAATCAACAGTCTTGTGCTTTATGTTCCAGTGCTAGCTAATGTTAGTATTTATCCAGCTGAATACTCATCCTCCAAATTGCTTCAGATGGAGAACATAAAATAACATGCTTTAGCAGAGCAGTTTCGAAGGAGGTGCTATGGTCTGTGAACAGGAACACTTGAATAATGCTACTACAGGACATTCCCCACCCCACAGCTGACACAGACCACTGGTCGCAATTACCTTAGATTGTTTTTACTTGAATCTTCTTGAGGCAGCCCAATTAAAAGTCATCATTCTCCCTCCATTCCAATATGCTTTCTTAAAAATGGCACAGACCACTGGTAGTATATAATTTTTTTTCTGACAATTCATCTTGATACAATGCACAGCATCATAGCTTAATACAAATACTTTACATAACAGACACATAAGGACAAAACAAAAGCATGTAACAATACAGCTGCGGCTCCTTTGCTGTATTACATAGCTGGCAGAGTTTCCTTTAGTTTTCTTTGATCTTTTCTGTAGAATTTGAACTTCTGGTACCAATAAGCAAGAATGTTTGTTTCGGTATTTTTAAAAAGCAGAGGGAAAAACATGGATGAAATAGAATTCAGAGTGAGCAAGATCATGGAAATGTAACTTTCAAAATATCAGCAAACTGGTGTAACATAATTGTTACAGGGGAAACAAGTTTTACTAGGCTCAGCATCTCCTAAGTAAAATGGAGCAGATGATAGAGACCTATTCTTTAGAAATAAAATACTTTCATCTTCCCTAACGACCTCCAATTGCTTGTTTTGTGCATGTGTGATAGAGCTGGGGTCATTCTGTTTTATTCATTCTCCTAACTAACAGCCTCATTAAAAACATGCACAAACTGTGACAACTGAAGGAAGGAGGGGGAAAAGCAATGAACACCTCAAAAACTCAAGGATAACTGTACAGATTGTTAGGATAATAAAGTACAGAAATTTATTAGGTATCAGCTCATGTTTCAATCTCCTTATTCCCCCTCCCAAGAAGACTTGCTGTATGCTCATAGGCATTTAAAAACAAAGATAAATAAATTTTGTCCTTCTGGGTTTCCCTTATTGCAGACCAAGCCATAAATCGTTTTAAAACATCACTTTTTGTTTATACTGGCAGACTCTGAATGCACCTATTGCTCTTCCCATTTGGAAGGCATTGCTGAAGGATTCAGATGTTTTGGACATTGTATAGGAGGCCGTTTTGATTTAAACTTGATTTTTGGTCTTGACATTTGTTCCTCACTTACTCTTGTACCATGGCAAGTTTAGTACCTTAAATGCCTGTAAGGTGGAGTGACTGGATACTTCTGCAGCTCCGCACAGCGAAGACCCTCCATCTGGGGAACAATGACGTAAACTTGTATGCCTCCTAACACCCAGGACACAGTGAGTGTCCTCTGTGTAGGAAATGGGAACTGACGACATTAGGCAGCTCTTGGGGGCTTATTTCAGAAAGCAAATGTCAATTTTGTAAATCAGACATCATTTAAAAGTGATTAAAAATGAATAAAACTTATGTTTAATTATGTTCAAAAGACATCAGTAGCACAGTGCATCTGTGAATTCCTGTCCAGGTTCCATGTGATTTTGATTTCCCCAGCTCTGATCTACTTGGCAACTTGCTACTGTTACACTCCACTCTTCATGTCAAACTCCTGATGATTTTGTGTTTCATTAATGGTCAGGAATTCGTCACATGCTCCTGTTCGGTCATTTGACTGTTCTTTATGAACTAAGTGCACCATTTCTTGTGATTTGCTGGCATCTCCATTTAATCCACTTGTCTTCCTGTCCTCCACTGCCCCTTTGCCGTTGTTAATCACTAGCTTTTTCTTCTGTCCACATCTAGAAAGAAATAAAAAGAAAGTAAGTACTATAAATGGAGACTAACACAAATAAGAAAAAAATGGAAAGTCACTATTTAGGAAAAGGTGCTTGGAAATGAAACTTGTTCTGCCAGTGCCGAGGAAATGACAGTTGTGTCTGCCAGTGCACACTTATACAATGCAAAACATACAGTTTCTCCATAGTACATAATTTGGTTTTGAAAGCATCCACCATTATGCTCATAAAATTTGGCAGGAGCTTACTTATTCAATTTGTATCTTTTGTTACTACAGATAGGAATAACATTCATTACTAAAAGCTAGAAAATATTTTCTAACATTTGGATATATAGCATTTATGAACTTTTTAGATATCCCACTATAAGGACAGGGTCCTTCTAAGTCCAGAGTTGGGACCACACCTTTGAAAGTGTTCAAGTACTTGAGATAGCAAAAAGTTTGGATCAAGTGCTCGCCTCATTATACAAGATAACTTTTTCCTTCCTTGTATTAGCATGTCAGGCCTAGAAGCTTGCCAACAGCAAGGAAATAACTACTCTTGCTATTATTAACAGCATAGCTCTTTATGATATCAAGGTTGGAAATAGCTACTGTGCTTTTAAAGTTACCCACTGTAGTGCTGCCCAATAAATTCTATATGTAGCTCTGGATTAACACACACACACACACACTCTTGTAAAGAAATCACCAGTTGTCCTGCTTTCAGCAGGGACAGAGTTAATTTTCTTCTTAGTCGTTAGTACAGTGCTGTGTTTTGGCTCTGATGTGAGAACAGGGTTGATAGCACACTGATGTCTTTAGCTGTTGCTGGGTGATGTTTATGCTAAATCAAGGACTTTCCAGTTTCTCGGGCCCTGCCAGTGAGAGAGCTGGAGGGTCGGAGGAGATTGGGAGGGGACACAGCCAGGACAGGTGGCCCAAGCTAGCCACAGGGATATTCCATACGGCATCATGCTGAGTATATGAACTGGGGGAAGAAGAAGGAAGGGGGGGACATCTGGCATTATGGCATTTGTCTTCCTAAGTAACCATTACACATGGCACAGCCTGGCTTCCCCGGGGGTGGCCGAACACCTGCCTGCCCATGGGAAGTGGTGAATGAATTCCTTGCTTTGCTTTGCTGCTCTGCGTGCGCGGCTTTTGCTTTACCTGTTCAACTGTTCTTATCTCAACCCCTGAGTTTTACATCCCCTTCCGATTCTCCTCCCCATCCCTCTGGGTTGGGGGGGGGGTGAGCAAGCGGCTGCGGTGCTTTGCTGCTGGCCAGGGTTACACCACGACACCAGTCCAAAACTGATGCATGCTGGTCAATGTGGGATGTGTATTCTTCAAGGGAGTAAAAAAATACTAGCAGTACAGTAGTTAGATTTGCCCCAGACTGTTAAGACAGTTCTCTGACTACACAGTGCTGAACAACCTACTTGTCCTCTAACAGTCTTGTGTAAACTGAATATAAAAAGCACAGCTCTCTTAAGAGGAACAATGTCTCTGTGAAGCTTTATTTTAAAGTGCTTTCTTCTTAAAGGAAGCCTATTTTGTCTGAATGACTAATTTGGCAGTTCACTTATACTATTATCCGTCCAAGTAACTACTTTTTTCATGCTTACTGCCTGACAGATGAGGGTTGTTTTATCCAAAGTAGCTCAGTTCACTGTGATAAAATTACACATGCCCTTGGGAATGATTTCTGCTCTGCAGCCCTGAAATGCTGAAAGAGGCCAGCGAGGAGCTGGGGAGCTTCACAGCCTCTCAGAAGAGTGGCTCAGAATGTCTCTCCTGACGTGGTGGTCAGGCTGGGCAGCATCTTCTGGACCCTGGAAGGAGATCCTAACTTTTTTTATGACAGGCACCAGACAGAGGCAGTTGTCTTTGCAACAATAGGAATAACTAACTAACTAAATAGGATCACACTGGACCTTGGCCATTTTGATTTTTGGTTAAGATCACTTATGACAACACCAATTTAACAAAAAAATAAAATAAAATAAAAAAAAGAAAAGAAAGAAAGAAAAAAAATATAGTTGCCAAACAATTTGCTGTTTACTGAGGAGGCCCAGTTGCTTGTTTCAAATACTTGAAACCTCTGCCATGGGGACCTCCTAACTAGAAAGGCTAAATCTATTGATTTCTGAAGCAGGAAGGTAACTACCTTGAAACAGAAGCCTATGCTTCATTAGGCTTTTTTCAGACAACCCGAATGAGAGAAACTGGAGATGCTGCAGTTAGCATTCATTTGAAAAATTGTGTAACTGACAGCATTAAACAAATAAAAACACAGTTTATTCTCACTTTTTAAATAAATTAATGCTTGAAACATTCTCAAGCTGCTGCTCAGCTAACCCTGAAATGTTCAACCCTCCTTCCTCAGCTATCCAGTTTTCTCGAAGCGCTGCTGTTGGTTTTGGATTAGTCGGTGTTCACATGCAGTGCTCTGACCGCACGCCAGCTGCCTCTCTATGAATTTTCCGTGTATCAGTGCTTATCAGGATAGATGAAGAAAGAATCCTTAGGTTATTCATGTTATCATTTGGATCCTGCTAAAATGAAAGAAAACAATCCACTTCTTTTAAGCATACCAGAGTACGTTGCTGCTTCAAAATTATTTCCTTGCTGTGACTAACACATATTCTGGGGTCTAATCCATGCATTTGTACACATACATGCACCCCCACACATTTTCTCTCTTTCCTACTCACTCCCAGCTGCATGGAAGCACTAAGTAAAAGGTGTTTCCCATTAACGGTATCTAGGGCATAATTTACAGCTCTGAGGTTGTTTCATTTCTTATCAGATGCAATCTATAATTAGTCATAGTGGCCCTGTTTGTGTTTTCCTATGGTGACTCTTCCTGTGGAGGGAGGAAACTATGGCAGTCTCTACTGTTAAAGACGTAAGAAAGTAACATATAAATCAATAAGCCATGCCATTCAGGCTGTGTAACTCCAGAATCATTTCACAGAAAGGAAGTTGTAGCATTCTCTGTCTCACCGTATGTTGGACAGCTTTCTTATTTCAGCAGGTCTCTAATAATACTGTCGGAGAAGCACTGATATTGTGGATACAGTCACAGGTCAAACGTATCAGGTAGCATCCCACTACTGACTTCAGCAAAACTGTATCAGTTTACTATTACAACTTGGCATTTAGTTTGCACTGTTCTGCCGCATAGAGGCCTTCTGCATTAAGGTCAGGGACCGCCTGGATTGCTCCCTCACCACAGTGGCAATGCTTTATTTTAGCACCCATGCCATGCTTTGGAGGACTTTAACAGTATTTCATAGAAGCTTTATCATGTGCTTTCCTGGAGCCAGCAGACTAGGAATAAATTTGCTCATGAACCTGAACAAGAACCTCCACATGTTATATAGTTACTCTGATAAAAAATGTTGAAATGCAACATTCAAGTAGCAAATAGTTACTCTGTCCACATGTTATATAGTTACTCTGATAAAAAATGTTGAAATGCAACATTCAAGTAGCAAATAGTTACTCTGTTAAGGGGTTCAACTTTAACATTCAAGTAGCAAAAAGCTGTTTAAGACAATTGAGAAGTAACCTCAGAACAGCCCCCAGAGAAAAGAAAGTTAAGAATATTATAGCCTCTTAAGGCTAGAGTTTTTTCAAATTTCCTGGCTAACTTTGCACAGATCACTGCAACTTTCTATTCCTCAGCTTCTTCATCTGTAGAGGAGTAAATAAAGCTATTGAGTGCTTTGATAGCAATGTTAGACTATATCCCTGCCAGCTGTGATACTGCTTTTTGTTTGGAATGAACAAATTCACCATGTGACAGTGATTGCCCAATACACTCCTCCACACTATACACAGACAACACTGTTAATGGTGGAGGGTGATACTCAGCTCATCCTCAGGTTGCTATGTCCATCTCACACAGTTTTCACCCTCAGTGGGCAGGATTTTCCCATTAATAACTAATAGGTAGAGAATAATTAATTCTCTATGATATATGTACAGTTAGTTTCCATCTACAAGTGAAGACTAAATGGTTTATACAGCTGCGGACTTCACGTGGTGGCCCCCACACCCCAACTCACAGTGCTTCACAGAGGAAGCTCTTTCCTGTGTTATGCTACTCTGCCTTTCCACGAAGCTTTGAAACCTCTCGATGAAGAAAATAGCAAGGCAGTGTGTTTTGAAAAAGGGGCTACCTTACCTTCTCCGACTGTTAACAGCAATGCACACTGCAAGAATCAACGCAAGAGCCACAAGAGCAGCAACTATGATCAGCCATTCTGTGGGGAGAGTTGAGGGAGGGGAGGACAGCGTGTTAATGGAGCTCATGTAGTTTTGCTGTTTTGTAGAATTGCAAGAACACAAGCTCTTTTACATTCTTTAAACTGTCAGTTTTTCCTAGTTCACATGAATGTTTGTCTGTTTTACGAAGTGCTTCTGTGTAAACTGAATACTTTTCATCATTCAGCTATATACAGGCCAACTCAGATGAAATATCCCATCACTGTTGGCACCTATAAACACTGTACTTTGGTGGACATAGGTGAAGAGGAGTTCTGTCACTGATTTATTCCAAGAGCAAAAGAAAAAGGCTTTGCAATGGTATACCTGTAATCCCAGGCACAAAAGCAGGATGACTTAAAGGTAGAGCGAAATGTTCATTTTTTCATTTAAAAACTTACTTAAAGGGGTATTTCTGGGGCAAAGCCTAAAAAAAGAAGGAACTACAAAACTGCAAGGGACCCTCAGAGGTCATATCATCTACATTTCACTCCAGTGAAACAGGGTCAATAAGAAGATGGGTGAGGAATATTCCATTTGCTCTTAACATTTTTATTAAAGGAAACTTCACAACCTTTCCAGTAGACTATGCTTTATGCAGTACTACTATGACTGACAGAGATCCTCTCCTAAGAACTACCTCTTTTATTTTGTTTGTTTGAAACAAGTCTGCCTTGTTTAAGAAGTCTTCTATGTTTCATTTGAAACAAATTACTTCTTATCACTTAATTATTATTACTCCATGGTGAAAAACTGAGAAGCATTCTTTTTGTAGCATGTCCTTTTGATATCTCCCTTCAGTTTTCTCTGACAACGATGACTACTTCAAAAGTTACCTTTCCAAAATTTTCTTTGTGCTCTTCTCAGGTATTTATTTTTTTTTCTATGTGATTAATGCAATGCCTTGAACCAAATATAAAGCTTCAGCTCTGGATTTGCTGGGCCTCAGTAGAGTAGGATAATTACTTTCTCTGTTTTAAAAATAACTTTACTGTTAATATGTCCCAGAATATATTTGCATTCTTCTGCAATTGTATCATGGGTTTGGCTTCTCTCTGTTCCGTTTTAATTCTGCAACACTCGTCTCAGCTACCATTTTCACCGAATGTTCTCGTGGATTCTCTTTGCATATACCTTTACTGAATTTTGCCTGATTTCATATCAGTTTAGAAAGGTTATTTGGATCTTAATCCCATTCTCCAAATGCATGATTTATCTCATCTTGATATTTCTGGAAAATTATGTGAGTCACAATATGCTCCGTTTTTCAGACTGCTAGCGAAAATGCCAAATACCATGTGATCCAGAACAAAGTCTGAACAACTGCAATTAACCTAGATTTTCCTCTCTTACTTCAGTTCATATCAATACAATTCTGCGCTTAAATTTAAAACATGAGACTTCAAAAACCTACCTGGTACCTGGCCCGACCTTCGTTGTGAAACTATTTTTGTTGTTGTGGTGTCCCCAGGGAAAGTAGTGGATTCATAATGTCCCTTGTGCGGTCCTTGATCACCGTATATACTGGAGGTAGATCCTAAAGAAAAAAACAATCTGTTAGGCCAAATAGGCTTAGTGGATATTTAACAGTGAGTTACAAACATTATGATTTTAACAATTAAAAAAACATATTCTAGAAAGTTCATGCTGAGGCTATTAAAAATTATTTATACTGAAAGCTATTACATAGACTATAATAATCATGGTCATCTGAACTATGGCTAGTTTTAGTATTTTTAATAATAAAACTCATGGTTTTCCCTTATTGTCTTTCTCATATATTTCAGTTTTGCTTATGCTATACTTCCGTGAGCCAAAATGCAATTACAATTTTCTAGAAATTTTCTGGAGAAAATGTAAAGACATTTGAATGTTGGCAACTCTTGGAAGAGGTTTTTGTCATACAAGTCAAACACCTTGTCTGTTCCATGGGGAAAATAAAGTGAGAAAAGAAGAGGCAGGGGGAGAAAAACTTTAGGGTTTTATTTAAATCTAAAATGACCAATATGGAGAACTTTTATAACATTTAATTTTATTCCTACACAGGATAAAACTGAATTTCTAAAAGTTTAATGCTTTCATAAAGTAGAAGAATGATTACCTGAATGATTTTAAATTTGATAGCTATGTATAGAATGGGACTTTAAAAATTCGAAATATTTTTCCTAATATAAAAAATGTTCTCTTTAAACTTAGAGGTCGATCCCCTTCTCCTTTTTAAATAAGTTTTTTAACTTGGTTCAAAGACAGTATTACATCTTAAATCAAAATGCCTACTTCCAGTCCCAAGTTTTTGCAGTGCTGGTTATACTGCTTGAACTTTTACACAATTATGTTTCTGGCCCACGCTGTTACCACATGGGTACCCCAAACCTACAATTATCAGCAGCCTACAGATATAGTGATTTCATTTGGGACTACTACTTCTTTATCACTACAAAAAAGATATTACAGATCTTCACTTCTCTGAATTCTTCCAGACTCTAACACAGAAAACAAAGCACTCTCTCTAATCAGCTGTAAAGTTATTTTTCTTTAACACACATTGCAACTAATTTCTAGCCAGCATTTCTGATCTCATTTCCTAATAGCATGTTTTTTCCCTCTGTTAAGCTCAGCCAGCAAGTAGTTCATGAATCTTCCAGATGTTTTGAATATTTTTATTAACAAGAAACTTACCAAGTGGTGAGTTATTTTGTGCTATCTCACCACACAGGACAGAGCACAAATTCAGCAGCTAAGAGCCCTGATCTAGCCTCCAAGAAAGCTGACCAAAAGGAACATATGCACTTGTCTACCCCACATCTCAGCAGGTGGGTTTTTTTTAAGATGTTTTATATCATCCTTGAGAAATGCCATAGCTTTTCCACCACAAAGCCCCTTAGAAAGGCACTCAGACATTTATTAAAATTCTTGTGCTTAGAGAACTGCTACATTTGCCCTTCCCCTCCCCTGAGCACTGAGAAACAGCAGGATTCAGTCCAGTCCCCTGCTGTTCTGGCTCTGGGGAGTTGCTTGCAAGTGGCAGGGTGGGATCCTTAAAAGCTCTGTACATTTCATTTTGATGACAAACTAGATATTTTTCTTTTTGACAGTTATTTTTTGGGTTCCTTCAGTGGACTGATTTGTTTTTCCACGGACACTTGGACAACAGATCAGTCATTAGCGTGATGTAAGGCAACAGCTTAAACATTGCTGTAGAGAAAAAGCAAGTGAAAAAAAGTAGTAAAATACATCAAGCCATTCATTTGTTCAGAGAAAGCCGTTAACTATAGTCTGCCAATACGTTCATGAATCTTTTCCATCACATTACAGCTATGTGAGGCAACATTACAAATGAATGAACCCTTCAATAAATAACCTCTTTTATGATGATGGTAGTGTCCTAGTAATTCCCTTGTACTGTGTTTTTAAAAAGGACCAAGAGAAGATAAATGAAAAAAGGAAGAGTTTTGGGAATATGGCCTTATAAGCCTTTGCCAGGGCAGTGAGAATGCAAACATTCAATCCAGACATTCACCTTGAAAATTATTTTTTACAGGTTTTATGTGCTCAAAACAGAAAGGTAGCAAACATTTTTTCATAGTGCGTAAAGTCTGCACATAAAATTAAGGAGGCAGCTTGGATTACTTAAGTGAGTAGGGCAGAAAAAGTCAAGAAATAAGTTTGTTGTAGTAGGAAATTATTATTAAAATCAGACTTATCTTCCCAATAAGATTCTATCAAATACATGTTTTGCATTTATGTTACTGTACCTATGTCAAAATACTGTAACTCAGGCAATTTTGATAGAGTTGATTTTACTGAGTTTATATAAAATTCTGAAGAAAAATAAAAAGTAGGCCAAAGTCTACCTGAAAATGTATGAATTATCATTAATTAGCAATAGAAGTATCTTTAAAGTGTCTGCTGTACAATGCCATAAAAATATAGGTACATAATCTTGCTTACGTGCAAAGAACATCCACAGAGCACTGGCGACAATCAGCTCTGGGATGGTTCCACTGACTTCCAAGAAAGTGCACAAAATCATATTTTGATTAGTGTGAATGGGAAGTAGCATTTGGAAAAAACCTTAACATTAGGATGATTATTTTTGTGGAAATTTTATTTGGGAATAAGGAAAAGTCCCTTCATTTCCTGTACTATTAGCATGTGACCACACACACACAAAAAGAAAGGCTATAGCTGGTGTAATAAGTAAACAGGGTTACTGTTAACTGCACTAACTCTATCAGAAGAATAGCCCTTTAAAAAAAAAGTTGTTCACAAATGAAATGTCAGTTACATATAATAGCCCAATAACATAACTATAATTAATCACTGGCAAGATACCAGCGGCAAATACACCTAGAAGACAAGGTTTTGCAGAGAATTACCTTTCTTTCGATACATATTCAACTAATGTAGAGGGAATATAGACGAGGGAAAAGCTGCAGACAGTTCAGTGTTACATAGCTGTCATTTGTGCCCAGCAAATAAGAAAGACAAAATGCTGTTATGTATGTATTAGCATGAGGAGAAAGTTTACCCTCGTTCACTTTAACAGTTGTGTTATCACATACAGATAACAGGATATAAGAAAAGGTTATTTCCAAAACACTGTTTTCAGTCTTTTAGAAAATGTCCTCTGCTCTGCACAGGAAGAGATTCCCTTTAACATCTTAAAAGCAGGTTATAAACAATAATAAAAGTGAAAAAGGAAACTATAACATGAAAATAATTTACACGTATTTTTGGGGTAATCACCATTGTCCAAAATTATAACTGACTGATGGATAAATTAAAATGCTCCTAATTCATTGTTCTTACTAGTAGGAAGAGGGGTCTGCAATTGGTTAAGATGATCTTCAATGTCTGGAAAAACTCCAGGTACCCAACTGAGATGGGAACTATCTGTGGTGTTTGCTTGTTCACTTTCACTTCCAGGAGGAGTGCCAGGTGACTGTGGCTCCTTGGTTGCTTTCTCTCGGTTAACATCATCCACGGACTCTGTGACTGCCATGACGACAGCAGGATCAGCTTTAAAAGTGAGTGCTCACAAAACCACCACCCACATTATTCCACTCTTTCCTGTACCACAGCGAGCCAAAAAGCATGTCCATCTTCCTCATTCAAAGCACAGAAGAAGAGAAGACATGAAGGCCTCCTCTTCTTTTTCCACGCTGTCACTGGCTTCTAAGAGACCCTTAGGTACCACATATGTGCTCACCATGTTGGAGGGAGACAGTGGCTACATATACAGATCCCAGTGACAGATGGAGAAGGAAGACCTTCAGAAGAAGAGACCACAACAGCAACAACCTGACACTGTAACTCAGGAGTGAGCAGCCATACTGCAGCCAGATCTGTGGTGGTCTTGCCTAGCAATCCACTGGTGAGGAGGAGTAAGGAATTGAAGGCAGAATTTATGTTACGTAGTCCCTCTGTGACTGTCCTGCCTTCACCACCAGGACAGTACTCTCCAGTGCGGGTGCTGCTGCTGAGTCACAGGAGCAAGCCATCTGATTAACCCACTAGAGCACCTCCACCACACCAATCACAGTGCCAAAGCATATCAAGCCTGGTCCCACTGATGCGCAAGAAAAGAAGATGGGGCTGGGGATTCAGAATCACCAAAGTGTGTGTCTTGCAGAACAGTCAGGAGGCCACCCGGAAACATGCTTCAGCCAAGGACAGAAACCACCAAGTGCAGTTTAGCAAGGAGTCCCTTATGCCTTGTCCAGAAGGTAGTTCTATCAACAGCACAGATCCCACCACAGATTTTTGCCCTGGAAGTCCACACTGACAATGTAGACTCCCAGGATAAGAAAGATGGGGAAAGAAGTCAGTTGCAGAAGAAATGATCTCTCATTTCACACTGGGCATGAGAAATGAGTATGATCCATTATTCTTACTGGTAGCCGTCAGAGAGGAGTCGTCGCCAGGTTTCCTTGTACTAGCTGTGGTACTGTAG
Organism: Falco biarmicus; assembly: GCF_023638135.1. Classification (NCBI taxonomy): domain Eukaryota; kingdom Metazoa; phylum Chordata; class Aves; order Falconiformes; family Falconidae; genus Falco; species Falco biarmicus. The sequence continues at coordinate 24,468,083 of NC_079294.1, read as the reverse complement.
AGGACCTCATTGCCAGGGGCGTCTGTGGGGTGCGTGGAGCCTTCAGTGCCCTGCCCTGGCTCCATATCTGAGGACAGAGGTGGCTGAGTTGGGTCTTCGTGGTGGCCACCATCAGGAGAGGCAATGGCTGTTACCATGATGTGAGGTGCCCACGCTTCCTGGGTTATATCTTGTGGTTTCAGAACATCAGTGGAGGCTGTGACTGTTGTGATGATGACTAAGTTAACTTCAAAGATGTTTAAGAAAACCCCACCTTATATATTTTTGTGGCTTTATGTTATTTAGCAAGCTCTACCCTTTTCTTTTTAGCCTATATAGAATATACAGTGAGAAAAGAAAAACACAAGCAAACAAGATCTTGCGTATATGTTACATTATTTTTGATTTGTCTTTTCCTGCAATAATACTCTATTGATCACTTTAATAGTTACTTATTAATGTCCTAAATTTCAGCGTGGATTAAAGCATGTAAAGGCTTTCCAAAGAATAAGTAGCAGCCACTAAGACCTGACTATTTGAGATTGACAATATCGTCATGTTAAAAAAATGTCTTTTTAAGTTTTTTTAGGTATCTCTCTTTTTCCATGAGATGATCACAAGAATGTGTTTTGGTCTCCCAAGAGAAGAACTTAAAATTAATTCAGTTGAAAAATTAAGGAATTAAATTATTTAATGAACATCCTTTACAAATCATTCTGGCAGTGCTAATACTGCAACTGATGCAGAAGAGTAAGGATTTCACAGAAGCAAGAAATAAGCATAGCTTAACTAAATGTACTTTCAGAATTTCCAAGTGGTTCAAAATATTAACTGAATAATAAAGGTTGATATTCATTCAAAATTTCACCACTGAAAGTTAACATCACTAAGCAAAAGAAAACAAAAAATGTATTTGCAAACAACATTAACCTAAAGTCTTAGTTTTGAAAATGTCTAGTAATCACTATTTAGAAGGGAGAAAAAAAAACATTTTTATCAGAAAAAACCCGAGTACAAATACTCCTGTCATTACATAGGAATAAGATTAGAATGACCTGGTTGAAAACATTTGAATAAATTGTAAAATCATGCTTAGGTTTTCATATTTGCAATTGATCTACCAAACCACATAAAGCTTAACAGGCTGACACAGGTTCTCTTCCATATTTAGAAAACAGGAGTAAGGAGTAGAGGAAAAATCTGTATTTTAATCCACACAATTTTTGGGTTTCATAGCTCTTCAGCAAATCCTAAGTGTTGCAGACGAAACAGTCCTGATGAAAATGGATTTTGAAGATGAAAAGAGACAGCATAAATGCTAATTTTTCCTTAGAATTTTTTCTTTAGAAAATGCAAGAAAGATCTTAAAAATTCCAAAGTACTACAATGTCATAAAAATCCATTACTAAACAATAAAAATATTAGAGTAAGAAAAAAATATTTTGATTAGGGATAATTTTAGTTGGATAACATACAGACCTTAGGAATTGAGGTTAGAACTTTGCATTACTACATGAACAGATTGCAGTAAGTTATTTAGAAGTTTACAGTATTAAGAGAATCTGTGGCAACGCCAAGACCAGGAATGATCAGACATGAAAAAATGTTTTTAAGTCTATGATTCATTTACACTACCCGCTAACCTCACAAAACAATTGCTTTCTCAATATCACCTTCTATGAAAAACAAACCTGAGAAAAGTTGGGGGGCATAAGAAACAGGGGACCCAGGGGAAAAAGCATCCTTAAGAGGCAGCAATTCTTGTTGGAATGTTCACATGCAACAAAATCATGAAAACATTTCACTGCAAGTCCGCAACAAGTATGTAGACTCCCAGGATAAGAAAGATAGGGAAAAGAGTCAATTTCAGAAGAAATGATCCCTCATTTCACACTGGGCATGAGAAATGAGTATGATCCATTATTCTTACTGGTAGCCGTCAGAGAGGAGTCGTCGCCAGGTTTCCTCGTACTAGCTGTGGTACTGTAGAGGACCTCACTGCCGGGGGCGTCTGTGGGGTGCGTGGAGCCTTCAGTGCCCTGCCCTGGCTCCATATCTGAGGACAGAGGTGGCCGAGTTGGGTCTTCGTGGTAGGCACCATCAGGAAAGGCAACGGCTGTGTACCATGATGGTTTAATCAGCTGTAAATTCCTTGTGTGTGCTGCTGTGCCCCTCCCATTCCCACCACCTTCAAGTCTCCTGTTCACTTTAAACCACTGCTACCCTTTTCTCACCATGAAAGGGGATGAGAAGGGGGACCTCCTGTCTTCCTGTACATCATCTCTGCTCTCTCAATGATCAGACATTTTCATTTGCTATTCTCATTGACTCTTTTACTTAATCCAAAAGATTCCCAGAGACAGTGGACACAGGGAAAGGACATAGAGACAGAAGTCAGGAAAATTCCTGGACCTGCATCCCAGGCTGACCACAGATCCTTATCTTCAGGAACACTGTCAAGTGCTGCTACAGTGTGTTTTATGTTACAGATATCAGTACTGACAGTAAATAAACCTTTCTGAAGGCATTGCATCTCCTTTATTGCTCAAGACTGAGTGGTGACAAGTTACAGAAAAGAGCTTATAGCTCTTTTTCATTGTTCTGTTCATGCTAGTCACAAGACTAGATTTTCTCTCAGAATCAGCTTCAGATTTTGGCATTACTGAAGGATTTTACCTGCTAGAATTACTTTGTGATGTGGTGTGCAATGAACCCACCACCCACACTGTTTTCTTCCTAATATGCAGAGTAGACTTTAAGTTTTTTTAATTCTAATTGGATCATAAAGAAGAAAAGAAAACAGTCTTTTTATTTATTTTCATTGTCAGCAGCTTTCCAGCTTCATTTCCTAAGCTGTCCTGCTTTTTCAGAATATCTTGTTAATGCTGTATAATGGCAGGAGCAGTGAGACAGAAGAGATACAATCAGAGCAACCATAAAAGGAATGTAACTAGTTTTCACAAAATCAAAAACAGGTTCTGAGCATTGTCTGTTTAAGAAAGGGTTAAAGTTACCTTTCCTCTTATTTCAGGAATAAGTCATGTGTTTCTCATATCATGCTTTTAGAACATTATTTTGATGGTATGAATGTTACATGTTATACGAGACTGCATCATGATGTTGTGTCATGCCAGTTTTGTAAATTCCTTTTTCTTATCATTCTACAAATCAGAGGGACAAATGCTTCGATAAAGTCTATGAAAAGAACACTCTTTCCCCAGATGAATATTCAGAAATCAAAAGCATTAGCCTGTTGATGTGCAAATATACAGAAATCTGAATTCAACTTTATGGTAAAGCCTGCTTGACACCACCAAATAACAGAACTTATGTAATAAGCCAGGTGCAAGTCCACATTCATGCTTCACTAAGCATCAGAAAGCACTAAGAGTGGTGTTGGTAAGTGAAAAATTAGTGTTTTCAACAGAACTAAAATTGAGACCTTCTGTCTCACCACCACCCAGTGCGAGCACAGAGAAAACTAATCACCCTATAATTTTTATCATTGCCTTAAAGAGATCAGTAAGTTACTCCTCTGTACAAGTTCATGCAATATCTTTCCAAGACAGGCCATCTGAGAGACAGAAGTGAAGAAATACACATAATTGACATTATTATTACTAGTACCTGCAGTGGAAGACTCTTTTTCATGATTATTCTCTCTGGAAGGAATAATTCTATCCATTATAGCAGGTTGTGTAGTATAATCCTCTCCCTGGTCCCAGCCTGGATACACCAATGGCTCTTGCACTGAGTTGTTCTGTTTGGCTCCATGGCTGGAGACCATAGCTGTTATAATGATGGTGAAGCAATTATGAACTCAGTATATAAAGATCCATTTCTCATATTATTCTGCTCTTTGGTTCTTGTCTCTATGACAAGCCTTGCTCACGTGTCTACTACATTTAATGGTAAAGAGAACTAAAGCAGATTTGCTTCTCATTCTGGTTTATGTTTAGAAAAGCTGCCTACTGTCACCAATAGGACTGACTCCTTCCTCAAACTGAGTATGAGCTTTTCAGAATCAAGATCTCTCATTTTTTTTCAGAATTACTTCCCCAAATCATGCTGTTGTCTTTGTACTGGTTGAATATCAAACCAGTATCCACTGATGCAGAATTAAGAAGAGCAAAGGCAGAAATAGCTGCAAGAATATGACCCACCAGTAAGATTTTAATCACAGAATTTGAGTGTATTGACTATATCCATTTTTTCCCCCTCAAAATTTCACTGTTTTATTAGTTGCAGCATGTCCAGGAAAATAGACAAGGAAGTGTGACATTCACATGCTGTAGATTTGTGAATGGTGCACACAACAAATAAGACAGCTTTCAGCTGGAGAATATTTGATATTGCGGTTATTTAGAAAAATATGATGTTGTCCGTATCAACCAGTCTGTAGTTTTTATTAGACAATCACAGCAAAAGAGAACCTGAATCTTATTTATATAGTTATGCCACTCCTTAACGCCCCCAACCCAATCAAAAAACACAAGAAAGTCACCACAGCATGTTAAAATTTTAATTGCAACTAGGCCAAATTATATTGCTATAGTGGTATTGTATAGTATAGTATTTATACATATATCAGTAATACATTTTATTACATCATCAGATTTTTAAAGGATGTTGATGAAACATCTGGGGTTGATAACTTAGAGGAATGTGGAATTAGGGTCTGCTGAAGCAGTGAGCTACACAAAACTTTTGCTAATAAGATTACATTTAGTTGAATGAATTGATCCACATTCTACAGCATCTCAAACCATGTTTATGATATGCTTGACTTCAGTGACCTGTATTTGGTAATCTGCAAGAGCAGATGACAACTGTGTTAAATTCAATATTGGCAGTGCTTAGTACAGCACATCAGTCATTAATCAGTAAACTTAATACACTCACAGGGACAGAAACTAACATATGTCAATTTTCAGTTACTAGCTTTATAGTATTTTATCTTTTATGTTTCAATTGCTTCAACCAATATGAGAGAAGTCTCTCTTGTTCCACTCTGTGCTTTGTTTTCTTTCCTTCATCACAAGTACATCTTCTCATAGTTCAAAAGTGGGGTGAGTAGATATTTTAGATAAAAACTTTTAGATATAATTGCCATATTAAAAAAAAACTGGGGAAAAAAAAAGCAAACAAGACTAATAATGACTTGCACCAGGGGAGTGAACACAGCTCCCAAATATGTGAAAAATATAAAAGATGTTATTTTTCTATTTGAACATTCACTTTTTCCTACAGATATAATCCTGGTATATAACTTGTTAAAACCTTGTGACTGCACGACACAGAACACAAAATATAGGAGTCAGTTACAGAATGAAATCTACTATAGGTCTTGACACACAATCCAAATAGGAGAGAGAACAAACCTCCAGAAACAGGACTGAATAATAGAATAATTAAAAGAGACCATAATATAACATCAGAATTGCTCAGGTTTACTCACAGAATTTCTGTTACAGCCTTAGAATACTAAATTGTTAGCTTAAAAAATCCTAAAACTAAAGCTTTAATAAAACCTGATAATTTACTAAAATGTCACCTGTAATATTACCTGTATGAGAAGATTCCTTTTCAATATCATTTTCACCTGCAACAGTAAATTCATGTTGTTCAGTACTCCAAGTGGTATTTGCAGGATTTTGTTCTTGACTGATCCATCCAGAATGAACACTGTTCATTAATAGCGGATGTTGGGTTGGTCCTTGACGGTTTCCATTCTCACTTGTAACTAGTGCTGATAAGACGTTGATTGAATCAATAATGATCAAAATACCCAGCACCAGTCATTTTATTCTCACCTTCATGCTCTACACAAGAGTGCTTGGCTTTTGTGTTTTGGCTTTTTCTTTTCATCGTTGCATTTGATGTGAAATGAAAGATGAAAGAAAACTAAAGTCCTTTGGAAATGCTATCACACAAAAGCGTCACCAGGATCAGAAGAAGGTTTAAGTGTGCTGGAAAGTATCCCAATGACCAATGGCAGAGAAAAGCTATAGGAGAAGCAGGGGAGGAACACCTAGAAACAACAGCTTGCATCTCTAGTCCATGTTTATTAATACTAACTTAACTGTTGAGTCTGTGTAATCTGGGGTTTTGAAAGTGAAAAAGAGGAAGAACTTTCTCTTTTGAATCAATATCTCAATTACACATTTACAAGGCTTATTCCAAGGCAATTGTTATTTCTTCTGGGCCTGGTTGAATGAAATAAGTATGTTCATATATTCAAAGTTGAAAGCATACTTGTTTTAAACTTAGAAATAACTAAAGCTCTTACTGGTAAAATAAATTCATTCTTCACTCTTTAATTTGCTGTTGTTTACATAGGAGAAGACGCAGCCAGAAATGACCTGATGTACCACCACCATAAGAAATTTTCTAATTAACATTAAAAGGCTTAGAAAAGATACATCAGAAAAAAAAAGGAACACCTATAACACTAAGATGAACATTAGAGCTCACTGTGAAATATATTTGCCTTAGGTATCAAAAGTTTCCGTGAGTGAATATATTAAAGGTAAAGCAAAGGTCCTTAAGCAGAGCATGCAAAGAATGAACTAGACCTGCTACATATGCACTAAGTCACCAGCTAGAGAAACCTACGCTATTTCCCAAAAGCAGCCAAACTGGAGGAATATTCATCTTCACATTCAGGCAATGAAATGTTCATAAAGAGGGTATTCTTGCAAGTATTATTCCTTATTTTTGTAATTAAACCTAATAGATATAGATTATCTTGTTAAAAAAAAAAAAGTTAAAATTAACTAAATACTCAGAAATAAAAGAAAGTTATCACAAAAATTATTTCTGGGTGATTATAGCACCTGTTCTGATGCCCATTATATAAACTTTCACTGCTCAAAACAATCTCAGAACCAGAAAGACAGGTATCTATCTGTTGAAGGCAAATCATATAAATGCAAGAACTACCACAGGATGTAGAAAATGCTTGTTTTCACAGAGGAATAAAGAGGCTGGGCTCTAGTACAAATAATATAAAGGCATTGTACTGAACTGGGGCTAATGGTATGGGAAATACAACCAGCTGCACCATAACAGTGTTATACTTCACTGAATTACATCACAAATCTGAATATTATCTGAAACGCTTAAATGCTTTACCCCTGCCAGCAGAGCTAGGATACTGCTCCTCTTCATCTGTGTAGGCAGAGTTCCAATGATCTTGTGTGGAGATTTCCAGAGGTGTTTTGTATTGCGAGTCCACAGCTGTTAGGACAATGGAGGATTCAACGCTGACCATGCTCTACATCTACTGCTATTACTCTACTGTTAGTGTATGCCATAAAGATGACGGAAAAGGGAAATTCATGCATAGCTTAACTGTAGTCTCTCTACTCTTATCAAATCATTTTACATAAAACCAGTTGATCTTTTCCTTGCATCGGACAGATGTAAAGTTTCCCAAGAAGAATGAGGAAAACAAGCAATAGAAGAACAACGTATAGCAGAAATAGTGCAAAACCATTACAGCTATTATAGACTTTAAAGGCAAGTTTGAAAAATAATGCTGGACTAAAGAATATGGTAGATGTCTGAATACATGTAAAGCATACTTGCTAAGTACTCAAGATGTATTCAGATTTATGTTAGAATATCCACCACTGAGCTCAAAAGCTATAGTCAGCAAAAAACTGAAGCACCTTGACAGGCACCAGGAAGCCAATATTGCTAAAGAAAGTTATATTAAAATTGAAAAGATAAAATATAACTTCCACAAGAGTCTGAAGAGTCACAGTGTATCAGAAACTGTATACACTTTCACCCATGGAGCATGCAGACACCGCTGGGCCATTGAAGGTAGTTGGAATACAATACACTGTGTGGAATAAGTCACCAATGTGGAGATGCAAAGATAAATAAACACCAGAAACAGCCAAAACTTAGGCAAAAGAGTAAAAAATCCCAAAGCAAGTGACTGATTTATTTTGTATTTTCTTCTAAAAATGAAGACCACCACTGAAAAAAAAAGTCCACTGTTTTCAGAAAAATAAAAATGCGTATAAACAGCAATTATTATAAACACTACTGTGTAAAGAAGTGCACAAAAGATGCATTAAGATGTGCTCAAGTTAAAATAAATGAAAGGGCAAAAAAGGAACTGATTATTATCTTTGTACAAATAAGATTGTTAAAGTATAGTCATTAATGGCAAAATCTATACTGAAAAAAAAAACAGGGCTGGGGGCATTTCCTGGTCATAAGGCCACACAGCAGACTGCGTGCTTCAGTGATGCACAGCATTCACCTTTGATCCTCACATGTGGTGGTATTCAGGTTTTGAGACAAAATGATTTTAGGTATGGGTGGGTTTTGAAGTTAAAAAAGAGCTATCAGATGATTACTGTGGGACTGTTCATATCAGGAAAAAGGATATGTATTAGAATATCTGAGTTGTAGTATTGGATCATGCCTGACCATCTGAGTCACAAAACAAATGAGGTGATGTTAGAAGAGTGCATAGGAAGAGTGTGGAAGGCAGCAAATATGAAATTGTTTTGTTCATACTTCCTAATGAGAAAAGCATTTGGGGTTTGGCCTCCCAAATTGTGCCTGAAAATCTTATCCCACAGACAGGAAGCCTACTATAGAATAAATGTAGATTATAAATAACATGAACTGGAATTATTTTAATACTGGTTTCACAAAAAAGAAAATAATAAAATGAAAAGTAAACATTTCTTTCTCGGAAAATCATGAGTGAATGCATGAATTCAAATAGGCATGAAACATGATAAAACAGATATTCATTCTATCGATATGGACCTCATATGATTTCTCCAATTGCAGAAGTGTCATTTTTGAAGGAACAGTTGATGAGAAGAACATCCAATTTTCACACAGTGTATGTGTGGCAAAGGAGGAGGAACATCAGGTAGGTCAGGAAAAAGAAGCAAGAAACCACCAAAAGAGAAAGGAAGTTCCTTACTAGTACTTGGAGCATACTCGTTCTTGGTCACACTCCTGTCCCAGTCTGGAAACACTGTTGGGTAAATCATGTCTTCTGAAGAGTCTTCATCATCTGAACCATTGCCACTTGAGATCACATCTGCTGTGATGATGTTAAATCTGCCATGAAGCCAGCACCGTGCTTCCCATAGTCTGTATCTCCTCCTGGTTCTTCCACCCACAAGGGATGCACCACTCTGCCATGGCCCTGCTGAACCTGCCCCAGTGTGGCTCTTAGCTACATTTCGGTGCCCTGTGCGTGCTTGCAGCACTAACCATGCTTCATCCTCTTCTAGCAGAGTGAGCATAGTGTACTGGCTTGAAAATATTTTCTTCCTCTCCCCCACAAATCCTTCTCTTGGAATAGTCTACTTCTAAATTGCCTCCAACAGGAAAAAAAGAAAAACCCAAGTATGTCCTTTATAAAATGACTCACATACTCATCACTTTCAGAAACACGGAATATCTCTGCAGTACATGAGCCATGTGGACAGCTGCTCTATCGCTACTAAAATTAGTCAGTGAGAGGTAGCCCAATACTTTGCTTTTCTCGCTTCTAACACATGGTAACGAAAAGCAGTGACATACACCACACATTCAACCCCCCTCCACTCAATGCTTCTGAAGCTTGCTGCCCCGGTGCCCTGGTTATTCCGCCCCTAACCAAAGAGCCCCCTTAGCATTACATCCTTTACCCTTGGTTGCTTGTGTGGGTTCTTGCGTCTTCTCTGCAGGGTTCAACCACCACCAGTGGTTTGAGATCAGATCCCACTGAGCTTGGGTGGTGGCTTTCTCCAGGTTTTCACGATGAGGTCCTGGAGCTGTTAGGACATGGTTCATTCAACCAAGATCTTGTTATTATTTCTTGAGAAGCACTTTTCCTCCAGCAAAGTCAAGTCCACTAGCACCGGCACCCTGAGCATGCTCAAGCATGAGATGGATGTGAGTGCAAGACGAATGTATGAACCTGTGGTTTCATTACATTCCTCAAACATTTAGCCAGATGCGAACACTAGTGGCAGTTCCTAGAAAGAGCATGGTCCCTTGAGAAGATTCATCAAAAAGCCCTATGGAGCTTTACTAGCCCTTCACATTCAACGAGGTTAATGAGTTCCTCACAGGCTTTGCCAGCAGGAGAGAGCAGATAACCTTAGATAGACTCCAGAATGAGGAACATCCACCAAGATGATGTAAAATCACACACAAAAGGAGAAAGAAGTATTCATGATGTGTAAAAAGGACACCCAGAAATAAGCACACCCATTAGTTTAGCCTTCTTTTCTACTGAGAACCCCATGAAGCCAATGCTGCCAAGGACCTGGGCTCAGGACTACAGCCATTCCACTCAGAAGACACATGCACTCCCTTTGGCCTGATGCTGTCAGCAAAATCCACACCAGAAACACTTTCCAGGTAGGTGTTCAGCATAGCATGGAGAGAGAGGCATAGCTTTACTCCTGTCACATTACCACTGCACCATATTTTCTTAGAACATAGCATTTCAAATAGTAATGTTCCATAGATTTCTGACAGGCATTTAAGGATGGAAAGAGATTTTTGTTTAGAAAAATTACATGAATCTACAACCTTTTTGTCTAGTGTGTGAAGCAAGACAAATAAGTATTGGCATGAAAACGGAAACAATTGTGCCATATGTGTAGAGGCTGGAATCTCTTTCCAAAGAGGAATTATTCCTTGAGATACAACATGCCATGAGGGAAGCCCACAAATAAGATATAGAGGCAAGGTGTCAATTCTAGAAACCATGGAAGATCGTGCTTCTAGGGATATGGGCCTCAGAAATCTAAATGAGTATTTCCCGTGGCACAGGAGGTGTGCTTGAAACAAGAGATGAACAGGAGAGGATCCAATTTTCACACAGGGTATGTGTGGCAAAGGAGGAGGAACATCAGGTAGGTCAGGAAAAAGAAGCAAGAAACCACCAAAAGAGAAAGGAAGTTCCTTACTAGTACTTGGAGCATACTCGTTCTTGGTCACACTCCTGTCCCAGTCTGGAAACACTGTTGGGTAAATCATGTCCTCTGAAGAGTCTTCATCATCTGAACCATTGCCACTTGAGATCACATCTGCTGTGATGATGTTAAATCTGCCATGAATCCCTAACCCACAAGTCTTCTGCTGACCGCAGTTATGCTTTCCTGTCTCCCCTACATGCAGCCTTAGAATCACAGAGGTGAGTGTACAGCACCGTGCTTCCCATAGTCTGTATCTCCTCCTGGTTCTTCCACCCACAAGGGATGCACCACTCTGCCATGGCCCTGCTGAACCTGCCCCAGTGTGGCTCTTAGCTACATTTCGGTGCCCTGTGCGTGCTTGCAGCACTAACCATGCTTCATCCTCTTCTAGCAGAGTGAGCATAGTGTACTGGCTTGAAAATATTTTCTTCCTCTCCCCCACAAATCCTTCTCTTGGAATAGTCTACTTCTAAATTGCCTCCAACAGGAAAAAAAGAAAAACCCAAGTATGTCCTTTATAAAATGACTCACATACTCATCACTTTCAGAAACACGGAATATCTCTGCAGTACATGAGCCATGTGGACAGCTGCTCTATCGCTACTAAAATTAGTCAGTGAGAGGTAGCCCAATACTTTGCTTTTCTCGCTTCTAACACATGGTAACGAAAAGCAGTGACATACACCACACATTCAACCCCCCTCCACTCAATGCTTCTGAAGCTTGCTGCCCCGGTGCCCTGGTTATTCCGCCCCTAACCAAAGAGCCCCCTTAGCATTACATCCTTTACCCTTGGTTGCTTGTGTGGGTTCTTGCGTCTTCTCTGCAGGGTTCAACCACCACCAGTGGTTTGAGATCAGATCCCACTGAGCTTGGGTGGTGGCTTTCTCCAGGTTTTCATGATGAGGTCCTGGAGCTGTTAGGACATGGTTCATTCAACCAAGATCTTGTTATTATTTCTTGAGAAGCACTTTTCCTCCAGCAAAGTCAAGTCCACTAGCACCGGCACCCTGAGCATGCTCAAGCCACTGAGATGGATGTGAGTGCAAGACGAATGTATGAACCTGTGGTTTCATTACATTCCTCAACAGCAACAAGATCCAATGTTTTTAGTGTAAGTGAAGTTTGAAACATTCTACTAAAGTATAAGATTGCGTTACCAGCTCTGAAAGTCCACTGAAGTCAATGAATTCAGCATAGCATTTTCAGGCAGATCAAAATAGGTAATTTATGTGCAATATGCCCCAGTATTTTGACAAAAAGCATTCAAAGCTAATAGAAGCATGCACACCACAGAAACTGAAATCCCTCAAGCAAGGCATTGAATGGTTTAACCTTTCTCTCTATTAAGTTATCCATCAATAAACGAGAAGCAAAGTTTGCAAGAAGAGCTGCACTTCAAATCATACACATATTCACCAAAAGAAAGCAAAATAATTTTCATGTTTCTCTGGAAATATTTTTATTCTGCCAGTTCCTCACAAGGAATATTTTTACCAGCACTTAGACCATCTCACTTCTATATCTTGAAGATGAAGAAAAGATATCATGTACTTTTTTTCATTCAGAAAAAAATCTTTTAAAATTCAGTTAGAAATATACCTTGAAGACTAATATCAAAGACACCAGTTTTGATCAATTTTTGTGCAATATATGAAAGCACTGGAAAATACAAGGCCTAGGAATCGAAGTTCCAATAATCAAACAGGATGAACTGATGTTATTCAGCCTGCAGTAGTTACGTTTTGCTTATCTGTAAACTCCAAAGTGTACAAAATGTATAGACTTCAACTCGGAAATGCACTTTGTCAAGGTTTAGCTATTTTGGAAGCAAAAGGTTTAGCTATTTTGGAAGCAAAACCTAACAGATTTTGCCTTCCTGAAAAGCTGTCCTTGACTAAATAAATACTGTCTCTTCTCACAGTCTCTAGTTGCTCCCTAAAAATAGTATTATTAGTACTATTCTGACATTTGTGTCAGAAAATGGGAAACCTGGATGTTCAAAATCTGATCTCTGAGCAACAGATCATCAAAAGCCAGGTAGCCTCAGATTTGGAGCTTTAGGATGGAACCGTGAACAAAATGATAATGCCAAAAAAAATCAATTAACAAGAAAATAACTGAGTAACTAAGTAATTTCCATCTGACTTGCTGTAATCACAGCAAAATTCTCACCTCCACCTGCTTTCCACGGCAAGCCTTAGGAGCTCATTTTCTAAGTGATGAGTATATTCATGGCTTCCCTCCACATAAAAAATATCAATGCAGATGCTTTCCTGTCATATCAGCCAAAGTATGGACAAAAGACTTTTTTAATTGATGAGATTTTTTTCCCATGGAATGCCCCAAACAAAATAAAAGGAAATTCCACCAGAGCATTAAAATATCTATTTTATATGGATGAAAGAAAGCAGTTGCAGTCACTTTTCAGTAATTCGCTCTGATAACTTAGGGAAGTATTTCATTGATCAGCAACAGAATTTTATGACATCTGATCCATGGCACATCTACAGATGAACTATAACTTGTTAGTAACAAAAAGAAAAAGTTGTTTCAGACAGGAGAAAACGTCAATGGCAAAGAGCTAGCACTGTATTAATCTGGACCATAAACTTGATGGAGAACATCATCAATAATGTCCAAAACCAAGGAAATAATGAAAGGGGATCATCTGAAGAACAAGGATTTGTGGCAGTTGTTCACTTTAAGCCCATACCAAAGAAATGTTTTGATCAAGCTAGACACCTTTTCACCAAACTTTTAGTTTACAAATAGTGTGTGGAATAGGTGGAAAGCTACTGGTTTTGTTTGAGACTTTCACACACTGTAGAATTAGATGGATGTATCTTTAGCCACCTATGTGAAGATATATGCCAAATAGTTTTCATTACTCATTTCTTAATTTTCTACTTTCCTGTCTGTGGGATTTTTCACCGGGAAATTAAATTGTGGCTAGGATATTCCAATGAGCTTGAACTGCTGCGCAATGTGAATAGCAGACATTGGGGTATGGCTTTATTGTCTTTTTCGGTTGTTCTCTGTGTAACTTTCTCCTATGCGACTGAATATTTGATGACTTCTCACAGAGATGCATAGCTTATTCTTCTGAAAGGAGTGCTAAATTCCTGATTTGTTTGTAATGCAGTAAAATTAAATGAAATGGGTCTGTCTGGCTTTAAAGTGATGTTTCTGAGTAATAGCTGAAGCTATCAGAAAAGGCCAGGTGCAGTACCTTCATAGTCTTTTTTTTCCCCAGAGAATCACTCTATCAATTCTAAACCAATAAGCAATCATGCCAATGCTATCACTTGTGTGATTCATATCTATCAGTATTGACATTTTTTATTACATAGCTCTATAGTTATTTTGATCTTTAAAATACTAAAATACCTCTAGTTTTCCCTCTGTAAAATAGTCATGCCCATGAGAGAGAACTGTTAGCAACAGAAATGGACATACATATTTAGGATTGATACATTTGATAATCAAGTAGTAAAAGGAAAACCGAAGGATTTCCTGTCTAGAAGCAATGCACAGGTTTTTGCAAAGGGTACAGAAACATCTGTACAAGGAAGAATTCAGTAACACATGTGTACAAAAGCAAATACAGGAAATATCACCACCAGAGTCAAGCAGAAACCCCCCCACTGTTATCAGTGGGATTCATTGCATGCCCCCCTGTTCCTGCCACCCTGCCCTTACAGGCCACACTTTGTAGCAAAACTATCAGCAATCAACAAACAATTAAGCAAATTCCTCACCATTGAGGGCTTCCATGGTGGGGAAAAAAGGAGTCAGCAGGAAGAAACTTTCATTTCTACCAGTTCAGTCTTTACTATATCATATCTCTAGTGATGTACTCTGTATACTTAAAATGTTCTCGTTTTAAGTTCACTTTATTTTCTGGAGCAAATATCATTATCACTCTAAACTTAAGAAGCAGAGTGAATATATGTACAGTTACACATTAAAATGTGTAAGATGACTTTAAAAGTATTTTATTTGCTGTAGCTGTTGTGCACTGCATATTTGATAAAAACATCACAAGCAGGTTTTCCCACTCATTACAGTTATTTAAGGACAAAGCAGAGAAAATGGCTATTGCTCTTTTGACCCCTCAAAGCCTGTGGAGGCCCCAGGTTTTTCTTATGCATATTGCCATCAACAAAGTCAAAATTAGTTTTTGCAGTGTACAAGTAGCTTGGCACTTGCAACTGACACTTAAAGCACCACTTTTGTGAGTGAGGTCATGGTTTTGATGTGGATTACCCACATTCACAAACATAAATACATTAGAATCACAGACACTTCCATCACAAATTGACAAAAATGTCCTTTTCTACCTCAGAAATAAATTGACTTCAAGAGATAATTGAAAAGTTGCACTAATTTGTGGTGCCTCATAGAGTAAATAGGCATGATAAAACAGCAGTGGGAAACACAGAACGGGCCTTCTGAACTCAAGTATAAGCACTGAAGTAAATAAATAGTAAATGTTGTTGCTCCCCTTGTCCCAGAGAGTCAAGTTTATTTCTGACTTAACCAGTCTGGAAAGTACTGTCTTTCAATGTCTTTCCAAAATTGGAGGTGATGTATACTTCACCACTTACCAGAATCTCCTGCTGGAAGAAGAAAGCAGTTTTAATGCAATCTATATTTCAAGTAGTTATTATAATGCATAAATCTTACTAGTACTTGCAGGATATTGTCCACCATCTTTTTCAGGGACATCGTCAGCTGCTGTCACCAAAGAGATGTCAGGTGATACAGGAGAAACTTCATCATCTGTATGGTGATGGATGAACCATTACTATTTCATTAGCTGAGTTGTAACCCAGTACTCACAACTACTTCAATTACTCTATGCTACAGGCTTCATGCCTTCATTTATTGGTCCAAGAGAGAAGAAAGATACAGACTAGGTTCTTCATAAATTCAACCTTAATAGCCTTACTTTACTAACATAGTAAGGATATCACCAAAACTGATTATTTCATGAGGAGTATGTATTACAGTGACAATGAACATTCTGGTGATGATCCGTTCATGTGATACAATCTCTAACCGTACCTGTACACTATCTGGACAGGGATTCTAGAGCAATGAGTGAAGTTATTTGTATTCCCCTCTTTACTGAAATATATCCTGACATTTAGTCCAAAAATCTAAACTCTGCATGTAAGCAGAGTTGATAAAGAGTTGTCATGGTAAACAATTGAAGCACATGGCATACACCTTGGGAAATGGCTCTGATCCCAGTCCCTTAGGAAAAGAATGTTAGGATTTACCTTTCATCATGCTAACTATGTGGAAAAACAAGGAAGAAGATATTAATAACATTTTAATTTGAATGTTTTGTATCTCTGTGCATTCTGTAATATGCTGTAGTAAGATGTCCTAAAAAAGCCCTTGTATGTGTAGAAAATCACTTGTACTGTAACTCATTCATGTTCTTATTATCATCAATTCATCCTTTTAGAGAGCAGATAATATGTTACCCTTATCTCTATATACCCATACCCTCTGCTTGACTAACCTCTCTGTATTCACTGCTAGATATGTTTTTGAACCTTTAATGAATAAATATTTTCATAGAATCATAGAATGATTTGCTTTGGAAGGGACATTAAAGATCATCTAGTTCCACCCCCCCTGCCACGGGCAGGGACACCTGCCACCAGACCAGGTTGTTCACAGCCCCGTCCAGCCTGGCCTTGAACACCGCCAGGGATGGGGCATCCACAGCTGCTCTGGGCAGCCTGTGCCAGTGCCTCACCACCCTCACAGTAAAGAATTTCTTCCTAATATCTAAACTAAATATACCCTCTTTTAGTTTAAAACCATTACTTCTTGTCCAGTCACTACAGGCCCTACTGAAAAGTCTGTCCCCATCTTCCTTATAAGCCACTTATAAGCCCCCTTTAGGTACTGGAAGGCCTCCCTGGAACCTTCTCTTCTCCAGGCTGACCAACCCCAACTCTCTCAGCCTGTCCTCATAGGGGAGGTGCTCCAGGCCTCTGATCATCCTCATGACCCTCCTCTGGACTCTCCCCAACAGGTCCATGTCCTTTTTTTGGGTGGGGGCACCTGGGTACTTTAGGTGGGGTCTCATGAGAGCAGAGTAGAGGGGCAGAATCACCTCCTTTGACCTGCTGGTCATGCTTTTGATACAGCCCAGGATTCAGTTGGCTTTCTGGGCTGCAAGCGCACATTGTCAGGCCATGTTGATTTTAATTTTAATAAGAACAAGAGCAAATTTTTAGAACTGTCTGTTCTCAACATTCTGGGAAGGTTTATGTAGGAAACTATGCTGATGTGTGTCTGCTTTGTATTTCCATGCAATCAAAAAAATCCTTACAAATTCAGAATGCTTCTGTTTTCTTTCAAAGACACACATTTTCCTTTTACTTCTCCAGGATATAAATTAGAGACAGTGATTCTTATTCCCTCGTGACATCCTTTAACTAGTAATGTGATCCTTTTTTCCGGTATTTTAAAGGGGATATAGTGGCAACATACTGCCCTTACCAGAATCTTTTCTATGAATTTCTCTTTCCCCTGCTCCAGAAGAATGATCTGGCAGCTGTGAGACTGGAGTAACACTTCCATAATAAGAAGGGCTGGATCTCCTGATGGAGGTATCCATGGGAGTTGTGTCATGTGTTGATCCACTACCTATATTTTCATCATCGGCACCTGACGTTGAGGACTCTCCACTATGGCGCGTGCCATCTGCAGTATAACGTGAGCCATCTGCGTTGTCAATGACTGTTGGAAAGAGGAGATTAAGCAGTTGATACTACCAAGGAGCTATATAGCTATATATCAGTAATGCTATACAGTTTATGTCCTATAACAAAAAAATAAAGAGAAACAGCTGTGGATTAATATCAGTCCATCTATTTTTGCCATCCTATCTAATCTGTCTAGATCATACATCACTAAACTGTATCTATATATTTGTCAAACATACAGGGCCTACTCTGCATCAAATATTTTGATATTTTGATCAGACATTTTGATTTTGAACATAAAATCTTGGCCTCTGTAAAGTCAATCAGAATTTTAGAATTCGACAAATAGTTCATTATGATTTTTCTTCCACTTCCAGCTGCTTTTCTAGCCAGCAGCTCAAATGAGATGTACAAGGGTTGCTGCCTTAAGCAAGTTCTATATGTCAAAGAAACATTAGCAGCTCTGAAGTGCTAAAAAATGTCAAATACCTATATAAAAGATGTTTGGTAACACCTTAAGATGAGCCAATCTCCATAGCATTTAGGGGAAGACAAGTGACTAATTGCTTTAATTTTTGTTGAACATCCCTTGATTTCTTTTTATCATGTTTTGCTTAATATTTAATATTAGCAATTTTTTACATAAAGAAAGATAACCAGATCCTAAAAATGAAACAAGTGGCAGTTGAAACAATATTATCAATACAATACCTATTTCACCCTGATTATTGAGGAAAGAAGTATCTAGTCTTTCAACTGGCTCACATGCTTTGTCTCTTGTTTCTGTAAAAGAAGAAAAGTAGTAAATATTAATTTGAGAAAATTGAGAACAAAGTCACGTGTATACCCATATTAATTGTACACAATCACAAAATGTCAGCTTCAGAAGTGGACAATTGAAAACCAGTTTCCAAATCAAATGTAATTCACTGATCTACCTATGTTCCTTTTTCGCTCCTTCCCAGGTAGGGCACTTCAAGAATGTTCTGCCAGCTAACGATGAGATTGTCCATTCCCATAACCATTCCAGAAAATGGCTGCAGTTAACGTCAGTTAGAATAGCCCTATGGCCCCGTTGCAATGCATAGAGCCCTGCTGTGGTAGCAGTGGCAGCTCTAATCCTCTTTAGCTGGAGGCACCCCATTCCCTCCTTTGAAGGCTCTGCACAGGCAGAGTGTGCCTTGGTCTGGGGAGCACTGGGGAACACTGGGGAGCAGGCTGCAGTGCCATGCTCGGGGGCCAGTGTGTGAGTCTGCCTATAGCTCCAGAAGGGAATGCAACTCAGGGGGTGTTCTAAAGCTCTGGTGGGGATGGGCATCGTTGTAGCAGAAGAGTCATCCATGGGTGACAGAGGATGGCAGCTCACCTGATACTATGCTAATGCAAAGAGGATTTTTAATGATATGACCATGAAGAACAAAATATAAAAATGTCACTGCCATTCAAATCATCAATGAATTTTGATTGCATCTTTCTGTAAGATCTTTCTGTTTCCACTGTGAAAGTAATAATCTACCAAAATTTAAGACATTTACATTAGTCCAGATTTTATCTTCAAATACTATGTCCAGCATCTGTCACATGATTATCTACATTTTCTTAGTAATCTAGCAAAATATTTCCAACTACTACAAAGTTCAAAACCTTGGACAAAAACAGTCTGCTTCTGACCCGCATGGCTATCCAACTGCCTAATGTGTAAATGGCAACTTGCTTGAGAGCAAATACTGGATGAACCTGCAAGCAGCAGAGCAGAAGCCACATCCATGGGCCTGGGCCAGGTGGCCAGCCCAGGCTGTAGGGCTGCTGCGGGGGGCAGCCACTCCTAGTATGCCTTAACACAAATAACTGTTGTTTGCTATAGAAGCTCGTATGTGTATGAACAAACAAGCTGAACACCATAGCCTAAAACAGTTGGTGCCCTTTAGATTCACTGCTGCAGTGGTTCACTGCCCTAAGCCATTGTAACAAGCTGTTCTGAAGCTACTAAGCTAGTCCCAAGTGGAGAAAGTGGTTTAGTTCAAAACACACTAATGACAAAATGAGTCAAATTCATTGCTGGCATTACAGATACACTTCTAGAGGCTGACAAAATATATTACTTCTCAGCTGAAAAAATGATGATATTTAATACAGAAGTCCTCATTCTAGTACCTTAAATAGATTACATATGTTATTGTTAATCTGCATCTAAAATACTTCATAAAAGCATATACGTACCTGTTGCATTGTAACAGTATGCATCATACCGACCAGTTGTGTTTGCTGAAAGTTTGTAAATGCCAGTATGATTTGCTGCACAAAGATGATAGGGATTGATTCGTGGGATAACAATATTCCCCACCACAAAACCATACCTGTGAAGAACAGAGGAAAATATACCATATTAAATATTATAGCAGGTGATAGAAATGTTCCAGATATCCAAACATGAAGAAGCTATGAAGAGGCCATTATTTTCAACTTACATTATTTTTAAAAAATGCATGTGTTTTGCATACTTTTTTTTTTTTATATGAAGGATGTTCCTTTCTCACATGGTAGCTACATCAGTCTCCAGCCACTCAACACCACTCTGCATGTAATTTCTAGAGCTAAACCCATTTCAATTGAGTATCTTGTTATCTAAGACAATTGGTTCCAAAGCAAGGCAACAAAGGTGAGGGACTGGGAGGCAGTGTGAGGCTGTGACGCTAAAGACTGGCCTCTTTTTTCTTCAGGGAGTCACATTTTCATTTCTTTGAGCATAACATTCTGCTCAGTGACATTTCACACTGAAATGCTGGGGGCTCAATTTGTAGTACCTGAGCAAATTTAGAGAATGACTGTAGGACACATCCCTTTGTGCAAAAGCTGACAGCTTGGTAAAATATTCAGATACAACACTCATTCATCCACAAATTCTTTCTGTATTTTTCATTTGAAAAATGGCTGTTATGTACAGAGCTCATATATTTCAGGGATGACTGTGGCTAACAAAGCTCCATATTGCACAATGCATTATTACTATTTTGCAATCCTGTAACACCTGATTAATTCCAGTATATTTAGCTAGGAGGTGTAATACAATGTTAACGAGAACTTGGGTTTGGTTTGGTTTTTGGTTTACTTCTTCAGAAGTACAATTTCTCAGGGATGAATAAATTTCATAGCTTTGCAGTTTTTTATTTGTGAGCCCCATTCCAGTTACATGTCTAACATGCAGATACTTGCAATTCTGAAACAGTCTTTTGAGTGGAATTATAAACTGCTTTATTCACACTTCCAACTAAGCCTTTAACATTGACACTTTATAATCCATTAATCACCTACTTGTGTTATGGTCTGTTGATTCATCCTAGTCACCCACCATTCTCATGTATTTTGATGATTATATGCAGTACATTTTTTCTCTCCTACTAAAGCTTGATAAGAGCCTAGCCTTACTGACAAGGACTTCTAGCACAAGATCAACAAATGAAATTAAGAGGGTGGGAGGACTAACCAGAAGGAACAGAGAAAGGAATCCTATCTACATGACTTACATGTCCAAATCTATCCCTCTCTAAACAGTAAATTATGGAGAATTGTAACATTAATGAAAAAGTACAGCTCCCTACTGCAAAAAAAAAATAAAATCCCTCTACTCCTTCTTTCAATTATCTTTATATTTTAACTTCAGAGAAGACTTTTCACATTGCAGAGTATTCATAATTGCTAGCATGAGAAATCTCTGCCCCTAGGTCTTCAGTTAGTATTTGAACCTTAGTCTCTACATATTGTGTGGTGCTGGACAATTCAGAAAGCTAAGTATGGTCATATGCTAATGCCAGAGAAAGAACATGCCTACTGTGTTATGCAGGACTTTTCCCTCGGAGTAAAGAATTGTTTCTAGTCTTTATGCGGTACCAATTTAAACAACATTCTTACTTTTCACAGAAGAACCTTGTAAGAATTTTCCATCCATTGTTCCCTGGCACTATTGTCCACCACTTTCACCACCCTGCATGGCACAATGCTTGTAAAAATGGATGTGTCATGTGCTGTCATCAACAGCAGTGTATGACATTTATATGTATAAGAATGTTTTCAAGGCATTGCATGTGTATTTTTCCATGATTACAAATTACTTTATATGGATACTATTAATTTGAAAGGAGCTTTATTCAATTCTCATAGGCTTGAAAACCAGTGGGAAAGAACGTTCATGCATTAGGTGATAAAAAAGTAAAGCACTACTGACTAAATTGAAATGAAATAATTCACAGGGAAGTTTCAAGCAGTATTGATGGTAGTACGATTTCTCATGATATCAGAATGAAAGTCTTAAATTTCTGGAGAAATGTCCACTGAATTTTTCTACTCCAATCAGTTAATAGATAAACTCCATTTCTCTGTATTTGTTGTTTGGTTTAGATTATAATAAAGTTGAAAATCTACTGAAAGTTATTTCAACTTTATAATGGTTTACCAACATGAATCTATGTTGATCAAAAACTTCAGATTTACAGCTCCTGAGTTTAATCTCTTTTCTGCATATGAATGTTTAAGATGAGTTGCATAAAAAATGTATAACATATTTTGTAAAGCAAGATTGCAGGATCACGTTGTCTGATGTATTTACAGACCATAGGACCGTCACAACTTGATTACTGTTTGAACAGAATGTATTGTTGGGGAAAATATTTAATCCTGAAAACTATCAATTCTGGTGTGACAAAGAATATACTAGAAATCTTGCAAGTTGTTTCAGCCAATAATCATTATCCTTACATACTTTGTTAGTACATATTGGTACTCTTTTTTTTTTTTTTAATCCAAAATCTTTTGTGAGTAACTTCCAGTCTTGTAGTTTAAGTTATTTTTTGCTAAACTGAAGGCTTTGTGTTATCTGTATTTGTTGCCCTACACATTATTAATTGCAGAGGGTAATTAAGTCACTTGACGACATGGTTTTGGGTTTTGTGGTAATTTTTATGGCTGTCTTCTGAAACTTTTCCATTCACAGATTATAACAATGCTTAATACTCTGGCCATTTTTTCACTGGGATATTAAGATATCATCCCCACAGTACCACTTGCTGCTTTTTACTGTGTCTTGACAAGACAGAGTTCCCTATACTGTCTATAACATCTTCAGTCTTTGACCTTACATCAGGTCATTAAAAATCATAAATACTTGTCACATACTTATCTTACCAATTAGTCAGTGATACAGTATGATCTGAACATCTTCCTAATTAGTTCATTATACTGTCAATCTTTTGTTATGTTTAGATTTTATCTGTAAGAAGCTATGATTTCTTAAAGATAATTGCTAAAAAGTATAGGCAGTCAAGGATTTATTTATTATTGGACCCAGAGCATACATGCACAAAAACATTTTGTTCATCACAGAATATCTTACGTGAGGGCTGATATAGCCATGTAATTAACAGCTATATGAAATCAACTTTAAGTATTACACTATAGCATGGATGCATGGACTTGTCATGATATATTACTTTTTCAAGGATTTCTTTACCTGCAAGTTTCAAATCCAAGTTCATGAGCTTTCTTCAACTGCTCTAGTGTTGCCAATGTACTGTTGAGAGCTCTGCAGAGTTCAACTGCTTCAGGTTGTGAGAGACTGTAGCGACCATTTTTCTCAACATGAAAAACTCCTCCATATCTGCAACTTACATTGAATTCTGTTATCAAAAGAAAAGAAAAAAAAAGTATTTACAAATTGTTGGATTTAATGCTTCGCCAAAGACACAGAAATTATTTATTTTCAATTATAGTGCTTCAATGTGAACCAGCAACAAGTAGCAGCCACCGATCTGTTCAGAAACAGCACTAACATTTTCAATCACCTTCTTACTACTTCCCTTCTTTGGGCTGAGACACAAGCCAGAACTTCAGATTTGCTTTGCAAAAATAGCAATACAGCATGTTTTCGTGAGGTACCTAGCTCTTGCAAAATTCCATTAAAAATAACATACAGAAGATGTAAATACATTCTGAAAGTCTCGGAAGCCACATTGCTGCAAAGCTAACTGAATATTCAAATGTATTTGAAAATAAAATATTTCATTCATAACATAATTTTTTAAAGATGAAATGGTGTATAATAAAAACCTTTATGATCATGAGGTTCCTTAATTATCTCATTGTGATCCCTTCACAGTGAATCATGTTTTATGAACATATATGTCAATCCCCAGTTTCAGACCTAGTTCAAGCAATGTGTGCCTGTTACTGACTAGATAAAAGCAGAAAGCTTGCATTGGTTTGATGTTGCATGATCTACCTGAGACAAAAACTAAGTGAGCTGCACAGATATTCTGGCCAGAACAACATTATACTGTTAAATACACCCTGAAAGATAATCTTTAAGCTCTTCTTATTCAGCCTGCTGGGACAGATAGAAAAGCGTCAAATACACATTATCTAAGAATTCACGAGTGAACTTCTTGCTCCCTGCTCATGCATCTTGCCAGTATTTCCCTCCATTTTGAAAGGCTTCCTCTGGCTGAGTTGACACACACACACAAACACCTTGCTGCCAGCCATGCCAGAGTTTCAATATGTGCTGCAGTAAGCCTACTTAATGTTAAAGGATGTCTTAGACAGATTTTAATTCAATAATACTTCAAAGGTTTGCACATGGAAGTAACTTCCAATGGCAAGCAGTATCAGGGTAAAAATAATAAGATGATTAAAAAAATTAGGTCCCATAGTTATGTTGTGCAATTTGTTTTCTGGCCTTCAGCTCAGGAACCCTGAACAAGCAGCATGTGCAAAGCCTACGGGAGGGGCACGCTGCATACAATTCACTACAGACACCGGGTGAAAGGCATAAGGGCTAGAGGCTCAGAGGACATCACACTCCATTCGTCTTTATGTTGGAAAGATACTGCCTACACAATGCAACAGGTACAGTGGGGAAACAGTATAGTCCAAGGGAAGTCTGACTGAGTAAAATGAAAGGAAAAATAAACATTTAACATCTTTTTTTTTTAACAGCAACAGCTAAGAAAGAGTTAATAATAATACTAATACAAATAAGAATAATAATGTGTGCAGAGAAAATGGGGAAGGATCAGGATGCTTCAAAGCAGTGTGAATTAACTTTGCTCCTGCCCCACCTTTCCCTCAAGAGAAAAAAGTGGTTGCAACTCCAGACTAGAATGACAACTACAAAGCACATTTAATTGGAGTCGCCTAATACACCCAGTGACCAGAGGAGCATGACTCATTTTTATCTTAATTGTAATCGCAGTTCCATGTGCAAGAAAGGCAAAAATAGACCAGTTTTCTCCAAATATCAAAAGTGGGTGTCCATACCATCTATTTGAAATAAATGATGCCATATAATGACTGTTTTCCTAGAAGACCAGAAATGCAATTCATTCATGTTTGCATTGACACATTCTGTTGTGAATAACAAGCAACTTCCCTAATGTCATTTTTGCTTGATGGTCTATTTTCTTCTATGGCACAGATGTGAAAGCAAATTATAGTAATTAAGGCATGCACTCTTCCTTCAGTTGCTTTTGTTCATTGGGAAACTGAGTTTGTTTGATCTACAGCATATCTACTCTATGTAAATTGGAAGGAATGTTCCTTTCCACAGGTAACAGGAAACAATCAAGGAGATAAAATACCAGATAACATCCAGACTGTATGGTGTATAAGAAGACAGCCATTAGTGGCAGCATAGGTAAGAGTCCAATAGTATTGATGACTGCTTGTCCGAAGTTGCTCAAAAGCTTGCTTCCAATCTTAAATACTTTTACTATAGGCAACAGAATTAATCATTACGGTTACACAGATTGCCTTTCCACAAAAAGAACGCAAAAAATACCTCTTCTCCCACCTACATACACATACACCCACCCCCAATTATTTAGGCTGACAAAAACATTTAATGTAGGCAAAACTGATATACACTGCATAGCTGTTTAACAGCGTTGATGATTACAGTTCTTAATATTTTTATTATCATATGTTATACAAAATACCAAGAGGACATAATATTTAGTTTCGTAAAATTTGTACGAGGCTAACACATTTTCTCAAAATGCCTTTATTTTGACACATCTGTTTCCTTCCAGGGAAAGAATTCTACTGAAATTTCTCTGATAATAGCCATGTCATGAGAGGTTTTGAACGCAAGAATGAGGAACCTATGTGGAAAAGGACACTAACAAATGCATTTTTCTTTCCTGGAGGACTTAACGTCTTGCAACAGGGCTGAGTTGCACAGTCTGAGGAGAAGCTACTGGACTAACACAGAATGATAGTCTCAACAAGTTCCTACACATGATTCTGAAATAGTCACAGTACTTCCACAAGTGCCTGGCACAGATGGGCACAGCACTGGTCCTGGGGCTATCTGATGGACTAGAGACCTTCTGCAGCCACACCCCTCCCTGAACAGCATACTCAAAAGCCATCGCCACGTGTACATGGTGTCACAAATACTGTCAACAGATGTTCAAGTTGCAGATCAAAATAGAAGTTTTCATAACAACACAACAAATAGCTACTCTGCGCAGAAGGATGTGGCCCACGGCTACTGGTATAGGATGGAGCTACTCTTACAGCTGCCACAAGTGGCTTCTACTTTGGCTCCAAATGTTCCATATTCAAAGCCTGACATCATTTGGGAAGTTGTCCGGTCAGTAGCTGTATAAAACATAAATGACCTAGACGGAAAAAACTTTCTCTTTAGTTTTCCCTTCTTGATTCTCTCTTGTAGAACAAGGAAGGCCTAAATTTGTTAATAATTAAACATACCCTGTGAAGCCCAAGAATTAATATTAAATTTGGGGATCAGATCACAAAGATCTATTTGATTACTTAAAAGTAACAAGCTCAGTGATTTTGGAACTAGATTTGTTTGGAACATCAACATCTCTTCCAATATCTTTAGGCTGATTTCTGAAGAACTTTTGTGATAAAAGCAGATACCACATCAGTTTGCTTTGGTTGCATTTGAATTTTGCAGCTCAATCTGGATTCATTGAAATATTAAATGTAGTTCACTTTTGGTTAGAGTGAATTCGATTAAGCTGTCATCAAACCTCAGCCCATTCATCACTTTAAAACACTACAATATATGCTCCACTACCACTCAGAGATCCAGCTGTAGTTAAAATCCCACTTACTAGGCAGCCAATCCCTTAAACTCCAACTCTTGAAAATAAATAGGTTTATTTAGACAAATAGGCTTAATGGAACTACTTGTGGGCTACATTTACAATGCATGTACGTTTTCCATGGAAATGCTCAGCCTGTCTCTACAGCATTACGTACTGTACAGCAGGACACTTGTGGGAAGTACCAGGCTTACAGCACATGTGCTGACCAACTGCACTGCACACACACACAGAAGGGTCAAAGCTCCCAAGAAGCCTCACTCGTGCAGTGTGGGAGATCACATGAATGTCCAGGAAACTCTGGGCAAAAATGTGGCAATTCAGTTCCCAAAACTAGTTTTGAGGCCATCCAATTAGTTGGCACTTTGCCCTAAAGTAATGTTGAGACAGCATGGTTTGTTTTTATCTTAATGATATCTTCTACACCTACTATTAAAAATGTTTATAACATTGCTGTAGTATAGATACTCTGGTCATGAAGCAGAGAGTGTGGAAAAAGGACTACAGCAGTACCTAAAACTCACATGAAATTGTATAGTCTAAGTAAATTGCATGAACCCAGCATCTCCTCTGTGAAGACAGCAAATACCATGTTTTAAAACCAGCAGCATACAGATGTAGAATGTACTGCCTGGACCTGGCAACCCAGATTTTTTACTTTGTCTTCTCATATTTTAACATCCAGACAATGGGGACTATTAATTGAATTGATGAAAATATTTCTAGTTGTATCAATACAAAACTTACAGAAAATAAAAGACAGGGTCTAAACTGAATTAACACCTTAAATTATTTTTTTCCATGCTGAGGCTTATAGACTAATTTTGAGTTAAGAAAGAAACATGATTGCTAAATCCAAATCTAAACACATATTCCACCTTTTCCCATAGCGCAGGAAGGTCAAATACATTTCTTTTATGTTGATGTTACTTAGCTGGCTTTAACACAGTTATGCAAAAGATGGCTTTTTTTCTTTGTTTCAAGAGACAAGGCAATGCAAAAATCATACTGTGTGCCAAACTGTTACTTAACCCTTCAACCTTTTTGAAGTTTCAAAGGAGCTGATTCAGAGTGGACTCACAGCGGAATCACAAACATTACCCAAACCTTCCCTTCTGCCCCCACTTATAGCTGGCGGGCTTTGGGAGCTGACAGGCCATGATCTTTTCCTGATATCCACATGACTTGCTACAGCTGAAAGACAAAATTGTTTCATAATAGCTCTTTAAAAAGGCAGAAAGTATGTCTGCATTGTCATCATCATTAATCTCGTCCAGACCATGAGACTTGGGTGACTCAACCCAAAGCCATGGAATGCCCCTAAGCCTGCACTGAGTTTTATGAGCCTGGAGAACATTAACTTTCACACAGGCCATTTCTTTCTTTCTTACCTGGGATTTCTGGTGCTGTTTCAAGCAGCTGCATGCAAGCCCTTCTCTGCTATTGCCATTCACATATCTAAACCAGGGTCAATTAATCCTTTTCAGCCAAAATCACTAACTGCAGTTCCACAGACAACTTTCTAGCTAGAGCCCGCTGGTGTAACAGCATTGGATGAGACAGACTAAAGAGCATTGTCCTTTCATGGAAGTATGAGTTACACCCTGATTTTAATACTAGAAGCTTGTTAGAAGCTGTCACAGTAAGAAGACGGTTGCAATCCCCATTTCCACCCTGATTCTTCAACCCTTATGTACAATGAGTAACACTGACTCATGCTAACTTTTCCCATTGGAGTGGATTTTTCATAAAGATTTTTGATCCACTGCATGGATGTTTCATGCACTGCTCCCTGCTTTTCATTGTTTTCAAGACAATACCTGGAGGTTTCACTCTCGAGGTGGATACTGCCTTATATTAAAAAAAACAAAAAAAAAAGTTATTTTATCAACTGCAAAGAGACATCAAAACAAATGAAGTGGAAGATTTGCAAACAACCTTCCCCTCTTAAACAAAAACAAGTAGAAGAATACTTAAGACACAAGGTTGTTAACAGACTTCTTGGTAAAACCACAGTCTGCATTGCATGGCAACCAGGAAATGTTCATGTACTGTTCTCAAGGGGATTTTCCTTTTCTGTTTGTGGTTTGAGATGATTGATAGGTCACCAGGATGTGATAAATTTGAGCTGGAAACAGCAACAGAACTAGGGGTTTGACAGTGCAGATGGTTTTCTTCTCTGTTTGCTTTAACAGAATATAGTTCTTATATTTATTGTAATAATGTTGTTCTAAATTTATTAGATTTCAAGCTCTAGGGAGATATACTTGGGTAATAATCTCAGATTATTTAATCTTGTAGCGACACTTCTGAACGGGAACAACTGTTAGCTTAGCACTGATATCTACATTTTTAATATTAGCACCTGCTTTAATGCATGCTAGTAATGAAGTAGAGAAAAGTGGCATATTTGAAACCGATTAACATCTGTTTAAAAGAGACTCCTAGTAACTATGGTTCCTCTCCAGGCAAACCTAGAAACGGGGTCATATAAATCCTAAGATCTGAGGTCTGGACAGTTCAGATCTTGGCTCTCAGTTCAGACCTATCTCCAGCTGATCTTTTTTTTTTTTAAAAAAAAAATGTTTCTCAGGAAAACAACTTCATGGCTAAGTAAGAATGTCTATTTTACTCCTGACCAGATGAATTGCCCTCTGAATACAAAACTTTGTATGGGATGGATTCACGAAACATTTCAAGACCCAAGACATTTTGTCAACTAAGAGATCTCGATTACCACCATTTTGACATCCGGGAGAATTGAATGTACAAAGATATCATCCAGTGATTACCTAATAATACACTACAATACACATGGGCCTGGATGGTATTATTTACTGAGTATTCCATCATTTCTTCAGAGGCTATTAGTAAAACCGTTCACTAAGGCAATTCGCAGCCCAGACAACTGTAATTGGATACAGAGGCTTCCACCTTTATGTCAGAAATTGGACTGAAGCCCAGGTCAGTAGTGATGAAAATCACTGGATAGCTGTTTGTTAGGTTATGTAAAATGATTCATTAATCCCAGCTGCAGTCACCAATAGACACGTGTCGACATCATTAAAACACACCTATACCTGAATCCCTCAGGGCTTGATGGGGAAAGGAAAATTGTGCTGGGAAAATCAGAGGCTAAACTGGGATGACTACACACTGATCAAATTTAGAAGTCAGATTCTGCAGGATCCATGTGAGTCAAGCAAGCATGTGTCTATGAGGCTGCAGTCCTTTACTGTCACAACACAAAACCACCAAGGATCAAGCAACATGCACAGCCATTTAGCGTGGCTGGGTGATGTTTTTCTGTTCTCCCAGTTATGATATTCTTGATCTGCCAGCCACCATTCTCTACAGAAAGTAGAGTAAAAAACCTGGAAATAAGCTGCCTACACCATAAGCAAGGCTTTTCCAAATAGTGACAATGAAAGTAAGTCTTTACAGGTTCTTGGAAATTGTCAGATGAAATACCTTCTCAGGGGTATTCACAGGTTGTGAAACTTAAAATGATTTATAGGAAATACATTTCCAGATTTAGTGGCAGTAAACCATGTTTTCAATTCTTGAAGCATCCCTTGTGGATACTTAAATAAAGCAAAACAAGGGGTTTGTTTCTCAGTTTGAAACTGCCTTTCATTTTGAAACTTAATTAATTAGTTTGCACAAAACAGAATAAAACAATTTAAGAAAGTTAAGTTTGAACCTTTACCTGGTTGCAATACAAGTAGATGCTTTAAGGAACGCAGGCCAAAATTTCCCCATAGAGGTTTTTAAAATCTCGTATATTCGTGTCAGTTTGGCATAGGAAAGTGTTGTAAGTCTTGAAAATTTGCATGGGAGAGAAAACAACCCATAATTATATCCCTAATATATTGCTGATACTCGGGGTGGGGGTGGGCGGGTAGGGAATCTGCACACCTGGCTTTTTAAAGACAAAAAAGTCCAGGAAAACACTTCAAAAGGAATTTACCTGCATGTTGTAAGGAGTGCCTGCTATAAATAGAGGCAACATATTCTTAGTAGTTGGGTGTGGTGACAAGAAAGTGAAGATGCCTCTCTACAGATTCAAAGGTATAAAATCAGACCTTTCTTTGAAGTGTTGCCAAAGCTATTCCTACTACCCAGTTATATTTGGGTACCTAGTAATTTGGGCTGAAAAGGCAAATAAGATAGTAGCTTCTTCACTCTCCTGTATGCTGTTAACTGCATAAAAAGTCATGACGTAGCCATGTTAACCCTGTGATCCAAGTGGGCTCAGGTGGATCTGTGAAATGAAAAGGAGAGATGTGGCTGGGGATAAACACAGTGGCCAGAGAGAGATACACTGCAGCAGGAGGATCTCCTTTCTCCACCAGATGTTAACAAGTACTCCTTACATTGCTGTGTTACTTCAGCAAGTACACACTGGAAACAGGATGTGGGACCCCGCTCAGGCAGTTGACTTCCTTCTAAACTGTTCTTAACGAATCTGCCCGCTGGCCACCAAAGTCATTGTCTCTGTTCCTTTTACAGATGGGCAAAAGTCTTCAGTGTCTCAATCTGATAGCTTTCCTGGCTACTGATTTAGAAAAGTGGGAGTGGGGGTGGCACTATTCATGAATCAAGCATTCACAGAGTCACTCACAATGCAAGTAAGTACAAGAAATATGTTTCATTCCTCAGCAGCTGCTGAGGGAAGAAAAAAGTCTGCTAATGCATCTTCCAAACATACTTTATCTGCTTGGCAACCGTTGCTCTGGTAAACATCCTGAGTGAGCCTATACAGTCATCACTTACGATAAATGTCCTTGCTGTTGACATTAATATTATTCTTTTTGTAGTAGTTTCACACAATAGTGAGTTGAAAGTTTTCAGACTCCACTAGAACATGGTACAGCTGTGCAGCACCTCAGTGGAAAAATTGCAGGCAGTGAAATCATAGTCCTGGAATTAGACAGTTATCAGATATGCCCTACTCAAGATGATGAAAACATAATCATCATTGTCAATACTAGGAAAGCTTCAGGCTGTACAATGAGTAGTCTAACCCCAAAGGCTGAGTAACAGGGACTGTGAAGCAAATCAGTTGGGATCAGTTCCATGCAGTGCAGGTGAAGAAACATACATGAAACAAAGCTGGTGAATAATAGTTGGAGTCTGACTTTCATTGTTTGACTGAAATCAAACCATTTAGTCATTTGGGATAAAAGCAGGTGAGACAGTGTTTCTCAGCAGACATACCTCCAGCCTGGAGGTCGAAGGGCCTTATGCCTATTCCCTGCTCTGTCATTTACCCACTGATATAACCTGGATAAGTCAATTCATTTCTCTTTGCCTCAGTTTGCAACTAACCTCCTTAATAAAGCAATTCTAGATTTACTGATAAAGAATGCTGTAAGAGCAAAGAACCATTACATTATTATTTTATGGTGTTCTTACAGCTTTTACATTCAGCCTCCATCTAAGATCTGACAAGTCACAAGAAGTCTGTTTTAAGGTCTGTGGTTATTTAGATAAGAAATTACTGCAAAATCAGACCGACAGTTAACAAGTCCAATTGAATGACAGATTTTGAATTTTAATGATTTGCGCTGTTACTCAATAATAATACCAGCTGTGATTTGAAACTATTTTTCACATGATATTGCATTATTTTTTTTTTATAAACAATTTCTAAACTTCTAAAGTTCTAAAACTATGGTTTTTTATATTTCCTCTGCTCCTCTGAGTTATCAGGAAAACCACTAATAAGGATTCTCAAATTTTAAACTCATTTGTGCAGTAAGTTCATTATGGAAAAGCAAACAATGACCAAAACTGAAAAAGAGAAAAGAAGATGCTGAATAAGAAGTAGAACATCTATTGATTTTAACAAGTCCACTTTGCAAGAAAACAACAGAGAAGGGAACCCCAAGAATCTTTTTTAAAGCTCTGAAAGCCAGCGAGTTAAAATGAAGGTAACATTAGTCTGGCAGTCACACTAAAAAGAAGGCAGCTGCTTAGGATATGCCTCACAATGTAAGACATGTCAAAAGACAAAAGACCCATGCCAACTTCCTAGTAACAAACAATGGCAGAAGAGGACTGCCCAAATAGGAGACATATTAGTAGTTATTCCAAACTCAACATCCCCACAATGCACATGAACTCATTCCCAGTTTCTTTTCCCTCTCCATTTTTTTCAAATGCCTTGGAAAATTAAGATGAAACCCAACCTTTTGTAGAAGTTTCTTGTGTAGATTTACAAGAAGATACCTTACAAAGAGTACAAAGTAGTACAACATTAAAGACTTAAACCAGGGATCATAGTTGGTAATTGCATATTGATTAAAATACTGTCTGATAATCTGTTGAATTTGGCCTGCTAGAAATGAAACTGGGGAAGTGAAACCTCCAATGTAATGCATGATTTAATGATTCATACTAAATCCAGATTTCTCATATTAAGAATGTAACTGTAACCTTTGCATGTAATTTTGCAGTTTTAAAGATGGATAATACACTACTTTTGAATATTTGTGATTTTCACAATAAAGCAGAATAAAGCATAATATCATCTGCCTTCTGGAGGTCTCAAGAGTATGGAAAAGTTCTAAGTCTTAACAAATCACTGGATGAATGATAATCAAATCAAAACCAAAACCTGAAGAAATTTACTTGTTAGAATCAATGGTTAGCAAAAGCTGACTGCTTTGTGATGTTACACTGAAATACCATTTTCTTTCCACAATGGGATTTTGAGTAACCTCTGCTAGCAGTGCTGTCTGGTCCTTGTTACCCACAAGACCTTACAAATGGTGTGTTTCAAAGAGATCAGAAATACTGGGTACAAAAGAAAAAGTAAAGAAACAGTCTTGGAAGAAAGCATTCTCTGAAGAAGAGATCATGGAAGAAGTCTGAAGAACTTAATTCACAGGCAGTAATGAAAATGAAAGTTGCTTATCCAGCTGTATGTACAAGCTACTGCAGTTTCAGAGATGGAGAATGGGTTGACCTCAATGTGTTTCTCTCCATAAAAACCCAAGAAGTACCCAGTCATAAGTACATTTTCAATGGAGGGATGGCAACCATGGTGCTCTCAGGAGCATTGGAGGCATACTGCACCCTACTGAAAAAAGTAAAACTTGTGAAATACACTTCATTTTTACTTCCTGAAGACCTTGAAATTTTGCTCTGGAAATATTAGGACAGACAGAGAAAAAAAAATCCAAACAGTATTTTCATTGGCAGAAAGACTTGGCTTGGGATCTGAAGTAAGTATGGTTCAAACAAAACCTACCTTTGGAAATTATCACTTTGTAAAAAGTGTGTAATGCTTAACACAATCTACTTAAGCAAATCTCATTTAGAATCTATAGAAATCAATGGGAAAGGTCTTACCCCACCTTAAATCAGTGCAAGCTTCTGACAATGGAAGAGAACACTGTCACATCCACTACTCCCTTTGTTTTTTTGCTGATACTCATAAGGGCAAGGATCCCATAGCCAGTAACCAGAATGCCTGGGCCAGCAGGCAGCTCCCACTTGAATTTTTGGTGGGAAAATATTTCCATTTTCTGGACTCTGTGTTACTCCATCCATCCATATACTACAGTTTTAAGAATCTTGAGATTTATACTGAAAGTAATGACTAGCAAGAAACTTTTCTAAGATGTATGCAAGTTATTAGTATCTCAAGTTAGATGTTCAGTTAGGCTTCTTTAATAATTCTTACAGTCTTAGTTTTGAACCTTTTATAACTGGTTTAGTAAAAAGGTATGTTTAATAACTGGAGATCATAGTTAACATTAGTATGAACACAATGCTGTTGCTATCAGAAATGTGGTGAGAATAATGATATGCCTTGAGTTTAATATATCTTTCCTTTTTTTAAAAAAAAAAAGTTTATTTAAACTTAACAATCCGTAAGAGGCAGGGAAGATGCATTTGCACGTGGGAAGAATGGGAAAGAGGCATTGGCAGTGTGGCCTCAATATTCTGTGAATTCAGATACTACAAAAAATTCATTGAGTTGTCAGGTAAACTAAGACAAAGAAACTGATCTTGTGTGACCCATTACTACCACATGACAATGAATATTAACAGTGAGCTATATACAGGAAAGATAGCTTGAGACCAGTAAGCTGGTATCAGAGCTGGAAAGGAAAGCAAGTCAGTATAGCGTTCTGGAATTAGAAGTAAGAAGGTCTCATCACATACTTGCAAGAAATAAAAGTGGAAAGTTCTTTAAACAAAGCAGAGATCTCTCTTAGGAACCGCAGAAGTAGCTGACGCAGCATGGAACCACTTTTCCAGATGATCTGCTACCAGTCGTTGCGTATAGATTCCATTTGTCTTTCTTGAACAGTTTGAAAGCACGTCTTAGACACACCTTACTATACCAATTCCTGAAACACTGCTAATTCAGCTGACTCTTAAAACTATTTGCTCTGGAAGGATGGGAGATATCAGGATATCTCCCAATACAGCAGCCAATTCAGGATACCAAACCAGTAAGCTAAAAAGCAAAAGGCAGACTTATATTAGGACTTGAACATGTTGCTATGACCATTATTGTAGATATATTTGTATCATGTTGAGGGTGGGAAAAAGGTGCTAAAATGTTGCAAACTGTTGCCTTGCAATTGCTGTGAGTCAACAGTAATATAATTCTGACTGGTGTTGATAAAGTGACATGGCCTGAGTACTATGGGTATGAGCAATAAAGTCAGATAAGTATTTGACCGATTCCGTTACTAAATTCAGTGCAGGTCTGCAAACAATGGTTTGTAAGGATGCTTCAAAAATTAGGAAAATACTTAGCTCTTACTCATAAACAGTATTTTCTGATGTGGATAGTCCAGCTGAAGCAAGGTTTTATAGCCAGGATCTATGTTGGATTACCAGTTAGTAACTGAAGAGTTTCCTGTTTCTAAGATAAAAGCTTCCCAGAGAATGCTCTGGTCCTCTGTACTTATGTTCACTTCTGTACCAGCAGAAGAATGTTTGTACAAGGGCTTTTTTCTTACTACTAATAATAATGCTTGCCTCAGCTGAAATATCCCTTTCTGAATTTCTGAAATAGCTGCTTTCTGAAATTCAAGTGAAAGAGGCACTAATCTTGCTGATGGCACAGTGGCTGGGACTTAGGAGAAAAATGTGCTATTTACAGCTACATTGCTGGGGTGACTTATTTTGAGGTGGGGACAAAATCACTGACTTCCAAAGAGCTACAAAAACCCCAAGTTGTTGTTATCTTCTGTCAGTGTGTTTGTCAGATCACTTCTTTCTTACTCTCTTGGATGATCTTTACTCTGTTAAATAACAGTATATCCAGAGCTGAAATTTTAGGTTCTACAATAGTTTAAACACATTCAGCCTGATTCCAAATGTGCTGAATGTGTTGATGAAACACACACCAGATAAGATAGTAAACCCCTCTAGACAAAATGTAATATTTATGTCAACTCCACGTAACACAAGAAAAAGAAATATTATACAGGACAAAGTTTCATTAGAGAGACAACCTGTTTCTGAAGTGATAGTTTGAGAAAGCATAAGACGTTAAATCTTTTTCAAGAACTCAAGCTCTTCTTCTACAGTACTTGGAAGAATCCAGCCGATGACAAGTGGAAGGAATACATCTCAGACATATGTCGATGTTGAAATGTTCAAATGTTTAAGATGCTGTAGGATATATTGGGGAGAAAACATTTCGTCTTGTTACTAATGAGCACCTTGAGCTTTGAAGATGTAGATGTGTATCATCAAGTAGATGTTATCAACAAACACTCTTGTCGATTATTAGTGGATATAACCCTTGCTGGATGCATGACTTTCAATGCTGTAGCTATGCTACTTTGTTTTTTAAATGGGATTGTGACAACATAGAAGCAGTTGAAGCAAATAACATTGCCTGTATTTTATTTTGAATGGTAACCTAGTCAGGTAGAGAGAGTTTTTGAACTTTTCCTCCTTTGCTTGTCAAAGGAAATGAATTAAGGAGTTAATTCATTTGCAAGTGGAAAATGTTGGGTAGAAATTCCACTGATCTTTAAGGGCACTATTGCAACATTTTACGGTCTTGCATTGTTCTGTATGTAATATACTATGTATACTAATATACAATAGGGCTGGCCCCCACTGGCTTTATATAAATAGTGAAGCTGTTAGAAAATACAAAAGAAGAAGAAAAAAATGTTCCAACTCCAGAAAGAAATAGAAACCACTTGTTACACACACTACTTGGATAAAAATATACTCTTAGCAAAGTATTAACAGAAAACAAATTTGGATTCAGTCATTTGTCTTAATAAATTAGGGTTTTCTCTTTTGTCTAATCCACATGAACCCACAGAGAAAGAAAATGCTGCCTAGCACTTATGCCTAGACATGCTCTGAAAAAAACTGAGTAACTGTAGTGGTCTTTACCCTTCCACAATGCTCTAAGATTGCCTCTGCTTCACTGTTTTAAAAGCCAGTTAATGTTGTTCTCTGTCCAGTGTGAACATGAACTATATCACTACCAGATAATGTGTGAGACTTGGCAGGTCAAGGACATGTTGAGAAAATAGAATAAAACTACTGTGATCTTTTCCCGCCCAACAAGCAGCCAGGAAATACAGCCACGAGAAAATGAATGAATAGGACTGATCTAATGGAAATGTCAGGAGACAAAAAAGTCTTTCATCATACACACTCTGAGAAGAGCTCTGCAACATTTTACACCACAACAGTGAGCAAACAGATCCAGGGTTTTCTGAGGCAAGCCACAAAAGCAGGAAAGAAACTTCGCTCTAAGCAGTCACCATGGGAAGGTGTCTCACACGCTTGCAACTTCTGCCTGTTACTGCTTTTAATACAAGAACTGTGGATGATAGCTGCCTGCCTAAAATCGTAGCTGTGCCCATTCAGTGATGAACTGGAACCACCAAACATCTATTATCTGTAGGCTATAAAATTACTTTGTTACATTCTAGAAAAGAGGAGTCTAAGAGTTTAGAGCTCAATATGAGATTTCAAAAAAAGTATTTTTATTTCCTGTGCTACAAGAGTTTTTGCTCCTCCCAGAAAAGAAAGGCACTCTAGCTAGTGCAATGTAAGAGTAGCATTTTGTTACTACTGATGTGAAGTCACAGGATGTTCCTGCCCTATTAGCCTTATGTTGAACACAATGACAGTAAGTGAGACTTGACAGCACAGAAGGACAAAACCAAAAGAAAATCGTAAAATATATGAATGAGAGAATTTTCTTGTCATTTGAGTCTTCTCTAAGGCCTATCTCTTGTAAGAAGAACTTGGTCTCTATGTTTCCTTTTGCCTGAGAATGACTAAGCTGCTGAACAGAATTTTCAAATGGATCGAACGGATATAACCTTCTATCATGCTTACATGAGTCTATCAGATCTATGAGACTGCTTCAGCCAGATGTCCCAGAGAGACAGAGATGGATTAGTGGGGACAACAGTAAAAAGGTGTGAGAAACAGAAAAAGTTGTTTAAAAGAAGAGGTGGACATTTAAAAGATATATCTGGGTACCACCCGGATGCACATAGTTGCTGCACAGTGGCACTCAAACTCCTCTGGACTTGTAACATTCTGGCCACATGGTTTTCTGGCATTGTGAGCAGGTGGCCCACCTTCGGGTTAGAGACAGTGGGTCTATTCTTGCCGTCTCTGACTTGCTGGGTCATTTTATGCCTACTGGCACTCATCTTTCCCAGAGTATCAAGCCTTTACATACAAATACCTACCAGTTCTCAAGGAGATAGCTGATAGTTCTCACCAAAAAGTATTGCTTCAAACAGGAGAGAAACTTGACTAAATTTAAGACATATTTCTTCAGTTAATTATTAAATAACTTTTAAAGATCTTGAGCCAAAAGAAGTGTTAAGTTTGACAGTAGGACAAAAGACTTAAGTCAGTTCTCATTTACCAAACAGCTTCCAACACCCCTAATCATAAAAAGATAAATCTTGAATAAGAACTTTTTAAGAAAACTATACTTAGTTTTAAGAAAACCATACTTGTCTAACAGGAACCAAGTGCCACTAAACTGAAAATAGCTGCCAGCCTTCAGTGTGTGTACAGATAACATACACAAAAGTAAACAGGATAAACTGTCAGAGCAACAAAGATAAGATTTAACTGATTTTTATAGCACTGCTACTGGAGAAATTGATTTGAAGAGAACACATATTATTTCACTTCCATGTTGTAGATGTTCCTATGCGTTGAATTTATGCATAAGAAATATAGAGAAACAGAGAACAAAAACCTGCATTTATAACTATGAAGACTCATTAGTAAAAAAGGCTTTTTTTCTACACTTGCATGCCAGAGTGAATGACAGAAAAGGGAAAGGACATGCAAATTAATGGAGGACACCTAATCAAGCAGGAGGAGGAATAACAGGGAAGTGAGTAAAAGTGAAACACTAAGGTAAGTTCAGGCTTCACCCTCAGCGTCTTCATTATTAATGAATCATGTTTCTTTATAACTGGCAAATACTACTTTCCCTTGAACCTGCCCAGTTAACTATTCCATATTCCTGGTGCAGAAGCTTCAGCTAGAGCACCGTAATGGAGTTGGGAAGGCCTGGCTGCCCCTAGCAGCGATGTACTTTTTACTGCCTTAGTCTCATTCTGCAGTAGGGATACTCCACCTTGTAGATAAGATGTGCATGGCTGATGGTAAAGAGTAGGTAAAGGACTAACCACTGCCATCACAAACACCTGCATGGTGCTGTTGAACTACTGCATTTACATGCTGTGGAAGGAGCGGCTGCCAGCTTGCTTAGTCTGTATTGAGTGGGCATGTGGGCTCTGCCTACTCTCTGAGAACAGTGGCGCTCATGCTGCTCCGGCAAGTGTGATACCAAGCCCTTGCTGATAAGTGCTCCTGGTGGTGAGACACGTTCCCTCAGAGAAGCTGCCAATTCAAGGCTGGTGCTTGACTTCTAGACCCCAATTTGGATACCAGCTTGCTTTCTGCCTCGACAGAGGTCTCTCACATCTGCCCAGAGGGTCCTGTGTGACCAAAACCCATATGCTGAGCTCCAGTTAACCTTTCACTTCTGTATGGGAATGCTGCAAGAAACTCTTCATTACATCTACCCACACATACCACACCCTGCTTCTTTACAGACACCTATCTATTAACAAAAATAACAATAAAAAAGCCCCCTAGGGAAATATACTTCTGAGAACCTGTTTTGCTAACATGCTGCCACCATGAGACATATATAATCCACAAAAGCTATGTCACATCAGATTTTTTTTACTATTTTACATTCTGTCAAGGGTAGCTTCTTATTTACGAAAGCAGGTATTTAATAAATCAGACATTAACTGTGTAGTTGATGATTGCTGGCTAATGCCATTTTCCTAGGCAGCTGTCAGCCTGTACCCTGGCAACCTCTTTTATAACCATCTCACATTGCTTTTGGAACAGTTTTGTTAACAGAAACAGAGACGGAAGTTTTACCACAGCTGCTGCATGTCTGATTTTTTTCCTTTTTTCTTTTTTTTTTTTTTTTGCAAAGATACAACACAGTCTTAATGCTTCCAGCTACTGCGCTGAGCTCAGTCATCAAGAGAAGGAACGAAAAAAATGAAGCAATGTATTTTTTCAAACTGCAGATGTAAGATTCAGGTCTTCTCTGTGATTTTTAATTTGATTTGTCATGTTTGCTTGAGCTTCCACGTTACTAATTGCTAAAATCATAGTTTATTCTTCAGCTCCTTTCTGTCTTCTTTTTTTGCTGTTTCACAATGTGAAGGTTCAAAGTTATCGTACTGAAATAAGATTGCTGCATTATCTAGCACAGCCAGTGTTGTCATGTAGAGGAACTGGAAAGTCCCAAAGTTAGTGCATACAAAAGAGAGTTCAATTATGTTCTTAATTGTAGGCACAGACTCCAAAAATGACTGCAGGTTTTGTTAGGCAGGAAACAGTCACAAAGGTTTGAATTTTAAAT
This sequence comes from Falco biarmicus, assembly GCF_023638135.1. Classification (NCBI taxonomy): domain Eukaryota; kingdom Metazoa; phylum Chordata; class Aves; order Falconiformes; family Falconidae; genus Falco; species Falco biarmicus. The sequence continues at coordinate 24,427,354 of NC_079294.1, read as the reverse complement.
CACAATTAGCTAAACTTTCAGTCTGACTGATTCTCCAGAGAAAACCCCTCTTTCTCTCAGTTGCCATTTCACTGCCTGCAAACTCATTCATATGAGGAGCTGCTCGGTTGTCCCTTGGGTGGGGTCAGCTCCGGCAGCCGCGGCAAGGGAGGAAAATCACCGCCAGCTGCTACTGAGATAACTGCTGATGCCACCGTAGGGAAGCCTGTGATTTGGAAGGGAGCAAACTGATAAACATTCCAGACTGACACAATCCTCTGTGCCACCAATATTAGCAGCAGCCATAATGGTCACTGAAAATTACAGTGTCTGATGGCTTTGAAATGATTATTACCTCCCTGGGAGTGAAAGACAACTACATGTTAACAGCTGATGAATTTCTGGTCTAGTCTGACCAGCAGCTACGCCAAACAGGCTTCACGCCTACAGTTGTTGATAACCCATGGAGACCAGTCCAAACCACCAGATATATCACAAAGAGGGGAGTAAAGGCAAAGAACAAAACAGACTGTGGATGTGGGTTTTACTTGGTAGCAACCATGATGTATGTTTCAGAGATGTGTTGGTGACAAACCCAACTTCTTTTTTGCTCCTCTCACTTTGCTGGCCTTCAGTTGAAAGTTTGAACTGCTCTAGTCTAAGAATTCAATTTAGTGCTGAAAAATTGGATTTGGTAAAGCGTGTTTTCAGTCACCAGCTGATGCTAAAATATCATGTGTTCTGAACATCATGAATAGTTCCAGTACAATGTTGTATTGTTTTCAAAGTAGGCAAGATTACTGCGGTGGGTCATGTTTATCTCATGATTATCCACTCTGTGAAGTTACAGTTCACAGGTGACTATATGCATTCAACCTTGGTCCTGGAAAAAGCAATTTTAGGGAAGAGTTTGGCAGAATACCTTCCCTTGCTCTCTCACATAGGGTTCTCTTTAAAAATTATTTTTTTTTCTAAATAATGGAATATATGTCATATGAAGTTAAGAGTTATCGTCTTCTATCTTGCCTATATTTTCAAACACTTATCCATTATTGTGGGAACAAATGTGAGGCAAGAAGACCAGAAAAGCCAATGGAGGAGTATTCTTACAGTATCTCTGGAATTCCAAAAGACTTCTAAGCTCTTGAACTGACTTATCCTCTCCTTATATGAGAAACTCTACATCACTTTTTCATTGCTCCTCTATAATGTATTCCACTACCAGTCAACTACATTCAGAACTAAAATTATTATTTTATCAAAGAAGAAACAGAGCTAGCAGAGGTCTTCTACTCCATCCTCTTACCCAGTAGCATAACCACCAACACCCAAACTGTCCTTTAAAGATGTTGATCTAGTCTGTCCTTATCTAATCTGTCCTTGGAAACAATGCGCCTTGCAACCTATTTTCAAACCTAATTACTGATGCCGTCTGGCCACTCCCTCTGAATGCCATCTCTTCTCTGGCAAGAACATCGCCATCTTGCCATGTTTGCTCTTTGCTTTTTAATGAACCCATATCCCACAGAGCTCACCAGAGCTTTTTCCTATGCCATGTCAGCAATGCTGGTTTTACTTTTTTTAACTTTTCACTTATCTATAGGTTCCGCTCCTATTATGCATTAACTTGATTGCTGCTGCTATCTGTCTTTTTTTATTCCTCATTTATTTTCCCCATTTTCCTGACAGTTGGCATCCAAATTAGTGGATATGTCTGCAGAGGTTTACACTAGATTCTTGCCTGGATATATTTCAGGTTTCTTCTCTAACTTAAATTTCTCAAGTCTTCATGATGTCTATATAACTAATTTTAGTTGCTTCCTGCAATCCCCCAAGCTCTTTGCTATACAATCAAACTTCCTTTGAGATCTACAGTTTTACTCACTATATTATCTTGCTCTCTTCCTTAAGTTCTTTCATTTGAAATGGCAATTGTCCTTCAATGAAAGCATTTTTTAACACCTTAATGAAATTCTTGTGAACCCATATTTGCCACAAATATTTTAGCAGTAATGAGCTCATGATTCTCTCTGCTGTTTATACCTGTCTATCAGTATCTCAGGACATCTCATCCTGCTGGGATGTTCTTGCTACAGCAGAACCTCATGGAAGTTTAGGTGCTAGATGACTAACTTCAATAGTAATACCATCTTCAAATCCTGGCCAATAAAAGTCATGGGAACTGTTCTGGAAAGAATTACACACCAGGTATGGGGGAACATTTTGTTTAACCTTGGCTACGGCTACCAGTGATTTTAAAACATTTAGTTTAAAAAGTTATTCCTCAATTGTATAATGCTCTTTCCTCATGAAGCCTTTCTCTGACTTCCTGTTTTCAAGGTAATGGTTCTACATTGCGGTGAACACCTTTAACTAAAGAATCAACAAACATTTTTCCAAGACTGCAAGACAATCCTCTGCCATGGTTTGTTGGCTCTCTGTGTGAGAGTATTTCAAGGGCAAGTATGCAACCTTCATGTTAAATGATGATGGAAGTTCAAGTGAACTTCAATAAAGTCTCGTTACTTTTCAGCTTTGGGAAAATAGCCAAGATACACACTGCAAGGACTAAATGAAAATAAACTAGCACAAATAGCTTCTTCAATCTGTGTTATTTACAAATTCACATAATGGATATATAAGTCAAGAGGCAGGCAGGTCCTTCCTTTGTGACTGACTGATAGCTACAGTAAGTAGCCCTGTCTCAGAGCTTTACCTTGTACCGGGACTCTGGCAATATCTCCAGTGCTAATAGCTAAGCTCCTCCCTCTCACTAGTGGACTCATCCTCTCTCATTTCATCTTTACTACTACTTCTATTCCAGCTTCTTTCAGTATGGGTGTCAAAATTCTAGGATTCACTTTGTATTAATCAAGGAAAACTTTGAGAGAAATATTTTTACAAATATATAGTGCTCACAGGGGAAAACCTCTCCCAGAATCATCATTAACCAAGATGACAGCATCTATATCCTCCTTGATCTGGACTCCTTAAACAACAAAAGTCACATCAATATCATGAACGCACCTTGCTCACATGTCAGTGACAGCACACGCACAACAGCACAGAACTCAGGATGAGTAAGTTTTTCAGCTGCTCTCAGTAGCTCATCTTCAGTAACCACATTAACAGTAATCACAGGTGCTTTCTAATTTCGCAAAACTCTGTACTAAAAGAATTTAAATTCCTATTCAGGAGTAGATCTGAATTTTGTCTTCAAGCAAAGTCTTTCCCAATAGTGATGACAACTACCCTGTGATACACAGTAAAGTCACTGGTTTAAAAAAAAAACAACAAAACACCACACCATCAACTGCTGTTTTGAAGTCACTACTGACTACAAAGTCATGCTGGAATGTACCACATACCAATTAAAATATATTGTAGCTATAGCCTAATATAATACCTCTCTAAGCCACTAAAGAAACTTCCCTGTGGGGCATACGTGAAGTTTGACATACTTTTTGTAACTACACCAAAGAGGGGGTTTTCTGCTACATCTCGCTGTAAAAATGTATTATTCTCAGAGTCAGTGCAGACTCTGCTTCTTTAGGATGCTCCTGCAGCTCATAAAAGGAGAAATCAGTTGAGCAGGCAGTAACTGAATAATTATAATACTTATACAGCATACAGGCTTCGACCAAGTCAGACATACTTGATCTGCCTACAGTACCTCTGCCCTTTCTCTGAGGGCTTTATCCATATACCTGATTTTAGCAAGAGCATTTTGGTACAATGGACAGACAATTTTAGAACGAAAAGCAATGAGGGTGCCTCAGCTACCACAGATACGCTGGGAACTGTTCACTTCAACACACCCATTCACAGCCCAGCACTGCTGCAGCCATTACAGAAGTATGCACTATTGCTCAGACAAATAAGATATGTATTTAGTATACATACACACACAGCTCTTGGGTGACAATGGCCATGAAAAATGTATTTTGTTAGTCTCTTGAAGCCAATGAGTAGAAAAATAATGTAGAAGTATAATTGTTATCCCTAGCCACAAAATGCCTCAAGGCAGTTGTTGTCACAGTGAGAGTCTGTTAAAAGCATGGCCATTTCCCTCAAGCATGGTTGAGCCTGCACCATGTGAAATTTCAAAAGCATATTCTCATTTTGGACATAGAAATTTCATTTTTTTTCTCTGTATTAATGTTTCATTTTAAAATACAAATATTTCAAGCAGATAACAAAGACACAAAAAATTAATTGATAAACAACTGAATTTTGCAGTCAAATCTAACCCTCTGTGTTCCAAAATCTTGCCAGTCTGCCCCAAATAAACCTTAAGAAGTCAGAAACAAGCATGCTTGGCATAAAAGCTCTCCAAATTTCAGCCACAGATAACTGCAGTTTTGCTTCTATTCAGCCAGGCTATGTCCAAATGCAGTATGTTTTATCTGTTAGTTCTGCCCATGTAAGTTCAAGAATGCAGTGGTTGTATGTTGGGGGGGGGGTTCCACTCACCCCCCCACCCCCCCACCCCCCCTTTTCTCTACTGTCTGAAATGGAGCTGGGAGAGAAAACTAAGTCTGTAACACCAGTCACATTGTCGAACCAAGCTTTACCAGAGCTATTCTAAATTCCCTCATGTACTTCTGTTCTTAGTTTAAACTTAACTTTAATGATCTGCAATTCACTTTTTATAGATCTGGAATTGCCCTTTACAAGCAATACACAGCTTTCCGTGATTGTACAGACCAGCACAGCTGAAGTTACAGTTCTAAACCATCTCTGATAACTCTTCCAAATAATAAAACTTTATATAGATGCAAGAAAGCTGTTAGCTCTCTAGCAGAAGAGTTCTTGGTGTCTGAAGCATAAACCTATTAGCAACCATAAGTGTTTTCATTCATAAAAAACTTACGTGTTTCTGTTAGACAAAGCTTCAGTAAACATAATCCAAAAGTTGCCCATAAGAAGCTGGCCATTGTTTTCTTGGAACTGTTTTGCAAAATCCAGAGATCCTTGCAAGCTGCGGAAAGAAGGAAAGCCCTGACGCTCGTTAAGCCTGCAGTCAATGAGTCTGAAGTTTGCTGCACTTTTTATTCAGATTCAAAGGAACTGAAGTAATGACATAACTGGGAGGGGGAGCTCCATCAAAAGTCACACCCATATTGCAACAAAAGTTACCCAGCAGTGGAAGAAGGAGGGGGGAAGGGGGGAGCTAGTACTGACTAAGCAGCCACACTCGAGTTTTAAAGAGGCACTAAACCTCCTCTTCTTACACAAGTACAGTTAAAAGTTATACTTACTGCACTTGCAGGAAAATTTGTACAATCTTGCATGAGTTAGCGCAGAAAGGCACTGTTTGTTATAAGCCTCCCCTCCTGCATTTTAAAATCTCATCATAAAGCACTGGATTTTCTGAACCCCAGCAACACACCTACAACTGCCCACAGGTTTCCCCTAAATATTTTGCTTATTTTGTCCCATCTCATCATTTTCTCTTTTTGCAGTTCTATTTAAAGCAAATGAAATGCCTGCTCTGCAATGGACCTGTCTAAAATGCTTCTATTTGTCCCTGGAGGGTAACCATGCACAGAAGGTAAGTCAAGGCAGCTCAGTCTCCCACAGCCCATTCTGCCCTGGGCTTCTCCGCACAGGCTGCTCCAACAACAGTGGTAACCGATGCCAGTGCCAGCAGTGATACTGAGGACTAAGGCTGCTATTTTATTGTGTCAATGGTATGAGGTACAGGACGAATTATTCCTGCTATTCCAAATTTGCAAAGCAGAGAAACAGGATAAGAACATACGACAGTCTTTGACATTCAGATGAGGTCTCAGTTCCTGAGGGACTTATGTTCATTGCAGTGTCAGGTTTTGTGTGACTGTAGATGCCACATGAAATCCCTGGTGAAAACCTCAAAGCCTCTGTAGATAAGCGAAAGCTATGTCTGCTGTGTGCCTTAGTGATTTCTCATGGTTTCTTCATACACTGGCCTCTCTTCAGAGCTGCAGAATTGCAGCAGTGGTTTGTGTGCAGTGGAATGAGGGGTTGGGTCAGGGATCACCAAAGCCAGTACATCTCACCTTTAACAACCCACATGTGGCAATGATTGACAGCCAGTAATGCCTAGATTTCAGTTTCACTCGGCAAATTTGAAATGAATAGTTCTATATCAGATTACCATTTTGCCAGCCCTCCCACTTGAAAGAATTTTCTCACTAATTTTTAATCTCTGTTAACATGAACAATGGAAAAATACAGACAGGTCTTTCCAGCTACAGGCACAAGAACATTACACAAAGAGGTTTTCAGGACTTCGCCTTTTCTTTGACTTTTGACTTACACATGGTTGGCTATCCTTTCCTCAATCAGCCAAATTTTTAGCAACAGGTTCTAACAGGCTTTTCCTACGGGTCTAGAATATCTGATGGGACAAAGTTAAAGTGAAAATCTTTCCTTAAAACACAGGGGATCTTTTTATTAAGAAGCTAGCAACTTTGAAGTTACAGATAAAACACATTTTATTTAGCGAATACGCTACTTTTTCTTTTGAAACAAATGGCTTTATAAGCAAGGAAAAAACAATCTCCTATATACCTCACTGTTTATAGCAGTGGAAAAGAAATAGTTCTGTGAATTCCTGTATGTTTATAGCTTGGCATCAAATTATATGAATGAAGTCTAGTGGGATTTAAAGAGCTGGTGCACAGTTAATGCATGTTTTAAGGTTGTTAAGCTTATCTTTTTCTTCAATTGCTAAATGAGGTTTACAATTCACCCCTATAGATGAAAATGAAGAATGGAGTATTTAATTAAAATTTAGGTATCTTTGAGTCTTATTTTTTGGTAAACATAAAATACCTCTCTGTTAATGTCCTGTATTCACAATTACATGGAATGAAAAAGTGAAAGTAAGTTTTATCTGGCACAGGTAAGTGGAGAAAAATGTCTGTTTCAGGGATGTGAGCAAGTGTTACAGAAGCAGAACTCTTATTTTATCAGGGCTGGAAATTCCTAGTCTCTCCACGGTCTGAAGTTTCAAATTCTAGCCGTTCTGACATCAGATTATGGACAGGTTGCTTTCTCAATGCTGAATGTTATTCGATATGCATCTTAGTGTGTTTGGTGGGGATGAATGGTATTCCACTCTGGAAATTCTGTCTTGCTTGTTACTCTATAAAATTGGGTTAAGATTAGGCACATTTAGACCAATTTCATGAGTGTGCTAATACCTAATGCAAAAGGAAGAGACAGCTGTGTACAAGAAAAATAATTCATCACAGCACGTCATTTCATGTGATAAGCACAGAAATAATTAATGAATTGGATGTATATAACATGTAAGTTTATCCATTTCACATGCCATCTGCCTGCTTACATGCCAGCCTAGGACACACACTTGCATTCCAATGCACTGAACACTTCAAAGAACTACCATTAACAAACAAATAAAAAAGCTGACACAAAAGTATTTCCTTCTTTCCCACCCAAAAATGGAATTTCTCCCCTAAAACATGTTGCCCTGAAGTAAGCAGCAGTCCAAATTTAGAGTACAGGGCCTGATGCTACCCAGAAAATTTAGTCAAAGGAGATGTACAGCTCTAGGAAAAGGGGGGTTTTGGTGGTTTTTGTTTGTTTGTTTGTTTGTTTGTTTGTTTTGGGAGTTTCTTTGTGAGAAATACATAACTTTTCCTTTAGCTTAAGACAATATTTGTATATAGGAACAGAAAAATCCTAAATCAAATCTTCAGCTGAGGAAATGCCACAGACCATCACTTTAAGTTGAGCCTATCATTTTTTTCCCATTCCCATGTTCTGATGATTTATATGTTAACAACACAAATCACATAGTTAAATGTTTAAACTTTTGGAATTTGCTTACTCTGTTGGCAACAAGCAGTTAAATTACTGGCACTAAAAATTTGTAAAATAATAAATGGTACCAAATAATTAAATTAAGTTTTCAAAAGAGAACGAAACAATACAACTAAAAAGAATAAACCCCCAGCATGTTAAAAAGTGTTTTCCTGTGAAGCCTTTGAAATAGCAGATACTGAATCTATGATGGTGCAATATAGTACAGAAGCACCAAAATAACTCAGGCATGATTTTATCACATACATGAACTGTAGCCAGCACCAATTAATTTTGATAAAAATCCTATTAGGGAGTATGTGTTTTAGAGCCCTAGAAAAGGAACATGGATGGCTTACAGTGATATAGAGATATTTTTGTGGGAATCCCTATAGAGGATAAAATTCTGGCCTAGCTGAAGTCAAAGGCCAAAATTCCACGGAATTCAGTGGGGCAGCATCTCCTTATAATGTATACTTACTTGGATGTTGTTATGTGGACAGATCAGAAAGTGAATGTACCTGAACTTACAATGAAAAGAGAGACACCAATGGAGAGTGGTTTCATGATCAAATGGGAACAACTGAAAGGTGGGAAGAATGAAATTTTTTTTTCTGTCAAAATAGTTGGCATGTCTATTGTAAAAACCAGAAACTTCAAAAAAGGAAGCTCTCTATTTGAAAACCTTTTCTTTTCCCACTATTATCAGCAGACTTTTTTTTAAAAAAATAAAATATTAAAAACATCCTTTCCTGAACGTATTGTAGTGGAAATTTCAAGTTTGTTATGGGGAGCTGAAGAACGTAGTCTTGGTGAACATAAAAAGTACAAATCTCATTAAGTAATTCTAGTCATGGCAGCATACATTCAGCACAGACTACAGCTGGTCTGTGAGACTGGCTGTAAATCAGTTTTGGGAGAGGAGTGAGGATTTTATACTCATTTAACTGTAATGTCAATAAGATATGGTATTTTTAATAAGATTTCCTCCTATGTCCCTAGACTGCAATCTTGTTTCTGCGTTTCAGACTGGATTTAATTTCCATGATCAACCCTGAAACCAGCTTTTGTAATGGAAACAGTTGTAAATACTTCAGCGTAGCAAATCCTGTACTGCACACTTGGGCATGGAGTGCTGGTGGGAAGGCATAAGAGCCTGTGCTGGTTTAAGCCAGAAAAGCTACTCTTTTGGCTGGAGGGCAAGCACTCCCTTGGGAAGTTGGGCACCCGGTTCTACTCCCATCAGCCTTTTGTTCCTAGACGTAATTTACAGCCTGTGTCCTGCAGAGAGTTAGGAAGATGAACAATGGCTCCTAGTTGTTTACTTCTGAGAAAGGCAGCAACCCAGATTGGCACCTACTGCGTGGATTCATCAGCCTGTTTTACTGGTTTGCCCCAGATCCCTAAACAACTCACTAATCCGACACAGGCAAAAATCTTGACAGCCAGAATCGCTCAATTAGGCCATAAGAAACTCTTTACAGCAAGGTTTCTCCTGTGGCAGACCATGTGGCCCCATCAGCTTGCTTGTTCCTAGCACCATCCCAAATCACTCGGTCCCTGGCTGACCTCCATGGCTCCCAGCAGAGCACAGGCAGGCAATGACAGTACCAGTTCCCATTCACAGCTCTTGTACCACTCTACCCAGTTAGTTACTACATTGCTGCTGGAGATGGGGCAGGAAACCTGTACATAGCAGCTGCCACCGGCTGTCCAAGCATGCAGCACAGGCATGCTGAATGCATCAGTGACTAACTGAGCCACAAGCAGCTGTGTAGAGAGCTGGGGGTGGGGGGAGTACAGGGGGAACCGAGGGGAGAAGGAGAGACATTTTCTCTGTAGGTGGTTCTAGCCTGTCTCTGCCCCTCCCTCCCGCTGGTTGGGCCTCCCAGCACACACCATGCAACAAGAACCTGGAAACCGATATATCAGAGCACGAATTACCATTTTTGCACCAAGCATTCTGTATTCCCACTTTCATTTCTTTCATTTGCAGTTCAAGGATAGGTAAATCGGGCTCCGGGCCACCTGCAGGATGTGCTCTTTCTCATCTCCCTCACTCTCCCCCCCACTGTCTTCCCATTCTTTTCCCTTTAATTTTGCTTCTTCTACTTTGACTTCTCTCTCTCCTCTCCACTCATTTATCCTTCTCCTTAGCCCCCCTCCTTTCTTATTCACTCTCTGTTCTATGCAGCATGTTAGAATAATTAAATCAAATATTTAAACCTCCAGAAGAGCAGGTGAGCTTTCAAAAAATGCAAACATTCACACAACTCGGGAAACACTTGGTATTTGCATAGGCAAACTGTTAACTGTACCTACGGATAAATCCTTAGGGGCTCTTATGCCTAATATGGACCTGGCCAAAGACAGTCAAAGTCAAGGAAAGTTTTCTACTGCTTTTGAGGAATTTTGAGTCAAGCCAGATGTGAACAGTGTTTGATTTAGTCCCAGTATCTATATTATGATAACTCTGCATGCAGTGTTACGTTTTTCCTCTGTATATACATAATCTGAGAGGATAGAGGGATTACATCAGATTTATAGCTACTGATAAAATATTTTCATATCTAAAGAAAGTAAGAACCAGATTTTAGTTGGATTCATTAATGGAAAAATTTCTGTTCACACCAGGTCTGTTTGTGCCAGTCTTGCCATAGCCATATTTAGGCTGTGCCCTAAACATAGAAGTGTGGGAATGAATAGTTAAGCCTGTCTTTTCCAGTTACCAGGAACACTAAAACCAGACCTGGTCTGTATATATAAACAGAAACTTACTGAATTTCAGCAGCCTCCCTGTTAGTCAGTTTATGACCACTGTGAAAGGTGGAAGGGAAGGAAAAGTATTCTAATTTTAGACCATAATAGGCATGTTTGTTTTCAGACACAAAGATAATAGCTAGTTCCAGTCTGGCTTTAGGAGGGAAGGTGCAGGTGTGTGCACATCATATGGTGAACAGGGTGAGGAGGCCGACAGGCATAACAATGCTAAGTTTTGGAATGCTAAACTTGCTGCATAAAATATACGCCAAGCAGTCTGCCCCTCTTACATGACTTTAGGTAATGCTTTACTTCAGCAGTAGCATCTTCTTCCTCAAACAGGCAGTCCTTTTGCCTTGTTGGATATGCACACATCAGCAGCAACTATCATTTCCCCCTTTCCCCAAAAATAACATATTTTCAGACACTGTTAGGTCTGCAGGTTAAACATAGCCAGGAATCAATTAATTTGGTTCCTCCTGGTGCAACAGCAGAAGCTTCTTTACCGAATATCAAACCTTCCCGCCTAGGCATACCCAGACAAAGCCAGGGCAGCTGTCTCCCTGAGCCCACCTGGAAAACAGGGAGCCCAGGGAGGTGCCTCAGATCCAAACAGCACTAAGCGTCCATCCATGGATGGAGAATACACAAGGCAGGACACCCCAGCACCACCACCACCGCCACCAGTTTGCTCCTTGGAGTTCACTCGGAGCATGTAGAGGTGGCAATTAGGAAAGCATTTTTCATTTCTGAGCTGTACATAATTTATATGGGAATTGTCAAGGAAAATAAATGACGACTTCTGAAGGAAATTGCTTTCTTTATATAAATAAGCAAAAGGACATAATTCTGGGTGACTCTGGAGGCAGGAGTTTTGTGTGAGGCTGGCAAAGAGGCACAGAAAATAGATTTCACAAAATTAGCGAGACCAAAACTCTGGTTTTGCACATTTCCATGTTCCTGAATTTCTGGTAAAAAAACAGATAAGGGAGGAGCTGAATGTTATTACAACACAGTGAGTTTATCTTAGAACTGCGAATTGTCACACTAGACCACACATCCATTGCCTACTCAACAACTTGGCTTAAGTAACAATGAAAGCCGATATTTTAGAAATGAAAAATAAACACTCATCTGGGATATTATTACATGGTCGGTAAGAGTTCAATTATGCATTGAAGCTTATTTCTTTCATTACATATCTAGAAAACACAGCTGTGTTTGAGAAAGTATGTTTCTTACTGACCAAAAGCTGATACTACCTGTGGTTTATTTGCTTTGTCTTTTCTTGAGTAATATTGTGTGACAATAACTTACTGAAGTTAAGAAAAAACTATTACCTTGAATATGATTTTGAAAACGTGCTTGCATTCAGTTGCAGTCCTTTCAGGTTGCCTTTTGAGGAATGATTGGGGTGACAGAGATATCAACTGGACAGAAAATCTCTACAGAAAAAAGAAATTCAATGGTTTATGCAATTGTAAATTACAATATTTTCACTTTGCTGGTGTTTTATATAAATACACTAATCATCAAATGACGCAGTATCACACGATCATCATTGCTAACCAATCTCATATAATTTTTCGGTTCCTGCACACTACTTTTTCAACCATTTGTGATTAATTTGTAAATAAAACACTTGTTCAGGAATTTACCAAATTCTTTTGAATAATGCATATCTAAATAGTTGCAATGTGTTCACTAACTTTTAATTTGCAGAAATATGCAACTAGCAAGAAATAAAGTATCATGAGTTATTTGTTCACCTCTAAAACATTACTTATATATGCTAAACATTTTATTGAATTGTTGGAAGGATTAAGCAGGTCATGTCTGAACAGCATTTTGAACAAGTCAGATCTGGAAAGCTATTAAGACTCCTTGAGATGTTAAAGTTTCAGCCAACTTGCACTGAATTTACAAGAAATGATCTATGCCTGAGTCATCTGAGATTTCAAAGATATGATACGAGAGCAAATTCAGTAATATACAAATGGATATGAGAACTAACAAGAGAGTTTGCAGTTTATTTGCTGTCCGTTGTACCTGGAAGTCCCATCAGCAAAAGGCCCCTCTTGCTATCTTTTGCAAGATACTTTTAAGGTAAAGGTGGTTATACACATAAAGATTTAGTTGGGATTCACACTCCACTCAGTTTCTTTTCTGTAACGAACCCTTGTTTAATTGTTACAAGAATTTAATGAAAAGTTTCCCTAGGGGAATGGATAGAAGAGGCAGAAATAATAGAAGGAAGAAAAAAATGTCCTCTGAGTCTGATAGATCTGGTACTGTAATAAACTCTGCACACCACTACCTAACAAGCAGGAACTGCTAGTCAGTACCACAAAAAGAGTATCATACTAAACAGTTTTTTGAGTCGGGACAAATGGAATGTGTTGAGTGCACTCCTACAAAGCTTCTTTCCCTTATACAGGAGGAAAGTCACTGCTTGGTATTAGCTAGCTCGGGAAGGACAGACCTACACTAACATCAACTCTAACAAATCTATTACTCCCCAGGTGATTAATTATATAAGGCATATCTCAAGGGGTATAGATGTGAGATAGACAGGCTATGAATGTTCAACAGTCTAGTTCAAATAAAGATATAAGGATACTAAAGCTTATCTCAACTATTTAAGGATTCCTTTTTAACTTCTCCCTCCCATATTCAAATTCATTTCTTATCCCAGCCTAGCTAGTTTTTCCTCTCTCCTTAATCACACATTTCTTTACAGACAGATATCTGAAACTCAGTTCACATGGCCCAGTCTTTGCCGAACTTAGCAGTTCCAGAATATTTTGCACTTTTTCTAGCTTAGCCCATTAGAGAACTAATTGAAGCACTCATAGGGAACTGAGAAATAAAAAGGTAAAAATACACCATACTCTGCTAGTCACATGCAGCCAGAAACTCTTACTGAATGTCTGAGGAAATTCAGATTGCATGTCTCAAGAGATTACTCATTTCCTTCCAAAATATGGGTGCGTCAGGTAGAGGGCAGAGCCGATCCTTTGCACAATATTGTTAAGTATGAGAATTTCAGAGAACAGAGATATCATTTTTCTCTAACTGCAAATATAGGTTACAGTCTTAATTATTCAGATTGTGATAATCTGAATTAGAATGCAGTCAAGGCTATAAGACTTAACACACAGCTACGGGTGAGTAGGACCAGAGTATTTGATTGTACTGGTTTTTTGCCTGGGATGTGGAAGACACCATGTAAGTCCTTTACCTGCTATGACCACTTCAACCACAACTGCCTTCCCAAGAGTGTGCATTAGCTAGTGGACAGTTTTGTCCCCTTGAGCTGGGTGTCTCTCAAGCAATTGTGTTGAAGTTGCTCTATTTTGCTTAGACTGTTAGCGAAATATTAGGCCAAATAGAGAAACAGAACCTATGGCAGGGTGGCTTTGTTTAACACTCTTGTGGGAGAACTGAGGTCCTCTTATTTCCTCAGGGAGCAGGCAGTTTAGCATGTATTTGCACATCTGAATAGCAAAGAAAGCTCCAGCCTGCTGTCAGCTGAACCTGCTTCAGACCTGAAAACATTGTAACCACAATTGTATGGCATTGCATATGATCTAATTAGCCTTGCAGATAAACCTAACTAGCTAGGGCCAGCTGCATTCTGGTAGTCCTCTATGGCTTTCAGGAACTAATGTCTCTACATAGCTTGCTGTTGCATCATGTGGAAGTACCAGCTGGGTACATCTCTTCGCCCTCTTCTACAGTATGCTGTAGTGGTGTCCCTAGTCCCTTGAGGTGAGCCTACCTGAAGAACACAGCACATTGTGGGACTTAGCCATGAGTCACCAGTAACACTGCTTGTGGCCTTTCAAATAAGAAAGGGGATATCTTTCACTGAAGTCTGGAGCAGCCTGTCCTTTCTCCACCTCACCCTTTTTTTCTTTTGCAAGGCTCTGCAGGATTTCAGATTTTGATGGTATGGATTTAGGTTGCAGAAACAGATTTTGGCCTTGCCAAATAAGAATTTCTTTGCCAAGCAGGAAGTCGTGGCCAAGCAAGACTAGGAAAAATTCCTCCTGAGACTCAACTGGAGGAAGTGGTAAAATTCAGACAGGAAAAAAATGAGCTGAGTATTAGGAAGATCCTGCTACGGTACCAGCTACATAGTGGAATAGCTTCTGAGAACATGCTCATCCTTGCTGAATGATGGGTGAGATGACTAGACCTTTTAACCTATGAGTCTGTGATTCACTTAAGAGGATCCCACATCTCAAGTGCTGTACTAGAAACATCTGAACAGTCACTGAAACCAGCACTAGGAATTAATCACATCATGGTGGGATTTGCCACTCCTCAGAGACTGTGAAAGCAGCCCCACAGCTTTCAGTCTGAAACTCAGTTAGTAGCTTCCTCTGTTTCTTGGAACACAGGTTAATTACTTCATGGAAAAGAACTTTTGTATAGAAGTTTTGTATTTTAACCTGTCTCATCTCTATTCATGTTATTGACCATCTCACAGACTTCCTGGATTTTACATTCCTCAAGAATCTATTTGATCATCCCTGATAGATGAGAGATTATCAGTAGATAGCCAATTACTAGATGAAAAATGAGGAATAGTCTGAATATGAATCTGTGAGATTAATTCTTAATGGTCTCTTACTCTGTGCTCCAAACTTATCTACACTTTCCTCCACTCAGCACTTTTGTCATGGAAAGGCAGCACCATGTTCTGGGCTGTGCAATGCAATTAGAGCCTTACAGGATCAAGATCTTAGAAAAATTTCTACTGCCTCACAGATTCAGTAATTGCTTTTTACATAAACAAGAGAAAACATACTGTTTGATGCCTGACTGAATTGAGAATTCAAGTCACAGGCATTGTAAAAAAAAATCTATATGCAAAAGGGAGCTCTAAAGGTACATATAGTGATCTTTCAGGTCAAGCACACTCTCATTGCCATGCTATTACCTATTTTTTCCACATTGAGCTTTACTTTGCAAATGATGGTCACTTTTTAGAATGGTAGAAGTTGCTAAGGAATATTGGAAATAGCAACTGTGCAGGTCTGAGTTGTTTCATAAATTCGTGAGTGGAGTGATACAGAGGGGAAAAAATCGTAGAAAAAAGGGACACAGGATTTGAAACATGGGTACCAGGACTGGGCTAAACACTTTCTTTTCTGGTCGATATTATTATAATGTGGCAAACGATTAATTTCTAAGCTGCAGCTCAGAAACAGGAAATATATAATGCCCTTTTCCTATAAATATGGTAGTAGAGTAAGGAACAAGTATAAGATCTGTCAGGAGAAAGGTTTTTACTACTTAAAATATTACCTCTAGAGATACAGAGCTCTCAAGCAAAATGTATTTATATATTGTCCTTCAGATGAGCCTTTACAATGCCCATTCATGTGCAAAGTTTTAGCCATGCAACACTGACAACACAAGCAACACTAAAATATCTTTATAAATCTGAGAGCCACGAGACAAGTTATAGAGAGCTGGGTAAAAAAAGGAGGGGAGTTCCGGGAGAGGTTCACATGATGATGACTCCTTTTCCTTTCTGGGGCAGAGCTGAGCTGAGATGGTCACACAGAGTAACCCAGCAACACTAGCCACAGCCATTCTTTCCTACAGAGATGCAAGTTCACAAGAAGCTTTGGTCCCACCTGAGCCTTCCCTATCGATAAGCAGTCTCAGAATTAAACTATGCAAGGATTATGAGCTACAGTTTGATCTTCTGTATATTTAGGTTTTGATCCCTTGTTCTAAATGTAAAAACTCTAAGATGGAGTTGTACATTTAGACGTAGAAAATTGATTTCTTCATCTGAATAGAGATTCCTTTTCCATGTCAGCATAAAAACACCTTTTTCCAAAACAAACATAATTTATGACAGTTTGAAGCCTTTCAGTATTTTGAGACCTGAGTACTGTCAGCCACTCTGCAAGTTGGTATGGAAAACATTCTGAATTCAGACGTTCAGCCTGTCTTCAGAAGAATCATGGTAAATGTACAACGCAAATGGCACTCAGATGTATTACTCGACGACCTCAAACAACAGTACAACAGAAAGAGAGTAAGATACAAAATAAATCTTAGAAATTTGGTCTGTTCCATGTTTGAAGTGTTAAAATCAAGGAGCTGGATTTCCCCATTTCGGTTGTAAAGTTTAGCTTTGGTTAGGAATCAAAACCTACCCCTAAAGCTGAACACTTAGAAATGTAGCAGTATTTCCAGTAAACCAATATGCCTCACTAAGCCAAACACTATGTTGTCTTTTCTTCCTATATATATCCCCTAAAACCCAATAGATTTTAGAAGGGAAACTCTCAAGTCTCAAGGATTTCTATAAACCTCAGCTTGCCTTCTCTGTTAAATCAAAGACACACCAGAATTTGCATCTCTGATGATTGCTGTGAGGTGGAAAGAGGTGCAAACAGCAGAGAAAAGGTGAGCCTTGAGAGAATTCAGAAACCTGCTTTAAGCCATAATCTCAAATCAGATACAAACTTGAGAAAAGACATGTGAGCCACGATATGGACAGAGAACTCATTTCCACCCAGCAATTAAGACTGCATTGTCTCAATCAGTAATCATTTGCATGTAATCACCACCTACTAACACTCATTCTGGATAAACAGAAATTTACTTCTTAAATTTATTTTTTACCTCAGCATCAAACACATTTGTTTAATTATTTAAAAAAGCTTTTGAAATGGAATCAGAAGCGATATGTGAGGGTTATAAATCAAATTCAGTTTCCAAAGTTTCCAAATGAACACACATTTTTCTCAACATCCACCTTAGTCCAATCATTTCTTTCCTCTGCATGTGGCTACATGATGAGTGAAGGAAAGACATAAATAACCATGCCAAGTATTTGGCAATAAACTCTCTCTATTATAGTCAAGAAATTGCACATCAGATGAGAAGCTGCAAAACTTAATTAAAAGGAAACACAGTTGCACCATTTGTTACACTGTTGTTTTTTTGTTGTTGTTGGCTGGGGTTTTTTTTGGTTGGATTGTTTTGGGTTTTTTTTTTTAGTTACAGTTTATTTTAAATTTACAGAAATCCTCAACATCCTCTTAAGGGAAATAAAGGTCTCAGCTATGCAAGTAGATTATAGAAAGAACCAAAATGGCATTCAAAGATTGCTTGGTTTAAATATTCCTCTGTATTTCTGCACAGTTGCTCTGCTATAATTTCTGATACGGTTGTATCTATTTTCATTTTGACATGCAAATGAAGGCTGAAACTTCCACAGCAGCATGTAGTCATCTTAAGACATTTGTGTGTGTGTATATATATATATTACATATATGTATGTGTATGTAAAACAAGAAGTTTTATGAATCACCCATCACATATTTAAAGAACGAAACTATAAGAATACATGAGAAGGGGATTCCTGAAGGACTTCAGTAGAATTCAGCTATGGCATTAACCCAAATCAAGGAACCACATCCCAGTATCTCTCTGAGATACTTTGGTTCTGACTTCTGTGATTTCCTTGAGGTTCTTAATCCTGATCAGGTTTAAATAAGGTAGGTACTAAAACTGATCAGCTCTTTAAAGACAAGGGAAATTCCAGTGCAAAGTCACTACTGCTACCACTGACCATATTTTAAAACAGAAACAACCTAGTTTTCTCTCTCTTTGATGTGGGAGAGTAGGAATTATTTTTTTTCAGATATGTTTTTACATAAGTAGCTACCTATATACTTTTAGTGCTAGATTCCTACATCCAAGCAGTCGTTCTGAGCCGTGATGCTGTGTGAATGGAATTATTGTCTTGGAAAATTGAGGAATCTACCTAAACCTCAGAGGAATGTGAGATTTTAGAAATAGCCCTATTCCTCTGTAGATTTCCTGCCATAGCTATAGGAAATGCCCTTTATAGATCCCATTCGGAGGTACTTGGCTTGTCCACTCTATAGGGAACTCTGGGTGAGGTTCTGGCTTCTATTTGGGAAGCCATAGAGATGACACATCTAAGTATTAGGTATCCAAGTGCTTTACTGGATCTAACCTAAAAAAGTACGTTCCTTGAAAGTTATGTCAGTAATTCTGACTGGTTTCAGTGGGACTATTCTTGAGCTTAAATTTGTGAGTTTAGGTACTTTGCTGAATGAGAGAGCTCATGTGGTTAACTGATCACTGATTACTAAAAAGGCATTATTATACATGAACTTTCTTCTGTTTCTGTTACTTATAACCTGACAAAATATGTTTTATCTGCTGCCATTGTATTTGCTTTTCACTGTACACTGCTTTAAATCCCCCAGAGTGGCTGCTTAGGATATATAGTGAAACAAGTTTTCTGTGTTTTTTCCTAAACTCTGTAATATAAATTCTGTCCAGGCAAATCACACTTTTAACTGATAAGATATGGAAGACTGATATGTAAGATAGGAAATAATGAATTAAAACAAGATTTCTTTGATGTTTTGCAGCACCTTCTTGCATTTTTTTTCCAAACAAATCTAGGAAAGACATGAATGTTTATTACAAGGAAACACCAAGCAAAGAAACATCAACCCTGTGTGTTTAAGGCATGAAAAAAAGAAAGCTATTATCGTATTTAATGTGTATTGCAATTGCTTTATATAATCCTAAATTATCCTTAGGGGACCTGAAGTATGTTCTGAAATGTAGAGTTATTTGACCAAATCATTAAAATATTCTTTGATTCCTGACATCTCATAAATGGAATGAATAGTTCATGCTTTCAGCTCATTTCAGATCTGTGTAGCTCAAAAGTGAAGTCAAGTAATTGTAACAATAAAGTCTTTATTTCTGTCAATGACTCAGAATAGAGTAAAATAAGTTTTCTTCCATAACACCACATTATTACATTTTCCTGCAGCCAGAAACTGAGTGTGTAGGACTCTGGGAGGCATGGAGAACACCCCATTTTGCTTAGGAAATACCAGACAGACTGTAGCAATGAAGAGGTCAGGAGCTGAGCTGAGAGAGAGCAAAGTAAACTAGCAATTAAAGGAAACAAGAAAAGAAATTGTGAACAAGGAAAGTCAGCTTAAAATGTGATTTCAGGTGAACATTTCAAAAGATAGATTTACCTGCCAGCCTACCAGGAAGTAAGAGAGTTGAATCTGTGAAAGGGATTCAGGTGTCTCAAGGTTTTGTCTCTATCTCATTAGAATCTCTAATGCTACAGGAATGATACTAACTACAACAGAAGCATGTGTTTGGGGTTTTTTTTCCCTTTTGTGCAAGATCTAAAATCTACATCTTTGTGCGGTGCCTCCTCTTAACAGCTCACTGAAGAAACTTCTGACATCTCATTATTTTAGTACTTGAACTTCCCCTTTCTATAGTCTCCAAAAGACCCTGTTTCCCCCCTGCTACAACTAATCTCACCTTTTCCATCACAAAACATAACCAACATTTTAACCTAATTTAAGAAGTAGGTGTTTTGTATTTTTCATTTTTTAAATTTAATTCTTTCTTTAATTAGATTTTACAAAACTTATGTTAAACCAGTTTTTCTCTGGCAGGATATTAGTAAAAAACTGAGACCATGTAAGTTCTCTTTGAAAGATTCTTTAAAATTTTAAATAGAAGGTGTGTTTGACAGTGGGCTACCCGTATATCCTGGTGGTTTCACACAGAAAGCAGCCTAGCTTCAGTATGTGGTAACTCTCTGGATATCTGTAATGACTGACAGCACATGGATGAAGGTATTAGATACAGAGACATGTTCCATCACATTCCCTCTTGAATGCAAGTTCCTGTGTCACCGTACAGTCATCAGTGGCTCATGATATTGGTTCATCAAGTGCCTGTTTCATTCTCCAGGCAGCTTCAATTATTCCTAACTGCTGCTCAGGGACTATTGATGACAGCACATCTTGTTCAGACAAAAGTGCTCAAGACAAAAAGAAATTCATAAAGAGAAAGAAAATTGTTTACTTGCTAAAGAGTCTTTGAAACCCAGCTCTTTACTATCTTTCATAGTATCACCTAGTACAAGAAGTGTCCACATGTACTTCCACTCACTCAAAAAAAGAACAATTTCTTTTTATTCTGTTTTACCCATTGGACTGATGAGAATTCTGTCAAAAGAGAACAAAAAAGAAGTTGAATTAACAAGTTAATTCAAAGAAACTTTCTACACAGTCTGTTGCTGTTTTGTCTTGATTAAATAAAAATTAAAATGAAGAATGTTCTTACATGCCCTTACTTTTCTTTAAAGATATACATAAGAGTATATCTTCATGACTCTGGTAAATATCATTGCATAGCATGATATGAGATTAGATCCCTACTTTATTGCCGTGTTCAAAATAAATTTTTAGAAAGACAATTTCCCCACTATTATTCCTACTGCACTACAGAGAATATACATCTACTGTATTTATGTAGAACACATGGGCAGAGAGGAAGTTAGTGTTGCTGGTGACATATTTTTCCCCCCATGCTTAGCAGACTGTAAGACGCATGCTTTCAAAGCAGTAAGGCCTGTCAGTTTTTCCACCACCAATATGATCACAACTAGAATTAAATAATTCCCTCTACCATCGTATATGATGTTCTTTCCTTTCTTTTTATTTTATTTTTTCCCCAATGTTTCTGGCCTAAAACACAAAGCCTGAGCATAAACTGTCTTATTTCCTTCAGCACTCTAAGCAAAGTAGTTATCATCCCTCCCAGCTCTCAGGTTAGAACTCTGTATTTTAAATAAATTTGCAGTTATGACTTAGAAACTGAATTGATTACATGTTTATAAGAATATGTGTTTATTTTTATGTTCTCATGTATGCATATTTGGATCTTAATGGAAGAAATTATTAGATTAAGCAAGAAAGTGAAGCAGTGTTAATCAGTGCAGAAATGTTTATGTTGAGCCTAATAGTTTCTCCTTCAAAGGGTCTGAATGGGTATTCATTTATGCAATGAAAACAGAACAATTCCTCCAAAATGGATTTTCTCATTTGAAGAGATGAAGTTAAAATATTCATCACTTCTCTCTTACTGTGTTGGCCAGAGAAAGTAATTTATATTCTACTGCAATTAGAAATAACTAGATAGGTTCATTTTGACAAAAAACCTTCACAGTTCTCTCTTAAAACAGCAATTTTAAAGAGGAGCAAATAATTTTGTGCTCTATACTGAGGTATGTGGTCCCATTGGACTGAAAGGGAGTGTACATAGTGATCAGAATTTTACAGCATGTGAGAAAAAATTTCTAGCAGTGAGGCCTGTTTTCCTATACAATCACTCCCAAAGGAAATGACAATAATAATAGAGCCCAGCAAAGCAGTGGATAACATAAAATACTGAAAAAAATGCTTCTTTGACAGAACCAACAGACTAATTTGTATGTTTAAGCCATGTTGCTTCGGACATATGTAGATGTGCACAATTGAAAAATGAGCTTAAACAGATACACTACTTTGCTGAGAGGATTTGAAGATGCACTGCAGTGCTTGTAGGAATTTTGCATGGTTTGTGTATAATTACCTCCAAGGCAATGAGGAAAAATGTTTGTACAGGGATTAAGAAGATCAGAGGGTTATAAACACACAATACTATCTACATAAATACAAATGCAGGTCCAATTTTAACAACCTTCATGTACTTTTCCTGCCAGCCTACATTAAGTAAAGCCCTAAATTATATCAGTGACCAAGAATGCAGCCATTATTTAGAAAAAAATCTCAGGAATAAACCTGGTTCTTCCACAGTAAGATGTCCTTGGAGTTAGCTCGCATTTTTTCTAAACAGCAAGAGTTAGTAGTGACTCAAAAATTCAGTGTTGATGTCCACTGATGTCCTTGATAACCTTTCTTATACTCATTTCATGAAGAACAACAAACAAGTTCACAAAAAAAGCTTGCTTAAGTCCAGAATAACCAAGTTTCTCAGGGAAATCTGCTGCTTGCACCACTTCCATCTCACTTTTGTGATCTCAGAAATCAAAGCGGTTGCCATCTAGAACAACTCCTTTTTAATATATATATCCATATGGGCTCTGGAATCTCAGAATCAAAGCTTCATATGGTTTTAGTCACCAGATACTGAAGTGACGCAGAAGGGCAGGAGCAGCAGAATTACTGCCTCAAAGCATTCTCATAGCCCATATGGCTATACTTTTTGCTTTTCTATTACGTTTGTTTAGCACTCTTGCATCTAGCTAAATAATACTTGTGCATGATACTGACACATGCATTTTCCCAGAAAATTATTGAAGTTGTAGGTTTAATAAGTTGCAGTAATTGCATAATCTTTGATTTCAGTAAGGTAAACTGAAGTAATTTTAAAGAACATATTAATAATAATAAAACAAGAGATAATGTATAAGCTTTACTTTAGTCATTCTAGCAGCAGATCTCAAAGGAGTATTAGGATCTATCTATTTGAACTTAAAAACAATAAGGATGAAAATAAACTTTGCTTATATGCTTGATTTCAGGGTTCTACATTTCTTCTTCAAATTAATTTATGTTACCTTATTTATTTTCATATCACTTGCTGCAAACTGGATGCGTAATGTATTGCTCCTTGGTCTTGATATATAGATGCTGATTTTCTGTCCATCATTGATCCTGTCTGTTGGTCTGGGAAAACATATATTAGCTTACAAAATTTGTTCAGCTTTACTTGCCAGTGAATTAAATATTGGGGCAAGGGAATCATTTTTCATAAAACTAAGATCATTAACAGGAGGTACTCTAATTGGTTTTTCACATGACAAGAAGAGATTTTTTTAAAAAAGTAATTAAAGCCTTTTCTGATGTTTATAAAGAAAACATTGCAGAACTGACTAAAAATGAAATTGGCTTAAAAACAGTAAATGCAAAAATGAACCCAGGGTATTTTCATTCTTCACTAAGTAAACTGCAAAAAGCAAATAAACAGAAGCAACTGTGAAAACCAAAGTTGTTGTTTTTCCTCCCTGAACACCTTCTGATGTCCAGTACTTAGAAGTTGTTATCTATCATACAGTTACAGATTTTTCATTTTACATACTAAGTCGGCAGCAATCTTGTACTTTTGATCAGAGGCTCTGTTAATAATGTGATACATCTTTTACGCACACATTGATTGTGACACTCATTATGAACACATATGCTGATGATATCACCAACAACAGCAGTGAAGATGGAAGAAAGCCAGGCATTGGGGCCTCTTAGATGAGCCTGAGGAGGAAAGCCATTGAAAATAAGTAGTGCTAGGAGATTATTATATCTTATTGAGCCTTACTGCAAGACCAGTCGGTTTAATTGATCAACATGATATCAATGCCTTGGTCCTGGGAGCACAGGTTGAAAAAAGCACACACAAACAATATCAGTTACTTTCAGCAAGTTAAATAAGGAAATAAACTCATATTGAGGCCTCTGTTTAACCAGCTTGAATGAATAAAAAGGGAAATCAAAGCAGTGAAAAGAAGAGTTTGTTGAAGACCACTTGACCTGAAGAAGAAAACTGAGAAAGCAAATAAAGAAATAAAGATGTATTGTGAGTGGTCCACCTATATGAGCCTTATTAGGGTGTATGTACATGAGCCTCAGGGTTCAATAGTCCTACAACTATTTAAATAACTTGGCCATGGCAGTAATGCCAGGAGGCTGGTAAAGGTTCAGGTAACGATTTGTAGCTGTTTCTTTCAAGCTATGCAATGACTGAACTCTCATCAGTCCCCAAAATTAATCACAGAATCACAGAATGGCTGAGGTTGGAAGGGACCTCAGGAGGTATCTGATCTAAACCCCCTGCTCAAGCAGGGCCATCTAAAGCCAATTGTGCGGGATCATGTCCATACAGCTTTTAAATATCCCTGAGGATGGAGACTCCCCAACCTCCCTGGGCAACCTGTGCTAGTGCTTGGTCACCCTCAGAGAAAAAAGTGTTTCCTGACATTCAGAAGAAACATCCTGTGTTTCAGTTTGTGCCCATTGCCTCTGGTCCTGTTACTGAGCACCACTGAAAAGAGCCTGGCTCTGTCTTAATTACTGCCTCCCTTGAGGTATTCAAATAAATGTGTAAGATCCCTCCTGAACGTTCTCTTCAGCCTAAACAGTTCCAGCTCTCTCAGCCTTTCCTCATAAGAGAGATGCTCCAGTCCTTGCATCATCTTAGTGGCCCTTCATTATATTCTCTCCGGTCTGTCCATGTCTCTCATACTGGGGAGCCCGGAACTGGACACAGAACTCCAGGTGTGGCCTCACCAGTGCTGACCAAGGGAAGCATCACCTCCCTCAGCCTGCTGGAAATACTTTGCCTGATGCAGCCTAGGATACCATTAGTCTTCTCTGCAGCAAGGGCACATTACTGGCTCACGTTCAACTTGGTGTCCACCAGAACCCTCCGGTCCTTTTCTGCCAAGCTGTTTTCCAGCTGGGTGGCCCCCAGCATATAAATGTTATACATCTAACTTTTGAATATCTACACAGCTTTTTTAGCCATTGTTTTAATAATAGCATAATCATGGCCTTTTCCATCACACATGATATTTATTGCACAAGTTTTGGAAGAAAACAGCTGGTAACTTTGAAGCAATGAAGAGATGTACACTCCTTGCTCTGGAGGTTCAGAATGTCTAACTCGGTGTCTAATGTAATTAGCTAGGTCACATTTCACCACTGTAGTTATATTGTAAAGTGGAGCAGCTGGTGAGTATAAGCTTGACAATCCCTTCTAATAGACAAAATAACTTTCAAATGGAGAATCAAAGCAGTTTGCCAGGACTCTTGAATTATGCCCTGAATATGTCTTTGAAAATAACATTTTTGCTATGTTGTAGTTAGGACAGAGGGATCCTCTCATTGACCTAGTCCACTCAGCATTTTCAGTTTTCTTTTCTGTTGCAATTTCCAGAGAAAATGCTACATTGTACAAAGGTCAGATTAATCCAGCCTCATTGTACAAAGGTCAGATTATCCAACCTGGACTGTTAAACAGTGCATCAAGCATCTACAGCATTTAGTAGTAGACGGTCTTTAAAAGCTACCAAGATTTTGGTCTTGTTTCTGTGCAAGCCATCAGGGCAAAACAATTTTAATGGTTCAACCGTAAAAATGAAATGTTATGGACTCACTTCTAAAAAAGTGCTGATTTCACCTTGGAAGCAAAGCTAATACTTAACTGAGCAAGATATCGAGCAAAATGAAACAGCTGAATGAGTCTGGAACAATGTACTGGCTGAAATAGGATGGGGAAAAATGAAAATATTTACATTTGGAAGGAAGAAAGAGACACAAATGTCACTGTGTAAATTTTTGGTTTAGAAGATCCTATTATCAAATCAACAGGAGAAACCCCCAGAAAACAGGAGAACAGTTCAGACGTAGGTGTGGTCTAAGACATAAATAATCCCATATGTATACCAGAAACTTATTTCCAGTTAGTTATGGATCATAAAAAAAGAAATGCACAAAGAGCTGCTTGCTCTTTGCGGGATTCAGTTTCCTGTCTAGAAAACTGTTCTCTGCTCACAGTTGTGAAATATTCCCTGCAGCTGTACTAAAATACAAGGTACAGACCAACCACGTGAACTAGACTGCTGTGTATAACTGATCTGTCTGGCTATTTTTTTCACTACACCATGTTTTACGTAAACTTTATTGGAAATGATTTAAATTCTCCTACTCATTAAAGAGGAAGATATTAAATAACAACTGAGCCAAGAAAACAGAGACTCCTCTAGGAACTTTTCCATGTACTATTGATTCCTTTTTTACAGTTTGGTGTGGGTCTTTTTTATCTCTCAATTAATCAGGTGTTGTTTCATTTTCTGGTAAAAACACTGACTGAACAGGTACCATCTCAGTTAGAATACCCACGTATACAGTAAACATGCATGTGCTGCATCTAAGCGCTAAACCTCCTGTTCATTTTCTCCTTTGTGTTCCCAACTTTTGCTGAAATTATTCCTACAGAATCTCAACTCTGTATGCTTTTATGTGGTTTCTGCTATTGTCAAAACTCATTACCAGCTGCCAATATGAAAAGATCTGGACAGACCCAGCTCTCTTCCAGAAAACAGCATATTATCAATGGAAGGCATAGTAGATTCTTCCTCTATAGAAGCCAATGGAAAAAGGTTAGCAAAGACTGCATTCAGATTTTATCAAAGGGATTGAGAAATCAGTTTGCAAACCAATACTGGCATTTTATGGAAGCACTGCAATATTCTAGATCTAAAATATTTTCAAAGTATTTTTGACTTCTTTTTTTTATGCTTCCAAGCCGTCAGCAAGTTCTCAATTAAATTGTCCTTAAATACTGTTTACGAGAAAGTAATGCAGATCAACTTCCTCCTGCCAGATACTAAAGCGAGCTACTTCATTCATACAATTCATCTATTCAACTGCAACAGAGCTTATTTAACTAACTTTTTTTTCTGACTGATTTTTATGTTGCAGTTCCCCTCCCTTTCCTTCTTTTCTTATTTGTTCTCTTTAATTGTTAAATCCACTAAAAATTTCTTGCAAGAAATGTCAAACTTAATATGTTATGCATTTGAGGAGATAATTCAGACAGTTTGTTTTACGCTGTGTATTTATGTTTAATATGATCTCACAAAGGACCCTCTTATCGTGAACAAAGAGCTCTCAGATTATGGACTTCCCATTTGTTCAGCTGAAGACTTCTGCGGTTTGTAAGGCTGGACAGAAAGAACCAAGCAAAAGGAAGTTAAATTACGTAAAGGCCATTTGCTTCCACTATAAAGAAAGCCAAGTAGGGAGGAAAAAACCCATGAGGTTTCCTCTGAAGATTCTACCTTGCCATAGCAACCAAAGGATTTTTAGAACTAACAGATGAAAATGTCAATAATCCCTGATTCTTGAGAATTCAGGGTTTAGTTCCTCTCAGTCCTCTCATGCCTCTACACCAAAGCAGCTCTAGAATTCATGTTTCTATTTGATTCAAATGCTTAGCAGCAACTTAAAAATGCTTACAGCAGGCAGAACAATACTGACACGCCTGAATGGTAATTACTTTCTCCCAGACTTCCATTTAGAAACACAGTAGATATGTAGTGGCCAGAAATATATCACTGCAGTCTTTCCCATCCTGAGAACTAACAAGCCTCTTTTCCATGGAGCACTAGAAGGGGTCCAAATGTGCA
Organism: Falco biarmicus; assembly: GCF_023638135.1. Lineage (NCBI taxonomy): Eukaryota > Metazoa > Chordata > Aves > Falconiformes > Falconidae > Falco > Falco biarmicus. The sequence continues at coordinate 24,399,717 of NC_079294.1, read as the reverse complement.
GCTGAGATTTAAATAATGGCAGACAATGATCCAAAAGAAGACAGAGGATGCTTCAGCATTCTCTTAGTAAGTGGGTGACAGATCTGTTCATTGTATCAGGTGCTGTGCCAAGGAATGAATATCTGGTTTTGACCTTCAGTGGTTTGGGACCATAATAAGCTAAATCTCCCCTTCACCACATCGCTTGCCTCCCATGTGCTACCTAGAAAACACAATCTTGAAACTGTAGTTTCCTATTTGGTTCAGGAACAGAGAAATACTGCAGAAGTTGTTCCTAGTTAGAAATAACTACTGAAATGTGTTACTGTCCCTATCACATTTCATTAAATGGGATTGAGTTACTAAGAAGATGTCAAAGGAAAAATAAAGATTTATGGTGTACATCCATTTGTACAGGACAATCCTGTTATCTTCTGTAACCAGAAGCTGTTTTAGCCTCACACTTAAATTGCTCTATATTAGCTAGATTTTAATGGCTACGCTTGTACACTTCTGCAACTGCAAATTGTTTATCAAAAAATATAATAAGCTATATAACCTAAAGAATGACAGTTCCAAAAAGGAACATGCTGCAATTTTCTGGCAACAGATCAGAAGTTGTTTGTCACAGCCACCTTAAAACTAAAAAATTTTCCCCTCTGTCCAAGAACCCACCCAGAAGAACCAGAGAGTTAAGCACTGAATTGTTGGTATGTAGTAATTGTTTATGAAATCTGTTAGACTAGTGGGGAAATGTCCAAAATTCAGATATGTTTTGGATTCCAAATAATCGTATTCCAAATAGTATTCAATAGTATACCAAAATGTTCTTTTAAAAACTATTTCAACTACCAGAAAGCAAAGTTTGCATTCAAAACTGTTCAAATAAATGATATTAAAAACTGGGTACAGATCAAATCTAAAAGCTGTCTGAAAGCTCTCTTTTAACAAACATAGTCTGGAGACTAGAAACCACTCTCACTTCTGGCTCAAATCCATTGCTGAATCTTTTGAGTTATTCCAGGCTGATCTCAGGCTCTTAAGCAGCAGGAGGTAGTCCTAGCTTTTGTGTTTTACTGTGTCTCTTCTGCTGTATTATGGGGATATTTATACTGCCAGTTTCTTTCAAGGATTCTGTTGCCTTTGTCTTCCACACTCCACTTTTGCTCCGTCACTTCTGGGATGTCTTTCAAAGCAGGACAATCAGGTTTCTGCCCAAAAGACAGCTCTGCTCCAGTAGGCAGTATGAATCAAGATCAAGACATGCCTTGCTCCACCTCACTGGTTCCTTTCTCAAGTGTTAATACATCAAATCTTGTGCCTAGCTCCTTATGCTGTGTGTCTCTATACGCAAATAGATACCATTAAAGAAATGTTGGGAGAGCAAAAATAAGGTGAGCAACAAAGTGGCCCTATAGTAATCTTTGGTTTCTTGTAAAGAAATGTTAATGGCCTTAAAGTATCTGTAGAAATGTTAAAATACTTCAGGCTCAACAGTAGGTCAGAAGGAGTTTTCAAAACCCAACTAGACAATGTGCTCTAGATGACCCTGCTTGAGCAGGAGGGTTGGACCGGATGATTTCATGACGTCTCTTCCAACTTCAGCCAGGTTTCTAAAAGGACTGAAAGTGCAAAATCTTGTAGGATACCAAGTGCATTGTGCCTGATTGTCCTAGGGCAAATGACCTGGAGAACAGGTACACAGACATAATCAGTGATCAGATAGCATTTAACCAAGGCAAGTTTAAAGCTGGATTTAGAAACAGGTTCATGTGACATAAATAGACCAGAAAGGATATGGGTAAATTATATCAAAAATATAGCCTAAAATAAAAATAAAAATAAATAATTATAGAATAGAAATATAAAATAAAAAATTCTGTCAACTCTTCTCCTAAGAAATTGACTGGAAGTCTATTTTAAAATACATTTTTTTGCTTGTACTACAGAGAAATAAAGCAATTACTTTTAAAACAAAACCAACAAACATTTTCTTGTCTGAATGCGGCAGCTGTAAGTATGATCAAATCTTCCTGCTATGCAGATTCATGCAAAGAATTCAGGCACTATTTATAAATATAAACCCACTGAAATTCCCATTGTAGCAACAAGAAAATCCTCTAATTTATTTTTGCATCCCTCTCACTCAATATAGACCAACCATTTGCTTTCAATGAAACCAACTTGCATAAGTATTAAAAGCAACTGAGTTCAGAAGGTTTTCCAGAAAAGGAACTGAAATTTTTAATGAAGAATAATATAAAATGAACAGACTGGAAATTTTTCTTACTGCATCAAATCTTCTCCACTCAGAAAAATCTGAGAGAATCAGATGCATACATCTGCAAGCATTTCATTTTCCATTCCTCAGTTTCTTGCCACACCTCTATAGAATCACCATCTGGTCCCACCACTAGACTACTTACTAGAATGGTAATTAGAGACAAAAAAAAAAAAAAAAAAAAGAAACGCTGTTTTTTGTCATGGTCTGAACTGCTACTTTTACTTCTTCCACTCAAGTTTCTTCATCACTGGTCCCCTAGTAATACCCTCACGCAGGACTTTGTACCTACCAAAGCAAAGCAACATGTAAAAAAGTACCTTTCTGGGCTTTACATATTGACTTGGATGAGTTCCTTCCAGACAAAAAATATATTATTTTAGCTGATATTATGCATGATTCATATGGGAAAGTTTCCCATGGGTAGAAAGTTGATGGCTTAGATTTATCATTCAAAACATCTAAAATGTCACATTTTGTGAATGGTCTCCAGCATTTTCCAGAAAATTTTCATTAGCTACATGAAAAATGTTTGAATTTTTGACAGTTTTTCTTTTTTTCAAATGTAGGTATTATACTTTTAATTACTCCTCCTGTATGAAATTACTGAATGAAATATGAAATACACTGAAACCTGAGGAATCACAGGGTTTTCACTTTCACAGAGGAAAAGCAAGTTTTGTGGCAATTCATAATCTCTATGACATTATCAAAAAGTGAAACTGTAACGCTTCTTGCAAGACTGTTGTTACTTTTGTTCTGTTGTTACTTTTGCAGTACAACCTCTTGTGACAGTGAAGGTACTTCCTCCTTCCCCACCCCCACTCCTTTTTTTTTTCCCTGATAGCCTGGAGTTTGAACACTGAGCTGAAGACATCAGTATTAAATTCGAACAATCTCTCGCTGTTTTAGGGTATGTTACATGAGATATCAGAGCAGGGGAGCCTGAGTACAGTGTTCTGTACTCCCTCCTGTTTATCTGCCCTGCTTATTTTAAGCTCCCTCACAGCCATCCAAGATTGTTTCCTTTTGATTACATTTTCCTACATTGAAGGGATTAGATAGTACCATGCAATTCTTCCACTTTCTTGTTTTATGTCACACACCTCTTTCTCCCCCCTATTAGGCATCCCCCATAGCAAAATGGGGCTATTTTTTAAATTTTAATACCAGCATTTTTATTATTAATATTTATTATTTTATAAAAATAATATTTAATACTAATTGTAATACTGTGGCTAATAATTAATGTCCTCTTCCTGACAGTGTAATGCACTGATCATCTGGAGTCTCCTGCAAGATTTTTTCTTAAATGAACTGCAGGGCAATAATGAACAGAAGTTACTTTCTTTGAGCAACAGCGTATATATTTTAATGTTTTCTATATGGTGCATCTCTGTATATGCTATTTACACATCAAAATTCCAGGCTGACTTAGCCACTCCAGATAGGCCATTAACTCAGATGCTAGTACAGGCAAACTCTCTCCAACTGATAAAGTACATACTCACACTAGGCAAGATAAGTACATCAAAGTGGTGGTAGAGAGTTTGGTCTGTGGAGGGAAGTTTTTAGAATAGAATTTCTGCATATTTCAGCCACTCAGAGCAGCGATATTGATGTAGAAAAGTCAACCATTTAATCAGCTGTGCAATTTATGCTTGGGTGCCACATGGTGACCCCGGGTGTCACATAGTGACTTCTTGTAGGACTAAAACAGTATTTCCATTTGGGAGATGTGGGGAGAAGGAGGTGAAAAACAGTACAGTAATATAAAATATCTAGTTAATGTCTGAGGATGGACTTTTTTTGCTTGTAATTTAAATAAGCTTAGGAGGATAACATTTTCATGTCACCTCCCCTTTCTCAAACTTTCACCTGTACGATTCCTCAGACACAGTCGATCAACAGTTATCTGAGGAGCCAGTATTTTGGTGGTTTACACCATCTAAAATGAGGACAGGTAATTTTAAAATTTTAATCTTAACTCCTAAATAAAGTAAAACTAAAGGGGTTTTTACCTGGCTACTTAACCCACTAACTTGTGATTAAGTTCACTGTTGTGTTCAGAAATATGACTCATGGGAAATGTTTACTAAGAAATGTGTTTATATGAGGGAACTAAGTAGTCAATTAAGGGAACTGGAGAGAGGAGCCAAGGACTAATTGCAAAGATTGAATACATATTTAGACGGTGAGTTTGGAAAGATTTTCCAAGCTCACCCAAAGCAATTCCCTGTTCATACAGTCACTTGGTCACAAAAGTGACTTCTTGTGCTATTCTGATCTCTGTCTTAAAAGTCCCATGAGTACTATGGACTACTTCTAATGGAGAGCTCCTCCAGAGCCTTCTTGCTCTTGTTTTCAGGCTCCATACGGTCAAAGCACATCTATTTTAGCTTGTATTCTTTGGTTTAACTATCATCTATTGGTCATGGTTATCATCCCCATTCATGCGCAGAAGCAACATCAGCTTTTCCACTTCCCTTGCTAAGCCAAAGAATGCAAAATTCTCCCTTAAGCATCCTACTTGCCCTCCTTTGCACCAAGATTTCCTGCTTCAATCAGTTGTTCATTTACATACCACTTCTACTAGAAATGCTTTGACTGATAGCTCTCAGGATATTTGTCTTTTCCCATGGGATGTTTATCTTGTTGGCAAACTGATAGTTGTCTATTCTGTCACCCAAATTCACCTCCTTTCTAAACTTCTTACCCTGGAATAGTCCCAATTCAGAACAGTTTTGATCAGTCTCTCCACTAAGTGCTTTTCTCTAACTGTACTGTTAAATTTCATCTCATTTCTATTACTCCAGTCCTCAGTGTGTTCAAACCTTCCTGTGTCATGATCCAGTTCTACCATGTGATGACAATAGATCATCTTCATCATCATCAGTTCAACCCTCCACTTCCAAGGTGCTTCTTTACCTCTCTTCTCCTTCAACGATTCCTTTGCCATTTTACAAGTCTGGCACTCATTCAATTCTTAATCAACAATTTCAAACATGACCCTAATATATGATACATTTAGTTCAAATAGACAAGATTCTCCCCACTGCCAAATAATTCCCTGCTTTCCTAGAGAAAGAGCTAAAAGATGAGTGGCACAATCTTCTGTTTGCAAAATCATTGTTTGAATGCATCCTTGTTTCAGTCTTCAAGTAAACCTGTCCTTCAAATTTGCTCTGAAGGAGTCATGCTCGTTCAGATTAAACTAATGTACCTACAGATAGGCAGATACACCCCTTCCTTTGTGAGTGTTGATAAAACATACGCTTTTATTCAACATTAATCTGTGCATTGTTCAGGTAATAGATGGAACTTGGGCCTGCAAACTTTTGCATGCTAGCTATGTCTGAAACCTGGTAAAGATTGACACCAGTTTAGGGTTTGAATCATAACAGATAAATCTCTTTACTCCTGATCACATCCTCACTGCATTAAACATTTTTCTGTATAAACTTTTCAGGTTTTACGGCTAAAGGACCTCCTGAAATCTATTTTTTATGTTCTTAACAAGGTCTGTCTGAACTAGGTTTCTGTTGATCCTTACTATAGCTATATACTTACTGCCCAAGACAGGCAGTATTTTTGGTAAGCACACAATTTTCAATTCAGTCCCAGCTCTCTACTTATAGTAATATCATTATGGAGGTACTTAGTATTTATTTAGGCACAGGGTACCTTGAATAAGTTTTCCCTTGCATGAGATAGGAATTCTTGGTTGTTCCACAACATTCTAATTAAGCATCAGTACTGTCTACATGCAAGCTTCTCAGCTTTCCTGTTCACATAACATGACTAACTAATTTGCATACTTTACACAAGTAAATTATTTGTTTTTCTCTATTGAAACTGAAGACCTTATTCATAGATCCACTTTTGGTTATCTTTTCCTTAATTTATAGTGGATCAAGCCACCATCATACAAGTCACAAGTATCTTCTGTGGCCAACTCTTCTGTATCATCTTCGCACCATGTTTTATTATGCACCCAAACCAAGCTAAACATCATCACCTCTTTCTAATTCAGGGAACAATCCATGAAGAAATATGCTAACTATCAAATCTGGGAATGTCTAAGGCTCATCATTATAAATGGTATTTCTTTCCTAACTCTTATCAAAAAAGGTAAAAATCTCACAGTCATGCAATCCCCAAAAGCATTTCCTAACATCCTTAGAAATCTCAAAACCATCTATACAGGTTTCAGTATTGTCCTACAATAACTTATTTTACTATTCTTGACTAGATTTTCTTTATGTCCAAACCTATTCCTCTTAAGCCATGCTACATTTTTTTTGCTTGTTTTTGTTTGTTTGTTAGTTTATGTCTGAGTGGTGTGTTGCATTATCCATCTGCCTTAACACCAGCTAAATGTATAAATAGTGGTTTTGTATATGGCATACCTCTCAGTACCTACAGTCCAGTCATGATTCTAATTCCACCATGTTCCTCTTATCCCCACCCCGTCTAGTTTCATTTCCCATACCATCTCAACTTCCTCTGTTGTGTTACCAGGCTACAGTATTAGCATATAAATATTTGGTTTCTCACTGACCACACCTAGTCTCTGAGATGAGGTGCAGTTCCTTCAGTACCTATACGTTCCCTGTTGTCATCTACGTGGTTCCCTTTGCTGTCTATCTGCCCACTGATCATATCCCTTTGTATTTTGTTATATACTTATTTATCCGATTTATGTTTTTGGCGAGAAAATATTAAGCCTTGAAATCATACAAGTCTCTCCACACCTTCTTCCCTTGTTCCTTAGTTTAAAATTCATATGTCTCGTTATCATTGCTGAGATTTCTCCAGGTAATTTGATAGAAGATGATTTGAAGTAGATCACCCATTAGGCCTTAACCTTTTTTACATGGCCCATCATACCACAGTTCATAATCAGTAATGTAATAGTCAGAAATGCAACATACTGGCTTCACACCAGTGTTGAGGTTACTGGCATAAAAAAGTCGTGGCAGAGGAAAGTCTACAAGGCTCAGTTACAACAATAGATTACCTGGCTCTAACATTCAGACTGGTTCCTACACTATATTTTTTAGACATTTGTCCAGTCTTACTTTTAAGTCTACTTTAAAGCATTTTGCAGTCTCATAGTTATACTTCCTCCCAATTGTTTTGCTCATTAATTCTTGTAGCACTTCCTTTGCATCACAGTAAATTCCTCTCCTTCTTTGGCATTCACATGCTTCAGCTTTTGCAGACTGCTGTTATGACTCCTGAGTTATCATTTCACATTTTCCTCCCAAGTCAATCTTTCCAGACTGTAATCATTTTGCTGCTATATCTTGCTCTATAATTTTTGCAGTTTATCAACAGCTTTTTATGTGAACCTTCAACTTACACAAAATACTCATCCTGCCTCATTGAACATGCATTATATAAAAATAACACTGAATTGTTTTCCACTGTCATATCTATGGCTTAAAACCCCACTAATGAATGAAGTAATCTAATTATAATATCCTTCACGCTGACAACTCACTTAACCCCTACTTGAATGTTTCTCCTGGCTTTAGTCATGTTTTGTCTCTTATTGTCTAGTACACTTTTTGGGCATGAGGAGCATCTTTTTATGCCATGTCTCTGTGCAGCACATCATAAACTGATTCCTTGCTACATGAGGTGAATCACAAGCATTAACCACAAAAGGACATACAGTGGCACAGCACAGTATCTTGTATAAATGCAGAACAACAAATACTGGATTTTGTTCTTGGGTTTGTTTCTTTGTTTCTTTTCAACTCCTTGACATGGAATAAGGTAGCAGAGGTGATGTGGTATCTGGAGAAACTGAGAAAGTACAATGAATCCTGAAGTTTGTTTCTGTGCAATTATCCAAGTTTTCTAAATTTGCCCTTCAGATCTCAAATTTAATATCATTGCATAAATGTGCATTCAGAAGCAAAGAATTTTTACCCTAAACTTGTTCTTATCATGAAGTTCTGAATAATCATCATCATGGAGGTTCAGGCACAAATACTAGGTATCAGTAGTGTCCAGTGATAGGACAAGGGATAATGGGCATGAACTGAAACACAAGAAGTTCATTCTGATTATGAGGAAGACCTTTTTTTACTTTGAGGGTGACGAGCACTGGAACAGGCTGCCCAGAGAGGATGTGGAATCTCCTTCTCTGGAGACATTCCAAACCAGCCTGGACGTGATTCTGTGCAACCTTCACTAGTAGAACCTGCTTTAGCAGGGGGTTGGACTAGATGATCTGCAGAGGTCCCTTCCAACCCTGAACATTCTGTGATTCTGTGAGTGAAAAGTAAACCTCCACTGTTGTGAAAAAAATTGCTTTCAGCAGCATTTGACAAAGACCATTGGGCTTAGAAAAAGAGTCTATGGGCTTGCATTAACCTCCATTTGCAGCGTTGATTTACAGAGGAAACATTTCACGTTTCTTATATGTCAAAAAGCAGACTACAGATTGCAATTAATTTTCCTTTGCAGAGACACTGTAAGAGGGAGAGTATTAGAAAGGGTCTCTTTGTCCTTTTCCCACATGGCATTTGATGTTATGAATTTCCTTGCAGTTTTATTGCTGTGCACCAGACCTGGAAAGGCAGAACCTAACATCATCACCATGAAATGTGTGGTCATCAGCTGTGAAAATACAAATGTAGTATTGTTAATTATTTTCTTCCAAACAAGTCCAACTTTCCCTTCATGGACATGAAAACAGATTTGGCACATGCCTCTCTGTGAATGTGTTGGAAGCAAATATAAATCCTTCAAGAGTTCTGCATGGAATCACTATAGGGCGAATTGCTGGGGGGGGGGGGGGGGGGGGTGTCTCTTTTTTTTTCTTTTTAACAAATACAGTCTTGTGGCTGGCAAGTAATGGCATACAAACTCAGCAACCTAATCTATGGTTCAATGTGAGTAATAAAAATGAGTTGTAGAGAGGAAACAAAGAATTGTGGAAGAGAGAGAGAAAAAATATAAAAAAGAAGAAATGTATGAGAAGAAGAGAAGGGAAAGAAAAATGAAGTGGAGAAAGAGTAGAGTAAAGTATCTTTCCAGTGAGTTCCAATACTGGAGTGACACGTATATACAAATAACTGCAAAAGACACCAGAGTACTACCACTGTGCTCACCACTGTATATTTGATTTTTTTGTTATTGTAAGAGTGTACAGCTCCCCCTTGAAATTATTTCAGGCAATTTAAAGGAAACATTTGCTGCTCACAGAAATCCTATGAAATCTAGAGAAGTTGCAAGATTTTTTTTGTCCTTGCCAGCCATTTTGAAACAAAATCTACTGAAGGAGAGTGAAATCTGGCTCATTTCCTCTGTCAGTACATTCCAAAGCCCTGCAAGAGTCTTTCCTTTTTATTCCTCCATTTGAGGATCTAGCTTAGTTTTTCATGAAGTATTTTTAGGTCATGGTTTTATGAAGAATAAAAAAGCACTAAGAAAATGCCAAAGCATTATTAAAAGAGAATGGAAAATTCTATATACAAGGTTTAGCTAATAGCTCAAATATCCTCCCTACATCTCTGTCTTTCTGAAAGGATGCCAGACAGGGTTCAATTTCATTTCAATATTGTAGATCAAGAAAAACATTTTATTATACGCAGGGAAAGGAGAAGAAAGGAGGGAGAAACTGGGTCTGTAAGGAAATGCCTCCTAGTGAGGAAAGAAAATCCTTAAATAAATAAGTTTGAAGGCTCTGAGATTGGAAATAAAACACACAGTGCTATAATTTTAGATTGTTGCTTGTGTTCCAGGTCAGTCTTATGTAGGGAGAAACATATTTCCATTTGTTGGTGGCTTAGTAGCTACTATGGGCTGCTCCACCTATGTAACAATATCTTTTTAAAAAAGATATTTTAAAATGATATATGATAAAAAATATGATTTAAAAAGGTATTAAATGCTAGATTTTGAAACATTTTTTTTCTGGGTGTCGCCTGTGTTAAGGAAAATTTAGTTTCTGGAAAATTTCAACCAGCGTAGTTTGGTCTTTTCAAAACATAAAATTAAGGATATATTGTTTTATTCAAACATCCATACTTCTGACACTTTTTTTTCTTTCAATTCTTCTAACACCCACATATTTTACAATTTTATATGGGAGTGGTTGTTGCATCAGGAGCATGCCATATTCTAATCCTACGAATGCTGCTAAAATTCTAAGTAACTGCATCTCACATACACCCAGTGGCTCTTTGCAGCTAGGATTATCAAATATTCCACCTCCACAAGGCATGCCCAAGCCCAGGGCTAAGCACAACTATCCCTGAAACTGCCAGCTTCCGTGTAGCCACACAAATTCCAGAGAAATAAAGAAGCTGTCAGAGTCAAGGGGAGGACAAGAGTTGACCCATATGCAAGCAGACTGCAAAAAGAAGTCTGTTGAAAGACCTGGCAGGGAGAGAAGCAGACCTGGGCTGACTCAGTAAGGAAACAGGACAGAAAGCAAGAGGGAAATTGCAATGTAGAATAGGAGCAATAGAGAAGCTCAGCTTTGTGTTGAAAGAAATAAAAATGGCAGTCATGTCCACACTCACACTGTTTCTTTCAAGACACATCCCTTTATCCTGCCAGAAGCATTATTCCACTGGATGTACAGTAAATCTATTCCAGAAGTACGGTCACTCTACTTTAGACCCTCACTGTCATCTACCACTCTTCCATTTTTCCTCTAGTGATAGTCTGGTTGTAAGCATTGGCCTACCACAGATAAACATCACTGTTAACTGATGCAAAGATTTTGATAAGAATTCAGAATAGTTGTCTGCAAGGTAGAACTTCTGGAGGCTTTTTTGTCATTTTGCTTTCTGAAAAATAAGCAGTTTGCATAGAATATCTCTTTTTTTTGTTGCAAGGTTCCAAAATTAGCGTATAATCATAATTCAGTCCTGTTGCATGCATAAGGAATCCACTTTCTGTCCTGGTTTCAGCTGGGGTAGAATTAATTTTCTTCTTAGTAGCTGGTGCAGTGCTGCGTTTTGGATTTGGTGTGAGACAATGTTGATAGCACACCGATGGTTTTGGTTGTTGTGGCGTAATGTTTATATTACATCAAGGACTTTTTAGTTTCTCAGGCCCTGCCAGCGAAAAGGCTGGAGGGGCACAAAAAACGGGGAGGGAACACGGCCAGGACAGATGACCCAAACTAGCCAAAGGGATATTCCATACCACTGAACATCATGGTGAGTATGTAAGCTGGGGGAAGAAGGAAGAGGAGCACACTCGGAGTTACGGCATTTGTCTTCCCAAGTAACCATTATGTGTGCTGGAGCCCGGCTTTCCTGGGGATGGCTGAACACCTGCCTGCCCATGGGAACTGATGAAAGAATTCCTTGCTTTGCTTTGCTTGTGCGTGTGGCTTTTGCTTTATCTTTTAAACTGCCTTTATCTCAGCCCATGAATTTTCTCACTTTTCGCCTTCCAATTTTCTCCCCCGTCCCACTGTGGGGGGAGTGAGCGAGCGGCTGCGTGGTGCTTAGTTGCCAGCCGGGGTTAAACCACAACACTTTCACAGTTTCACAGTCATATATTCTCCTACTCTGCAATACCTTATTCAGCATGCATGCTACAAAACACTCTGGAAAGGCAAGAAAGCTCTGAAGTGAAAGTGATTATTGTTGGTAGCACCCATAGTCCTCAGAGAGATTGTGAAGTGTATAGCAGTTAGAATAAGGGACTGCAGGAGAAAAAGGCATGGTCAGAGTTGAGGTTAAAGGCTAAACTGAATTCCTCTCTCTGCCACATATTTTATACCTAAAACTGGAGAAGATATTTGAACTAATATTTAATTTTTTTAAACAAGTGAAGGCTGCATGTTAACTTCTGGGTGTCTGAACTGAAGCTTCAGCTCCAGTAAAAGAAATCTCACTTGTTCACAGATGCAGGTGAAGTTAGAGAGTGCTACGCTTTGAAAAAGTATGAAGTTCAGTTTACTCCTACATATTCTAAACCATTATTTCCTGCATGTCACAGTTCTGTCAGAACTGCACACGGTGTAAAAAAATAAAACTATACTGTCTCAAATCAAGTTAATTGTTTATTTTAATTGCAAAGCCTCCTGGAGGTGATAAGATTTGCTAGTCTTGGGTGCCTTTGAAAAGATAAATTACTGCTTTTGAAGCATTCAGGAGCTACAGAAAAGCACAAGTCATCTCAAAGCACATGGATTCTTGGTCATCAGACACAATTCCTAAACTCTAAAGGTAGAATAATGAGACATAAACAAAGCACTGAAAAGATGCTTGTTAAGTGAGCATTGTCCATGTCATGCACTACGTGATTCTGGGGTCCTGGGAGGGTGAGGAGAGAAGGAAGCATGTGACCATGCATTGAAGAAAGCATTGTAGTCACATGTATAAGGAAGCCAAAATTAAGGAAGACAAACTTGCTTCTGATATTTCCTACTTTTTGAATGTTTGACTTTGGGACTGTCATACTGTTATCCTCAAACTGTATGTCTATGTATTTCCTTGCCTACTTAATTTCAAATGGTTTGATCTAATTGTTTCTTACGACACTTAGTGGGGCGCATAGGGATACCTATTGCCAGGTTAAAGACAGTGGGTCTGTGGGGAAGGCAACAAAAAAGCAATAGGGAGAGAGAGCACTGATTGTTATTGAGATGAGCATATTTGCAGATGACCTAGGGTAGGGAGAGAGAGAAAAAAAACCCAAACCAACACTCCAACACCCCCACACCCCATTTCCCTTGGAATTTCCTGATCATTTACCAAACTCTCATTTGAGCAAAACAACCTATACCAGCCAAACTGGCTGCATCCTCTAGAACCTCTGCTGGCAAATGGAATAGAACTGGATACCTCCTTCATCCTTTGGAGGGAGCATCTGTCGCCAACAAACCCCTTATCTCCCCTCTCTTGAGCATAGTGTAGTTGGTCTCTTGTTAACGAGCTAAAACTGCTCTGCCTGCACTCAACCATCTCCAAGCAAGCTTAGGAAATTCTGCGGTGGTTTTCTTCTCCAAAGGTCAGTTTCACTGAGACACCACTGCTTGGGCAGAGCAGCAGAGACACTTCAAGTTAAAATGCAATTTTAATATCTCAGCTACAGCTTTTTTAGACAATTTCTGGGCTCTGTAAAATGTAAATCCGGTAAAAATATTCCTCCTGTACTGCTCAGTATGAGGAAATCCTTGCCAAAGAAAAAAACCTGCGCTTTAAAACTCTTGGAGCTCTCTATGGAAGATTTTCCACTCCTGCCCCACAGAGGACATTTTCCAGTTACAGATTCTCGTATCAGCTGGGGAATGCCCTGATACAATTAGCAGGAAGCTTAATCTCAGAGAGTCAGGAGACTGAAACAGCAGATAACATGAGGTAAGAGAGAAAGAAAGAAACTAAGGAAAGCTCCATAGACTGTTAATAACACAATTTCATCTGAGTACAGATCCAGCCAAGAGTTACTACACTACACCAGACTGTAACCAGCATTCTCTGAAGATGAGAATGGGAAATTACACCGACCTGGGAAAAACTTAGCTTCTGCAGGTGTTCTAAATGTTTTCCCCCTTAATTAGCATCCACTAAAGGCAAAGCAATCATGTTACATATTGGTAACAACCCATCCAAAACATTAACTAGTAAAAATTCCTATGATTCACACATACATGGGCTTATTACACAGCAATATCTAGTCAATGTTTATTATATGGGTACTTATAATAGGAAACAATTGCTATTTATTTAGCAGTCCATCATCATCATCAATTGACTCTAACTGCAGGCTACATTTAAGGGTAAATTTGACTGTCACTGCAATACAGCAATTGATTGAAAGCATATTGTTTTGACAATTGCTTATTTCAGATGAATATACGTGAGAGCTTACGGAGGAAGAACACAGTGTCTTGGAATCTGACCAGAAATCTGAGTCCTGTTCTTAATGCAAAGGAATGTTTATAGGCATAGTTACAGCAGGGTAGTCATCAGCCCACTGGATGCAGTTGATTTAGTTCTGACAAAAGCCAAATGCATAGCCAGATGGGCAATAAAGATGGAGACCCCTTCTCAGAGTCATGGGCAGGACACAGAGAATGAAACTAGGTCCTAGTTAGTCATCTGCACTCCAAAAATTTACTGTCCATTAGTCAACAGCTCCTTATTCATGGGTGGTGATTACTACATTTCCATGGCATAAACCTCCTCTTCCCAGTCATACCTTGAGCTCTCTCTCACACAGGAAATAAGCCACAAGTAGGTTGCTTTGCTGCTTTTCTGGTTCCAACAGTACCTTATTTTGTAATGCATTACTATAATTATTCCTCGTTTCGTGCTGTTTCCGTAATAATTTTCCAGATAAAAAACTTTTCCAAAACAAGTTTATGATGCATTGAAGGGAAAAAAAGAGAAAATACATAGGAAACAAGTGATCATTTCCTCAAGTGCTAAAGTTCCTAACTGGTCTTTTTCTGCTGCAGAATACTGTAAAATAAAGTTTGCTTTACAGAAATACAAAACCAGCCCCCAGGTACGTGCATAGACATTTTGATACCTGCAGTCTCTATGCTATTTTTTCCAGGCTGTTTCTGTGTCTTCTTGTAGGCTTGCACAGTGTTTTTTGGCTTGCATCAGCAGGGTTAAAGCATGTGGGGTACCCTCCTCAGAACAAAAGCCAGGATGATGTAAATGTTGCTTTGCTCTTGCAGTTGCTCTATGTCCAAACACCAGCCAAAAGTAATCAATCAGTGCCTAGAAAAATAGAATCTTAGATGATGATTTGCATGCAAACTTCCCCAGAGAGAATATGCATGCTACATGTTAACACTAAGTGAATAACTGCAGAAAACAAGTTGCAGATGTGTCTTTCATATACAGTTGGAGCACAGAGGAGACAAGATTTGAGGGTTTGATCTGGTTCATTCATATCTGAAAAGCTGCCGGTTGCCAAAACAGTGTGTATGTGTTAATTAGAAGCTCTATTTTGTTGTTTTTAATCTTGACATACCTGCAGTGTAATACCAGGTATATATCATGTAACTGTGTGCTGTTGCAATTTCTGTTCTAGTTTGCGCAGGTGTTTGGTTCATCAAATTTTGCCTAAAAGCAAACAGAGAACCATGTTAATAAGAATATGAAAATGTCCTAGAACAGAGTAGAAGCTTTAAAGACTGAAAGTCTTTATGTCAATGTCTCCTGAATCACTTCATTACAAAATTCATGAGTGCTTTATGATTAATCCAAAGTGCAGAAAGCTCCCATTGGCTGCAGCAAGACCTGCCTTTGCAAGCAGGAAAGTAAAACTAAAGGCAACCCAGCAAGCTGAGGCATGTTATTTCTTACAAGTTGGTTATGGTGATCCTGTAAGAGTAAAATTAATAACCAAGAAGTTATTAATTTTGCTGCCTTTGCCTGCTGTGATGCTGAGCATACCTCCTACTTTGTAACTTGCCACTCATGTCACAGGAGTGTTTACAGGACTGGCAGCAGAGCACAGTAAATGTAAAGACAGCAGTGGTCTGCTAACCCTCAAGCTTTCATAACTTGGTTTTCCAGAGATGGGGGAGACATTTTTAAGCAATTTAAATGAAGGAATTCAGTGTTTCTAAGTTAACAAGCATCAAGCCAGGGAAATCCCTGCTGTTCAGTTTCCATCTAATAACTCTCACTAGCTTCAAGACAGTCAAGAGCCATTTCACAACTACTTAGGCTCAGATTTACCTGAAATTAAGAGCTAGAACAAGCACTGCCTATATTCCTCTTGAGCACAACATAGCTATAGTAAACAGATTATTTTATCCCCCCCCCAATATAATCATACAATCATACAATCATTTAGTCTATAGAAGACCTTGGAGATCAAGTCCAACCATTAACCCAAGACTGTCAAGTCCATCACTAAACCATGTCTCCAAGCACTGCATCTTTAAACACCTCCAGGAATGGTGATTCCACCAGCTCTCTGGGCAGCCTGTTCCAATGCTTGACCATTCTTTCAGTGAAGAAATGCTTCCTAATACCCAATGTAAACCTCCCCTGTCTCAACTTGAGGTCATTTCCTCTTGTCCTGTCACTTGTTATCTGGGAGAAGAGCCTGACCCCCACCTCGCTACAGCCTCCTTTCAGGTAGTTGCAGAGAGCTATAAGGTCTCTCCTGAGGCTCCTTTCCTCCAGGCTAAACAACCCCAGTTCCCTCAGCTGCTCCTCACAAGACTTGTGCTCCAGACCCTTCACCAGCTCCGTTGCCCTTCTCTGGATACACTCCAGCACCTCAATGTCCCTCTTGCAGTGAGGGGCCCAAAACTCAACACAGTGTTCGAGGTGCAGCCCCATCAGTGCCCAGTACAGGGGGACAATCACTCCCCTTGCCCTGCTGGCCACACTGCTTTGGACACAAGCCAGGATGCTGTTGGGTTCTCGGCCACCTGGGCACGCTGCTGGCCCACGTTCAGCCGGCCGTCAGCCAGCACCCCCAGGCCCTTTTCCCCCAGGCACTTTCCAGCCGCTCTGCCCCCAGCCCGTAGCGCTGTGTGGGGCTGCTGTGACCCACGTGCAGGACCCGGCACTGAGCCTTGTTGAACCTGGTACAACCGGCCTCGGCCCACGGGTCCAGCCTGCCCGGATGCCCCTGCAGAGCCTGCCTGCCCTCCAGCAGCTCAACACTCCCCCCAGCTCGGTGTCGCCTGCAAACTGGCTGAGGGTGCACTCGATCCCCTCGTCCAGATCGTCGATAAAGATACTAAACAGAGCTGGCCCCAGCACTGAGCCCTGGGGAACACCACTTGTGACCGGGCACCAGCTGGGTGTAACTCCATCCACCACCACTCCTTGGGCTCAGCCAGCCGGCTAAGTTAACCTGGTGTAGGGTACATCCGTCCAAGCTGTGAGCAGCCAGGTTGGTCTTCTCCCCTGCTTCCGACAGATGAGGCCAGCCTGCCCCTGCCCCTTTAAGACTCCCTTCATGAGGAATGCCCAGCCTTCCTGGACCCGTGGCCCTTCAGGACTGCCTCCCAGGGGACTCTGTCAGCCAGGGTCCTCAACAGGCCACACTCGGCCCTCTGCAAGTCCAAGGCAGTGGTTCTGTGGACCCCTCTCCTTATTTCTCCCAGAACTGAAAACTATCATCTCATGATCACTATGCCTGAGGTGTCTTCTGACCACCACATCACCCACCAGTCCTTCCCTGTTTGTAAACAGCAGGTCCAGTGGGGCATCATCCCTGGCTGGCTCACCAACCAGCTGTGTCAGGAAGCTGAGGTAACCGGCTATGTCAGTGAAACAACAAAGCCATGACAGTATTTTAAAAATAATGCTTATGCTCTCCTTACAGCTATTTTAAGAAAAGCTTTCATTTTTTTATGAACCTAGCTCTGCCTCGCTCTAATTTTCATATTTTCAAGTGACAAGGGTATATCATTGTCCATTTACACACAAATCATACAGACAGTATGCAGGCAGGATATTTTCCAACTTGCTCAGCATGGGGAAATTTTTTCTTAGTTTATATCAAATGACTACTGCATACAATGTTTCATGAACACAAAATTCTGTCTCTACTGTTAAGTAGTACACACATCAGTATGCTCTCTCACATAGACACAAGTTTATATTATAAACTTTTCCAATAAAATTATACACAAATAGAAGGAGTTGTAATTCTGATTTCTTCTGATCACTGTAGGTAAAAATCTCTAGTAAAGAAGTTTCCAGAAATTTAGTGAAAATACCTTGGACCACATAGTCTAAACAAAAATACTTTTGAAATAGACAGCATGAGAACAGACAACCTCATATTTTTATTATATCAACATTTAAAGTCCTCTAAAATCTCACTACTTATGATTTATATATTATGATACAAAGTTACTTTGTCATAAGTTGTAGTTTGTTTAACACAAAAAAGTATTTGGCCTTTGTTTATGGAGTTATTCTGTACCAATTCAAGAAGTAAGCCCGAACAACCAGGAAAGAGGAGTTATTTCTTCCTTAGTGCACATTCTTCAGTTTACTATCAGAAAAAATATTTACTGGTTTTCTAAATTGCTCTCTTTGTATGTGTATGAATAATACTGGCACTGCATACAAGCCATGTATTTATTCAGGATATTTTCTGCCTGTAGACAGAGACCCCACCAACAGTCATTCAGCCTCACATTCTCCAAGCTTACTCAGAAGATAACCAGGCACATTTGGAAAGACAAGACAGTCAACTGACTCAATGAAAATGATCAGATTTCCAAAAATTATACCCCTGATGTAATATAAATGTCTTTAAAAGAACAAATGAGTCATGTTGCTATAGCAGGACAATGTTTGCGTGCATTGTAGCTATGCAGTGTAATAACGATTGAAAACTTTGTGATGAGGGGATAATCATGCTCATGTAATTCATGCATACAGGCTTTGCTATTATCTCGGTCTAGCTCTACACAATTCAAGACTTCCCTTGGTTTCACTTGCTCTGAACTATCACATACAGTATGACAGATTCCTTCACTGGCACATATGGCATTTCTGGCCATGATTATTCCACCCAGAAAGACAGATAGTGAAGCCCCAGCGTACTGCAATTCACTTGGCCCTTTCAAATGTTAATTTCTCTAATGGTACACTTAAAAAAAGAACACCTGCAGAAAGTGGCATCAATCGTTTAGAAAACAGCACTTCCACATTCTCATACCAAGTGTTATGCCTGAAAGGAAGAAAATTAGATATTTACACCTTTCATTTGTAGGAGACATCACTTACCTCTGCAAAACATGCTGCAGGCAGGAGAATTATGTCTGCTCGCACTGATAAATGTTTGGGCCTTCCTTCCTGTGAGACCTGAAAAGGCAGAGCACTGATCCATTGTGAGACAGCAAAACGAAGAAACAGGTGCCTACAAAGAAGCAGACCAAAACATAGACTCATACATACTTCAAGAACAAACCAGGAAGGATTCAGGGGGTCTCAGCTCAAGTCTGTGAGCATCAACAATCTCACCTCAGTGTTTTGATCCCATGTAGACCTATGGTTTGTGCCAGTAAAATGATTTCTGAATATGCTTAGAAAGCCCAAATCCAAAATTCACCGAGATCACAAGAGCTAGAAAGTGTGATCAGATTTCTTATCGTTGATGGGAAACATTGATTACTGTTCACTAACACTGACCAGTAAGATAATCTTTATTTATGGGAAGTAATAATCAATAAGGCATAAAATAAGCCATACAGTTACTCCTGAGAACCATGACTCCGGGACACCCTACCATATTAGCCTCTCTGGCTGACTGTCTTTGCTTTTGAATGTTGTGTTCTTGGCTACATAGTGACCCACTCTGATGATACAAGTAAAGATAACCAGGTGTCAGTTTACCCCCTGGTCTATCTATGGCTTTTTTTCCTGGAAGGCTGAACCCTTGTCAGAGGAAATCACTGAACTAGGGTCTTCTACTTTATGAAAAAGTCTAAGTGTCAAACCTCCTTTCAGAGGAATGCATGCTAAAAACCCCTTCACCACTGAGTCAGCATCCTGACAGAAAAGAGAAATTGGCCTCTGAAATCTAGAAGGGAGTTTCTTACTGGGTATTTCAGGTTTTCATATACCTCAAGCCATGACTAAAGTAGAATTCCAAGTCCAGGAAAAAGGCCAGATTTAATAATTAATTCTCTACTGGTCTTGATGAGTCTGCCTTGAACAAGGTTAGTTTCTAGTCCAATTCTCCATGTTGCAAGATGCTTAGCATCCATAGGCTCCTTTTTTCATCTGAGAATTCTGTCATTAGCTTCCAAGCTTTTCAGTAATTTTGACAGCCTAAAAAGACTCACAAATCCCAGGGGATGGATTAGGAATATAAATGCTGGTACATTTATATGGGGACATCTGTGTGCAAAAGATATGTGGGAAAATTTATCATAAAAACAGGCACCAAAGTTCCTCAGTCTCTTTCTTCCCTCTGAAAGAAGCAGTGAATTGGATTGTGCTGCTCAGAATCACAAATTCTCTCAAAATCTATAAGGCAGAGTGTTGCAAGTCAAGCGACATCTCATTTGCCTCTTCATAATGTTCAGATGCTGGCTGCCAAGAAAAAATTACTTCTGAATTCAAAGTTCACTGGGCACGACCGTTACATTCATAATAAGAACCTGATGAAAACCTGTATTCTTCCACATGTAGCTAACATCTACTCTACAAGATTTCATTAGAGTGAGAAACTTTGCATGCCCCTCTGATCACAGAGTCTGGGAAGCCTCACATCCCATTTTCCTCATGAGGACTGGGCTCTTCCTCTTAATGTCTTTGAGAAGGAAAAAACCCAAGGGTTTCCGAGCTTTGTCAGCTCCTATGCAATACTCTGTTTTCCCTCTTGGGTTCATATCCGCATTTAGCAGCTTCAGTGAGGAATCAGATAACATCACTGGACCATGATCTCCTGATTATGACCCAATAGATCTGTCATGACAGCAGAAAGCACAATATACATGCAGACAGACATCAGCAGTGTTGCATTACTGTCCATGGCTAAATAGTAGGTGAACTGAGGCAGTATATCTCATCCTGGAAATATAAGAGTTCCGTTTGCTTAAATGCAGCTAGTCCAGCATGATATTAAGCCAGCGGAAGCATTAACTCATCTGTATTTGTGTGCCCATATTAATACTGAGCTGCAGCCAGCATTTCAAATAGTTACTTTCAAAGGAGATGTGACATGCATAAAGAGGAAATATTAATGTTCTACTTTCTTTGCTTATAGCAAAACTTTTTGGTTTCACTCAGCTTCCCTTCCTACCTTCATGCTATTCCAGGGTGAAGACTTTGCTTTCAAAAAATAAAAAAAAAAAATCTTCCATTAAGTCTTTAGAAATGTGTCCAGATGATCAAAACACATAGCAAAAAAGAAGGTCCTGAAAATTACCAAAGAGATCTCACACTAACTGATCTGTAGAGTTTGGTATTGTCAACTGATGACCTATTCTGTGTACAAAACAACTTATAGCCTAGATCACTATGCACGAACAATACAATTTGCTGAACTGTTAAAAACCGAAACCAAATTTAAGTCAATGCAAATAATTTCTGGACAAAAAGGACACACTGCTGTTCAAAAGAGGTTTTGCCATTTAAATTAGTGGTTCTGATAATTTTGTCTTTTCTTATACACTGCCAGAGACTGACATAGATGAATAATGGAATGAGGTACACATCTAAATGGGTTTACTCTGAAAAAGGTGTACTTTAAAGATACTATGGCATAGGCTGAAGTGTGAGCTAGCAACTTGTACACTTTATGTATTGAAAAGGAGAATGGAACCCCTGTAGCAGACGCAACCATCAAACTATTTGAGATTGAAAATTCAGTTGATGAACACAGAGTTTGATTCTCAGAGCCAGCTGCATTTAGGGAAATATGACGTTATTCACCTTTGAAAGAAAATTATACAAGAAACTCCCTGAAGTGGAAAGAGACCCACACACCTCCCCAGAACTAATCAGGGGAGTTAGCAATGCAAACAAATTTCATTGGTTATCAGACTGTTTTGGATAATTAAGTCTCACGGGCCAGGGTGTAATCACTGGAAAATTCCCACCCTCTCCCCACCTCTGTGTATAACTTTGAATAGATTCCTCATGTGCCTTATTCCTGTTTTACTTTAGTACATCTATCATACAACACTTCGTAAAAACAGGATGCAGTGGTGAATTGTTATGTCCCAGGTTAAACGGTTAGACTCTTCTAAAGAAGAGACTGGAGCTCCTGTCCCAGTGAACTGAAGCTCTCTGTGCCTGAACATTTTTGTACCCTCAAAGGATTCTGCAAAGACAATTTAAATTTATACTCAGAGGCTGGGAGCCACAGAAGAAACTAGACAGAATACTAGTCTAGTGTGATGTAGGCAAAGGCCACCCATGTTTTTTGATCAGTCTGCAGACCTGCCAGCAGACAAGTGGGCGCATCATTGCATCAGGCTTTTAACTGAGACCACGGGTGAGCTGTAACACAGTGGAAGGCTGCTAACCATTTCCTGTGGATCAGAATTAAGAAAAGTGTTTTGAATGAGAACAGCTTTGCAATTCTGGAAACAGACACAGTTGTCAGGAACCAAAGACAGGTGCCAGGAAAGAAGGTAGTGGAAAGAGCATAAAACAATAACCTCAGACTTCCATGATTAACTAGATAAGGAAATACATGAAGATGCTGTAGGGTTATTCGGGCTAACTGCAAAGCAGCTGCATCCACAGCAAGATGAAAAAGATTTTTCATGTTGCACCTGCTAATGGGCCTAAGTGAAAGAGACCATAGGCCTGAACTTTGGGACTTTGCCATTCTCACATTTATATTTGAAAATCCATAATTAAAAAGAAACTTGGAAACACTTGGCTTTATAAAAGTATGGCTTCACCACAGAAAATCAATGAAAGAAAAACCTTGCTCTGACTTGTAGTGTTGGATAATAATGCATTACAAAAAAGGATGCCTTACTCTAGTCTAAATCCACCCTGACAAATAAATACAGCAAAAAAATCAATAAGGACTGTAAGGTAGATGCACTACTAGAAAGATTTTTTTCTGAAGTACACTTGTGATATTAGATCACTACCAGCAGATTTCTGAAAAAAATACCAACCATGGCATCAGTCCTTACAATATGAGCAATTCTTGCCTGTTCTTTAACTGAAAGTCTTCTCTCAGCATTATTAATAATAATAACAACAATATTAATAATAATAATTTTGCAAAATTATTTTGGTTGAAACAGAGAAGGAAAAAAAAAGAAAAACAGGATAGAAATTGTGCAGCTTGGTAGCTAAGAAACTCAGAGCCAAAGTTATGCTCCTTCTATTTTTATCTGATTTGATTACCAATTTAATTTACTTTCTAAGAAAAAAGCACGGCAAAAGTAAACATCCTTGACACAATGGCCTAGTTTCTATTATTTAAATCAATATTTCACTAAGTTGCTGGTAAACCATACAGGTATATTGATTTATATTGCAATATGTGTGTTCTTTATGCTTCTCTATATCAGCATCTATAGCAGGTCCCCAGGATTAACAGACTTTGTGAGTTGTAGGAAAGTCAGTTCAAATGCTAATGGTACTTCATAAAACAGTTCAGACTTTCAAACAGTACAGAGGAGTCCAATAAAGGAATGTCCTGCCTGTGGAAACACAGTACTTTTTCTAATAGCAGCTGCCATTGAGTCATCAAGCAAAGACGGTTAGGGAGAACCTCTTTCTCAATGCTTTGAACTTCAGTGATTCAAAGACACCAAGTACCTAACGTATTGCTTCCTTTGAAATCCCAAAGAATATTATGAAAAGAAATAATGTAGCTAGAAATCATATCTAAGGGTAACAAACCAGACAGACTTGTGATGGACCAGCTGATGCATAAAAACAACGTTAAATAGCTTTAAAAATTTCTCCTTTTCCATAATTTTGTATGTCATAATGAGCTAAAAGTCCTTTTTTACTTAGAGCATTCTGGAAAACATGGCTCGGGCAAAACCTCCATGAATCTGCTAGCTACTAAGAATAGTGTTTGCATTGATTGTTCAACAGTCTTTTTACTACATATTGCTGAATATATAATTAGAACAAAAATGTAGACTGAAAGCTTCCAGATGAAGTCAAGGGAGTTACGCAGGCTAAGACTGGTGAAAAAACAGCCATCTGTCAGACTGTAAAAAGGGAGTTATACAAAACAGCTCAAGGAGTACCTCTTAACTTAGTGTAGACTAACAGTATTATTTACTTGAACAAGTCTAAAAAAGAAATGTAAAAATAGTGAGCATTAAAAAAAGATCACAATATGCTTTCTATATAATGAGACCACAGCAGTGGCTGGATACTACTATCTGGTTATTACAATAATGGGTGTTTTCAAAATGCATATCTTCTAGATTGCAGTCTACACCCACCGCTTTACCAAGAAATCTCCAGAATTGTATTTTAATGCTAATAAATAGCATGCAAGTAAATATCTGTTTGGTGGAGGGGGCGGAAGAAGTTGATTTGGTTTGTTTTTTTAACTGCAGCAGCCTCCAAGATGGATCTCAACAACTGCTCAACAGCGTGCAGTAACATGGCACAATAAGTTTGAAAAGATCCAAACTGAAGCTGTACAAGGAGCTTTCTAGGGAGGCTGGAGGCAATTAGCCAGCCCGGGACACTTTCCACTATACAGCCCTTTCCCAGTCCATCTGCCTATTCCAGTATTCTGCTGTGACTGTCTTTGCTAGCACAGTCTTAAAAGTCAGTTGCTGTAGTCTATTACACAAGCTTGGAAACAGCTAAATGCTACTATATGCACAGTGCAGAGCGAGGGAACTTTGCCTCTCCTTTCAGATGGGACAATGTAGTTAAAATCTTGGTCAGATATTCAACTTGGAAGAGATTTAAAATTACCATTCAAGTATGAAAGACCTAATAACCCATGGAAACAACTAGAGAAAAAATTACCATTATTAAAATGGCAGAAGAGCCAAGGATAGCTAAATATATTGTTGACAGGAGTGAAAGATCACTTGCTTCCATTCAAATCCTCTCATATTTCATGCAAAGTATAAATTTGAATAGGCAGCACTTGACTAATGGTAAAGCTGAGGCCTAAAATAAGAGTGGGGAAAAGAAAATAAGAATGGAAAACTGAGAGGCACACAAAACAATGATGGGAAAACCAGTGTGCTGGGAGACAAAATTTGAGAACAGAGAATGAAAAAAGGATAAATGAGACACTAATGGGAAGTGTAAGAGGAAGAAGAAGAAGAAGAAAAGAGATCAAGAGATGAGAACAAGGCTATAGGGAAAGGAAAGCACAAGATAAAGCATTGGGAGTGAGTAAGACAAAGTAAACACCACATGGAAGACCCTCATCTTCCTAACGGGTGACCTGTAAGTTTTGTGAATACCAATACAAGTGAACACCCAATTCACAATCCTTACACCTAATGCATTACACACAAGGCACCAGAAAAGCTGAAGTATAGCGGCAGCCAACAAAGAAAAAATGCAAAATAACAAACTGTTCAGTATGGATTGGGTGGCTTCACTTAATAACTTGCCATTTTGCTCTAGGCCACATCAAAGAAATCTCTCATAATGCTCTAAAATATGACAACAGAGGGCTAAAACATTCACATAGTGACACCACTTTATGAGGCAGAAAAGTACAGAACCAGAGCTATTTTCTTCAGAACTGAAATGATTTTGTTTTTACTAAGTACATTGTAGTCAAGGAGGCATTATTTTCCATGAACATGAACTGAAAAAGTGCCTGGCTGGCATCCCAGGCACAAATTGTCCTTGCTGGGTACTGGAACTAGGCCAGATAAGACACTCAATAACTCCATCTTTATCCTGCTGATCAGATATGCGCTCAAGTGTCCACATAAGAAATCTCAAAGACTTGTTGCGTTATATACTCACAATGTCCGGCGTGAAGGCAGCTGAACAAATGTTAGCTTTTACTGTGGATAAAAACCCATCATGCAGAAGAGACACAGAAGGTAACTGTTCTGATCTGGATCCCACTGGACAGTTGCTGTAACAGACAGAGTGGGCTGCGAGTCACTGCACGACTCACTTCCTCCATTCACCAGACCTGCTCTGCTCCCTACAGTGCCCCCCAGCCGACATGCGTCTTCATTTTCAGTACCCATCGAAACCCACGTCTCTGGCATATGTTCCTCCTCTTGGAAAATCCATAACCCTCTTCAGCATGGCCTCTTTCTGTAACCTTCCTTCTCACCTGCTGGCATGTACTCCCCCTCCAGACAATTTATCTTCCTTGGAATACAATAGGAACTGCATGCTCATCTGTTCTAAAAATAAGGCCCGAAGTATGGACTTAATTACATGACTGTTTGTATGAATTATGATCATGTTAATTGATTGTTAATTCTTACTCCAAATAATCAGTTGGAACAGTGCTGGGAAAAATCCAGTGTATGGCCTTTTATAGCAATTCAGTTACCTTGGTATTTGAGATCAAAGACATTGGTTTGATGATGTCATACTCTTGGTTTAAGACAACAAACCTAGCGTGTTGTAATCAGCATCAACATGCACCAGCACCTCTTGCTTTTTCCCTACTGTTTCCTGCTGTAGTGTCAGCCTACTATTCACTAAAGAAACGTTTTGCATACGTGCAAAGTATTTACAAGATGCCTACCTAATTATTCTTAGGTTTTGGAAAGTCATGTATGCTAGAAAGGTCCATATTCTTATAGTAGGATTTTCTTAATTGTTTGTGTCTAGGTGGAGGGCTTTTCCATTTGAAAAAAATCAAAGAATGCATACAGATGAAGCAACTACATCTCATTAATTTACTATGCAATGCAGTTATCATGAGAAGCACTATTTAATTTTTATTTCTACTCTAATTACTCAACAAAGGAGTCCAGTTGTCTTCTTGGCTGGATGCGTTTGATGAAATCAGAGCACAATTCTAATTTTTTGTTTGCACACATCTTACCCAGTTTTAGTAGCAGTTACATGTTTTCCAGTTGCTGATTTAAAAAAGGTTTTGTATTTTCTTTCATATGCCTCAATAAATCACTTGGTAAGCAGGCAGCCCTTGGAAATCTGGAGTGACACTGTTTGCATTTGGAGATTCCTGGGCACCTACACTTACAACTCAAGAGTCAACTGTACACATCTAGCTTTGTGCCAGGAGTTACTAGACAGAACTTTCCTCCTCTTTGATTCATGATCCAAATCGTCGAATTATAGATAACAGTAGGTGATACTGAAGATCGGATCAGATTTAATCAAAAGTGAAGATTAAAGTGTCTCTTCCCTGCTGTTTCTATTTCATTGAACTTTAGTTCACTGCTATAAATGATCTGAAATCTATCAGAAAGATAATCAAATCAAGCAATTCTCCAGCAAGTCCTCTGTTTCTCATTTTGAGAGTAGCTTGCAAGCTGATTTCTTAGCCATGTATGAGGCAGCTCTCTGTTGAGGACTGCAGAAGTTTTATGTACCATGTATATCTTTTTCATGCATGGCTACTGATGTTTAGTTAGAAACATGCCTCCAAGTTTAGGGAAAAATTGATTCTTTTTATATCAGACATTGCAGTGAAAAGGTCCTGTCAAAAAAACCCCATTCAATTAAAAATAAAATCATTCAAGTTCATTATCCAGAGCAACAAGAAACAGCAAGTCAAAACTTAACAGTGGTTTCTCTCCATGCTTACTCAGTGATGAGAGTTCGTTGTTTACATGCAAGCCTCAGTGTTATTTTAGATGCCTTTGGATATCCCACCTGGTCTCTAGCTGCCACTCCTGAAGAGCAGGTATTGTC
This sequence comes from Falco biarmicus, assembly GCF_023638135.1. Classification (NCBI taxonomy): domain Eukaryota; kingdom Metazoa; phylum Chordata; class Aves; order Falconiformes; family Falconidae; genus Falco; species Falco biarmicus. Next base: position 24,372,204 of record NC_079294.1, on the reverse strand, counting down.
CCCTATTGTTTTAACCTTTTTTTTCTTTCTTTTTTTTTTTTTTTTTTTTTTAAGCAGGTGTAAAGGGTCACCACAATCCCAATGTGCAACTTGAGGGTAAAAAAAATTCAAACAGGGAAAGCAAATTATAAACCATGCCAGCTTCAACAGTGGTGTATTTTATATATCTCTCAGTAAACAGCTTCTAACAAAGTGATTTGGCAATAGCTACAAGTACCCTGCTCTAACCTGTAAAACACAGTATGAGCTTTAATTGATAAGTCCTGCTTTAGTGAATATTGAAGAATTAAAACATTTTACAGATGGACAAAGGAATTATTTTGAAGGGTGGCTGGATTACAGTGGGTAGTGAACAGTTTACAAAGGAGGAAATAAAGTAATCTTAATTAAAGACTTCCTCTTGCTTCACAGGCTTTCAATAGTTAGCTCAAAAGAAACCATTCAAAGACATTTTCTGGATAGGCAAACGAAAACAACAGTCACATATATATATTTTACTTAAAGCCTCCAATTTTCTCCTTTTGCAGAATCTGTGAAGATAAATACTAACCAGCTCCTGACACTGGGCTAGTAAGCACAGAAGACACCTTCAAGGAGAAGCAGCACTACCAGGGATTATTCAAAGCAAGTGGGAAGATAAACCAATGACTGAGAAAGGATGCAGTTCCCTGGATCCTCCTTCCAGCCCTTCTTGTAGGTGGGCATTACATTTACTAACCTCCCATCAACTGGGACCTCCCTGGCTAGCCAGGACTGCTGACAAATGACTGAAAGATGCTTCAGCTTTCTGCTGTACGGTCAGCTGTTTTCTTTGTCTTCTCACAGTTTGATTGCTTGAAGGAGATGAGGCTGAGTGCCAGGAGACCCGAGACACAAGAACACAGAGGGCATATGCTTCCTCACTGATATTTCACAGTATCACTGGAAGCCAAAGGCAGCTTTTTAAGATTTAGTTGGAGCCACTATTTTAATCTTTTCAGTCTCTCAGCATCAATGTGAAATGAAAGTACTGTCAGGACTGTCCACAACTCCGGATTCTGTTTACATATAAGCAAGAAAACGCTTACTAAAGGAAGGGTAGTCAGAAACTCTTAAAAGTTTAAATTCTTTCTGATAAAGTTTAGTCCTCACAGACTTCAAAAGTTGAAGTTTCCTTTGAAGTCTATATATGTTTTCATTGTAATAAAATACATTTTAAAAATTATTCTGTTCAAATTTACAGGATCCTTAAAAAGTTATTTTTGTGTAAGGATTTCAGAGATAACATAAGCTCTTAGAAATTCATGGTGAGGTGAGCCAAGGCTTTCTGGGATTGCTGGAAAAAACTGATTAAGCATTGCCAGATAAGAAATTCTTAACTGACACAGTTGTCCTTTTATTTTAAAAAGTGGTGGTCAGTGCTAAGATAATCTTTATCCATACCTTTTATTATTTATATAAATCTACATCTAAATCAAAACTTCTGCAAATGAACATCTTTAAAATGTTCATAGCGATTCTAATGAAACAGTTTTAACTATAGATATACATCCACAGTTTTGTGAAAACATCAGTGTATTTATAAATGTTTTTTGCAAACTAGGCCAGTAATTCTTTCAGTACATTGAAACGAATTTTAAATTATAAAAAAAAAAAAATCAAGTAAAAGAAAATTAGATGTTGTTCTCATCTGGCTGAGAGCCTAGAAAAAAGCCATCATCTTTAAATTTCCCACCATTGGTGACATGGGGATCTACTCCAGAAAACTTACTTAGCAGTTGCATACCTTAAGCAAAAAAACCTGCAATCTGTGATTATTTAATCTGCTGTTCACATATGAAATTCCAGTCAAGCATTTTAAATAACCACAAAAACAACAGCAAGCTAGATGAAAACATTTATTTCTAATATCACAAAAACTTCAGAAGAAACTCCTAAAACTTCTGGAGTCAGAAAAACATATTCTAGAGTGGAATTAGAACTTGTGGTTGATGTGACAAAGAACTGCCACTTAACGAGACAAAGCTAAACTTTTTTGTGTTTAACTAATCTGAAAACTGAAAAAATCTAAACTAAACACATACACAAGTCTTTAGGTATGCAAGAATCCAGGGGTCTTTTGCCATTGAGTTCTCTATACAGTTATTGTTTTCCTGTCCTAATCTCTCTTGCTTTCTGTCACATTAGGCAAATTGTTGTCTCAGTGGAGCAAGCACTAGCCACTAACGTGGTTATTCAGTAATGGGTTTGGTTTTGTTTGGTTGTTTTTTTCTAAAAAAGAGATGGCACTACCTATGCTGTTGATGCCTGTCTAGTCAATTCTGAAATTAAAAGTAAATTGGTAATTATAATTTATGAGTAGTTACTTTGATATAAATGGTACACACACACACTTCTGAGTTGTGTATGGTGCACATCCATCACCCCATTAAACAGCTTAAAAATTAAATTGGACTTAGGCTTAGAAAAATGCAGAGAAAATAATGGCTTAGCCTATGCCTAAATCAGTACTAATACCATGTGATTTCTATAATATCCAAACAAACTTAATAAAGTACTCTGCAACAGTTGCAGGTGTTGCTTGGTAGTTGATTGATTTTATTTCTTAACAAAAATAAATATTTAAAACCTCTCCAAGAGCAGTAGACACATTATTCTCACGCAAGACAACTTTTCACCACCATATTCCCCAAAAATACTCTGATGAGGTGTGTATAAAGATGCCTTCTCACACAAAGGTTGCTTCATAGATTCTTTAGGGTATCTCTCTTAGCCAAGAGTACTTGCTCCTAGCTATCATTTCAACTGTCTCATCACTTGTGTTTGAGCAACAGATGCAGTGTTGCAATTACTCTCTTCAAAATGTAATCAAATACAATGCAGGTTTCTCTTAGGCCTCTCCCAGTATTGTACCTATACGCACATACATTGACACAAATACATTAAAGAAGAAATGTTGAAGTCTCAGGAGGGGAATTTAGAGGCCTGTCCTTCTGTTCCTCCTGTAGCCTCAATCTAAAAGGCTTTAACGAATGTCGCTGAAATAGCAGCTGGCCCTCTGCCAGTCCATTGCAGCACATATAGAGATATACATGTGCACAGGCACACACGCAAAGTTTGCAGGCATGCTTTAAAAAGAGGTCCAAGAAGTAAAATGCCCTTTTTAAAATGTGTTATGGAATATTAACGTTTTGAAGTATTATTTCCTTCACAGTTTGCTTAAGACAATTACATGAACAGAGATCATGGCTTAAAAAAATCCAGGTATTCCTTGCTAATCGATAAAATAGATATAATACTATACAGACAAAGATATTCAAGTACAGATGAAAAAGACTACTTTCTTTAGACTTTCTTTCATTTTTTTTCCCCTGTACAGTAGGTATTGTCTTCCAAAATAAAGATATCTTCCTGCAATTGCTGAAATGTAGTCTTTGGCCAAAATACCTCCCTCTCTTGGCTCAGATCTCACATAATATTTAAGCCATGTGAATAATATTTAAGACACTCCTGATAGGTCAATTTAGTTTCATAAGTTTGTAGCTGCATCAGTCTGTTGGTAAAAATGCAATTGCTAATCTCCAGGTAAACAATGAGTATTGACCTTCATAAGCAACTTCTAATACAGTTATGGATGTCACAGACTAATGATTAACAGTCATTACGTCAACACAGAGTAGGGAAAAGCTGTCTTTGAAAACAAAAGCATTAACACAGAAGTAGTTCTGTCGTGGTAAAACTGCAAGACTTTCCTTCAACTTACAATGAAGCTAGCTGCATTGTGGCCAAAGGCATTGGAACGGAACTATTAGCAAAAATCTTGTCAAAAGGAGCCATTAATCACATCTCTTCTTCTTCATTAGTATTATCTGTTTCAATAAGGGGCCTAGACCCTCTGTTTGTGGCCTTCCTCTACAGCTGTCAGAGTGGTTGAAGCCTGTCGATAGCATACAAACATATAGGAAAAGCATCCAAGGAGGTGCCTTAGAGAATTGCTTCGGATAATTTAACACATCCCAAAACATCTCTTCTCTAGGCTGGGAGCCACTTAGAATCATTAGCACTTGTTATAAGCTTGAGTAAGATATCACCTGATTTGAAGACTATGACAGCTAGATTAGGTTTGAAATAGGAAGGGACAGAGGAAAGACTCCAATCTTTCTGAAAAAGCTGTAGCTCTTCTGTACCTGTCAACAGGGAAATGCAAGATGTTACATCTGATAAATTTCTATAGGCACAACCAATTCACTTGTGAATTGACTCCAAAATAATTCTGTATATAACTTGTCTCTCTAAATACTCTTGGGGGGAAAAAAGTGTGAATATTATTTTCATACTAATCTGTGTATTGTTTGTACTATAAAGTGAATAGTAAAGGTCCTCTAGAATCCTTGCCAAAATGAGCGAGAAAGCACTGTATTGCACTCAGAATATTTAGTTGAAATTTATACTATAAACCAGAAATCCCACACTTCAGAAGAGTGGAAGATGAGTTGTTTGATCAGCCAAGAGTTCCATTATAGATCCTATTTTCCATGCAAGGAAAACAGTGTGATGCCGTCTGCTGAAACCAGAGAAACTTACTGCGTGCTGCTAATGGAGACCGGGACATGACACAGCAAGTATAAGCATCTGCACAAGCAAACAGTCTCCATGAATATTTAAGCTTATAATTTATCTGGCAGGGAAGAAACTAAAAGTGCACCAAAGTTGCAAAATGGGACATAATTACACGCGTTTTCTTAAGACAGACAGCTGAAACAGGAATTGGCTGACGACTAGGTCAACAGAGAGTATCTTACAAGGTTCGATTGCTCGCGTTGCTGCAAAGTGAAGCAAACAGCACGCTGTAATGAATGTTACCAAGACAATGCAAAAATCGTGAAACTGTAGGAGAAAGATCTGCTGCACTAACAGTTCAGTATACTCTTATACAACAGTGAGCAGAAATAAAAAAGGCAGCTGCCCTTTCTGCCTATCTAGGTCTAGGCCTCGTGAGAGGAATTTTTAACATATAAAAGTGTGTCTTCTCAATCTCTAATCTTTAAGGAGATAAATAGTGGTATTCATTAACATAGCATGAATCATTTTCCTTAGTACAGGTAATGAACAAACAGAAAAGTCCGTCATTTTCCAACTAGTTATTTCTCATAATGACACGAATGTTTAACTTGCCAGGTAGCACAATTATTGTGGAGAGAGAGAAGAACAATATGGTTATTGTATCTGAATAATTATCCACTGTGATACCTACAAGTCAAAGCAAAACAGACGTCAAAAGGAAGGAGTGCAAACTGAATTCAAGCAAATAGTGATGGCTTTTCACTGATACAGGTTAGGCAGATTTTGTAAAGTAACCATGCAAAGTAGCCAGTCAAGCTTCTGGTAAATGGTTTGCACCCACCGCAGTTTCATCAACACATGGGTCTTCACCCAGATCCCAAGTTTCTGTGTTTCTTGAAACATTTACTGGTTAGCATGTTTCAACAAATCCCCAGCAAGCTACTGTAAACATCCTCCTGCTTTACTCAAGCATAATTACAAAGAAAGAAATCACAAGAGGTTATAAGTTTAAAACTTACACTTAACTAGGAACATACCGAAAGGTATTTTCAACTGATCAGCTTTTTTCTCTGTTTACTCTATTAAAGATGTAATTGCCTTACTGACTTAGAAGAATCTACTTTCTATGCCTTCGACACTTTAGGGACAAATGGAACAAAGCATCACTGAATATGAGTCAACAGTGCCCTGGCAGCCCAAAGGGCCAACCATGCCCTGGGGTGCATTCAGCACAGCACAGCTAACCCACTGAGGGAGCTGACTGTCCCACTCTGCACTACACTGGTGCAGCCCCATGTTGACTACTGTGTGCAGTTTTGGGCGTCTCAATAGCAGAAGGACATCAAACTATTAGAGTGTGTCCAGAAAGTGACAAAGATGATGAAAGGCCTCAAGGGTAAGACTTATAAGGAGCCACTGAGGTCACTTGGTATGTTCAGCTCAGAGAAAAGAAAGCTGAGGGGTGACCTCATCGCAGCTTACAACCTCCTCAAGGAGGGCAGCAGAGGGGGAGGCGTTGATCCCCTCCTTCTGGTAACCAGCGACAGGGCAGGAAGAAATGGAACGAAGCTGCATCAGGGGAAGTTCAGATTAGATGTTAGGAAAAGGTTCTTCACTGAGAGTGTGATCAGACGCTGGAACGGTCTCCTCAGGAAAACACCAAGCTTGTCAGAGTTCAAGGAGCATGTGGACAAAGCTCTTAGTCAAATAGTTTAGTTTCAGGTAGTATTGTGACAAGCAGGGAGCTGGACTTGATGATCCTTATGGATCCTTTCCAACTTGAGATGTTCTGTGGTTCTATGATCCAGTTCTGCAGGAAGTGCCACAGAACAACCAAAGTTTCTGTCTGATCCTAATTCCAACAGAGTAAGGCAATTAGTGTTTACTATTCCTTCTTTATTCATGTCAGGTGCTTTTTGAAACACTTCAAAGCCAAACCATCAAGCTATAGTTTAAATTCGACATACTAATTTTACAATTCTACATAATGAAATAGTTCCGTGACTGTATGTACACTTAAAATCAAGAGACTGAAAAAGTCAGAAAGCCGGACTGCTCTGTCTGCCCTCTGCCGGCCTTTCTGTATTTCAGCTTTCCCTTCAAAACAAGCCTTTCCTTGACTGAGATGATCGGGGATGGTGGTACCATTAAGGCTTACACCTGAACCGCTCTATACAGAGATCAATAGGCTGATCAATCCACTTTCTTGGAAACAAATTTTGGACAAATATGCATAATGCATATATTTCTGGTAATTGACAAAATACAGAAAACGAAAAAAACCCCCACACTTCATGCACTTTCCTGTAGAACAATGTTTCATTCTTTGTGCTACATTGCTATGGTCAGAAAGGAAACTGATAGGAGACACACTTCTCTAGTGCTAATATCCTTTAAAGCTACTCCAGCAATGTTCATCTCCCTCGTTTTCGAGATCAGTATCATGCTCATCTTAGATACACTTCCTCTTCTGCAAGAACAGTATCTAGCTGGCATATTTTTTAAATGATTGCTAAGACACTAATTTAAATGACACATTCACAAAGGGTTTGGCCATACCTCTTAAAACAACAGAGAAATTGCTACTCAACTCTCTCATGTGGCTGAATTAAAAAAAGGAAATATTCATAAATTAGAAGCTTATAAAACTTAACCTAGTATACAGAGACTAAAAGGGAAGGATCAGAATGTTTAAATTACTTAGGAAGAGTTACCAAAACATTAACCTAATTTTATTGGACTACCATTTAGTTAATACTTGGGAACTTTAAGGAAAATGAAAAAACACCACCATCAGCAGCAGCATACAAACAGGAATATATGCGAACCATCATTTTGTTCATCTTCCTTACTTACAAAGCACTATGTGACTATCCACACGTAATTTAGTAACTTTTTAAAAAACCACCAAAAAACAAAACAAAACAAAAAAGGAAATACAAACAGCAGTCTACAAACAGGTATTGGGGAACGGGAAATCAAAGGTACTAGGACACTTCTTAAATGCTAATGCTTCATTGCTTATTAGTAGCCTTCACAGTAAAGGAAATAATAGCTATTGATTTCTGATCTGTGATGCACTATAGTACTAGAAGAGAATCTCTCCTGATCTAGAAGAGTCAGAAAAGTATTAAGAGTGGGTGGACAGCTAGTTAAATTTTATTAGTTGTGCTGCAGTACTTCATAAGAAGTGAAAGGATATATTATTTCAAAGCCTTGGAAAAAATAATTTTTCTCTAATTTCAAGAACAAAATAGCATGAATGAGAGCAGTAAAGGCAAATCAGCCATGAAAGAGAGGCTGAAAAACAGCCCTTCCATAACATGAAAGTGGGACATAACATCGGTTGAAATAATAAATTATTTACTGGTACTTGAAGCAGTACAAACAATAAACAGCATAAGCTCAAACTGAACACATAGCTCAAGAGTAGTAGTTTTCATAGAATCATAGAACAGTTTGGGTTGAAAGGGACCTTTAAGGGTCATCTAGTCCAACTGCCTCTGCAGTGAGCAGGGCCATCTTCAATGAGATCACGTTGCTCAGAGCCCTGTCCAGCCTGACCTTGAATGTCCAGAGAGGTGGTAGATGCCCCATCCCTGGAAACAACCTGTTCCAGTGTTTCACCACCCTCATCATAAAAAAAAATTTCTTCCTTGTATCTAGTTTAAATCTACCCTCTTTTAGTTTACAACCCTTCCCCTTGTCCTGTCACTACAGGCCTTGCTAAAACATTTGTCTCCATCCTTCTCATAATCCCCCTTTAAGTCCTGAAAGGCCTCCCTGAGGTCTCCCCAGAGCCTCCTTTTCTCCAGGCTGAACAACGCCAACCCCCCCGGCCTGTCCCTCATAGCAGAGGCCCCCGGCCCCCTGCCATGTCCCACCTATGAGACCAGAGGTGTGACTGAGTCACAAATCCCCTCAGTGTGCACCAAGGTGAGATACCACCCCAGGTCCACACAAAACCATCAGCTTTAACGGAAAAAACATTCTGTGAACATTGGCCCTCTCACAGTTATATCCAACCAAGCTGTGCAGCTGTGTGAGGAGCCGAGGTAGACCTTGCATTATTTAAGAGCTTTAAGAGAAAAAGAGGAGGGGGAGAGCAAGCTAGAAGCAGGGGGAGAGACAGGGAGGTCACCAGTCCTGGATCCAGCGCTGGACATGCCAGCAGGGCATTCAGTGCAGACAGCTCCCCAGAAGGTCCAGCTTCTCAGAGGAACAGGTCGAGGGCCTTTGCTAGCACCTGACCCTCTAACCTTGGCATGGCATCCCACAGCTCCTCACGGGCAAGCCCCGTATTACTCCCCTCCTCCTTCAAGCCTCGTTTAAAGCTGTCAGAGCCCCACTAGCTTGTGAGCAAAGACCCTCTTCCCTCTTCGAGAAAGGTGAATCCCATCTGATGCCCGCAAGCCTGGTGCCACGTAGGCCACCTCATCATTGAAAAACCCGTAATTGTGGCAGTGACACCAGCCAACCAAACACAACAAACTACCACAACGAACAGTTTGTGGGTACAGAAAGGGGTGATTCGATTGAACACCAGAAGACAGCCTGTTTCTCATGAGAACCCATCTCCTGCATTCTTTTCGAGCTTACACAGCTGTACGGACTGCACGGGGCCTGGAAACAGATCAAAGAGGATTTCGAACACACAGACATTACTTACACTCCTTGATAAGAAAGTAAACGATGCAAATTCTCGTGAATTCTTAGGACAATACTTTCATCACTTTAGGAAGGAGGGGGGCATCTCCAAAAAAGGAGACCTAAGAGACCTAGTCAAACACCAAAGACAAAATCAGTTGAATTAAAAAAAGAAATAATAGTATGAGCTACCAGTTCAGTAACCTATACATATTTTATTGTCATGTAACTATGGAAAACTGTCTGCTTGGCAAGAGGACTCCTTGTAACATTATTTCCTTCTGTCAAAAGACATTGGAATACTTTTCAGCTCATCAGTCACCAAAGCTTTTAAATGAGTATGCTGTTGTGTTTGCAACATCTCAGCTGTGCCTTTTCCTATGCAAAGTTTTTAATTCTGTGCTACAGCTTTTCATACCCTAGAAGCAGTGGTTGTGAAAGATACTGGATGTCCACCCAGGACAGCAAAATCCTTCTCCATAAAAGTCTACTGCACAAATCATAGAATTACATTTCCCAGTGGCTGCTCCCGGTCTTGCCTGGTTTTGGTTAACATACAAGTAGATTAACCATACTCCAATTAACCCATATCTGAAGCTGCCAGGATAAACTCCAAGAGGCTTGCAATGAGTACCTCTGACAGAAAGATACCAACCCATTTGACCAGTTGGCACTGGCCATTGCACAACCATTACTTACTATGTGCTTTATTTGCATTGCTTTCAAACAAATTATAACAATGCACAACATTTTCAGTGGATTTCAGGGAGGAAAGAGTATTTGTTATAGTCTAACGTAATCCAGGACTAAAACTCATTGGAAAAATGAGAAGTCATACAAGAAAAGGCAAGAAAGTAAAAAATAAAAAAATGATCAGTTTCAAACCTACAGGTTACCACCATAAGACTAATACACAATCAATCCTAATGGCACCTTTTTCTTTATTTTCCTTCACCTTATGGCACGAATTATTGCATATGAAAAACACATCAAGTATGACACAATTCTGAATTAGTTCCCCTTTAATTCACTCTGCAATTGCATATACTTTAATGCGATCAATATCAACTTTCTGTACAAGAGCACATAAAAGCATGTATTCAGACTTTGTTTCTTGGATTATTTGTCATATCTATGGCTTCCTACTCAACTTTAAAATAATTTTTTATCCAATGGGACTTAGTTGAATTAATTAGTTCAACTAATTAGTTGAAATAAGAGTGTCTACTGTTATTTTGTATAGATGGAGATGAACACGTGGACAAAAGAAATAGATGAAAATAACACTACGCATACACTTTGCAGGAGTGAAGTTCTTTCAGAGATTATGTGTAGGAAGATTAATTACAGAAACTTTATTTCGTAAGAAATACACTGCAGAAAAAAAGATCCAAAGAAGTCAAATATTCTGACAGAATAATTAGGGATTAAACTGTGACACAGATCAATACTTGCCAGCAATCACAAAGTCCAAAATAGCTACCTTTTTTTTTTTTCTATCTATGCCTCTTGCAAAGGAAAATGATACAAAGAAAGTAATTTTCCCCAAGCATACCCTAAAGAGGCAGACATTTCCACCAGATGTTAGCACACTCCTTACGTTTTTTTGGTTTTGTTTTTTAATTCTTTAAGAAGGTAGATGTCTTCATGGTATTTCTTGCTTAGGTACGTAAAAAAAGATGTTGTCAGAAAACATTTTAAAGAATAAAAAAATGAAAATTTGTATTTTTCATATGCGAAATTTTTGCTTCAAGGAAAATTTGCTTCAAATGTAAGCATAACCATTTCAATGGTTCATTTTCTGGGCCATTTTATCTATTGCCCCTATCCCCAAATCCCCGAATTCTTCAAGGAGATATTAAATGTTTTATTTTAATCCACATGGGCAACTATTTGTTGTCTCAGTTCTGCTGAAGTGGTAGGTGTTGCTAAATGGTACAATTACTCTGAATTAAGGAGATCTGACTGCTATCACATGTCTGAACTCCAGAGGTTTCTTTCACAGGCTGAGGACTAACAAATCACATACATCCATCTTTATGTGAAATGACAGTGATGACAAGCAGGCAGGTATAAAGAAATTGGAATTAAAGCTTGTATTGACCTTACTGAGTTTTGCCTAGTTCAAAAGGTGTATTTAACCTGGAGAAAAAGTTGCATTGTCTTCACCTGTCCATGTCAAACAGGGAAAGTATAATGGATTAGTACCCACACAAATGAGCCAGGCTAAACATTGTATACTTACATACAACAGTGCCTTCCAGTGGCTCCCAAAACCAAAAAAGCATACTGACTTGCACTACATGAACACACACGCATGCAAAACTATAGTTGTACACATCAGTCACACTACCTTTAACTGTGGCCAGCTGAAGAGTAGAATATATAAATGCTGGGGAGCACACAACAACACTAGAGCACCAAGTACAAAAATGAAGAACAGTATATCTGATTTTAAATTAGTCTGCAAATTCTCTTGGGTAGACCAGGTTTAGCTATGCAAACAATGACAATTTCTTTTATATATTGTCCTTAATAATGTACATCGGTGGGGTTTTTCCCTTTTAAGTAATACGGGATTGACAAAACTTCAGAAAAATACATGGTTAACCATTTAAGATTGCAAACTAATCTTCAGCACCAATCTTGAATATAATTTATCAGTGAGAAACTCCTGGAAATACAGAATGGATATGTCCATTATTGCACAGTAAACGATATTTAGCAATCAGAATCTCTCCCTACTGTTAGATTAACAGTTTATGAAATTTATGATATAAGAACAAGCTGAAGAAGCAAACTCATTTAGAAAAACCTCTCAACTCAGTATTAACAAAAGATTTTGTCTGGTAATTAGCTTTATAATTATGGCAGCAGCTCAACAAACATGTCCTCCAAATCTTTAAAAAAAGTACTTTCACAAAACAGATTAAGCCAAATTCCTAAAATTCTACTGATAATTTATATTCTCACCAGGTCCTGTAAATGCAGTTATTTCATTACAAACACATACAATACATGGTTCCGTAATTATATACAAGAAAAAAGCCCAATCTGTTAATTTAAACTTCAGGCCATTGCACTTAAGCCTCTGAGTTACAATTCAATACACACTGATGATTAAACACTTTCTGCTTACATCCTTCTCCTATCCATGCAAAGAACAGCATTAAACAGCAATATCCAGTGTGCAAAATACGACCTTTCATACTGGAACCTCTATGAGATTTAGAGATCACAGCTAGTTTTTCATCACAACACTGCTGACAAAATTAACTTATGTTTTAAGTTAACCACAGTGTATCACAGAGCACCTGAAAAAAATATTTTTTTACATTTTGTGATACTGAAGAAGATATCTGAGTTGGGGCAACTTCTGAATTTAGAAAAATGTAATTGTCTACAAATTAAGTCAAAGAAAACCTATTATTAATTTTTTTTTACGCAAAATGTTTTCACTAGATGTTGGTTCCATCAAAACCCAAAAATCAATGACACTTAGATTCCATTCTTTATGGAGAATGCATTTATTCAGACAAATTTATTCTCCTCTCTATCCCTCTGCAAGGCATTAATTATGCGGTTAACTTTAAATACTGAAAAAAGCAGATGCATCTACAGTTTAAATGTGTTTGAATGAGTTCTAATTATATGAATGAAGCTGTGGATTTCACCAATTACTTAGTATTTTGAGAAATTATTTTTTATCTATCATCTACTTCAGTCTTCCTCAGAATTTCTTGTTATTTCTTTTTTTGCATTCATCTCCACATTCATCTTATTTTCTTTGATGCAGCTTATAGTAAAGGAGAACATAAAGAGCAGTTAAATCTGTGACATAAAAAAACTGAACCAAAATGGTTTTGGTTTGTAATGTCTTTGCTTTTATGTAGGAAGCCATTGAAATATCTGTCAAAATCTTATAAACACTACTTCAATCTAACTTGGATGGAACAACATGCCAGAAAAAGCCTCCTGAAAATTGACAAACTTTCTACTGCAGAAATATAATTGAGCTACTTGGTTACCTCAGTACTGACCAGGAGCCATAGCAGCACTTTACTCAATTATGAGTCTCGCTTTCCTCACTATAAACGCTAGATATATAGATATATACATAAAACAAAGCCCTTAAATAAAGCATTCCATTTCAGCACTGGAAAGACCACCCCTGGAGTACTGTGTCCAGCTCTGGAGTCCTCAGGACAGGAAAAAGATGAACTAGTTGGAGCGGGTCTGGAAGAGGGCCACAAAAATGATCCAGGGACTGGAGCACCTCTGCTATGAGGGACAGGCCAGGGGGGGTTGGAGTTGTTCAGCCTGGAGAAAAGGAGGGAGACCTCAGGGAAGCCTTTCAGGACTTAAAGGGGGATTATGAGAAGGATGGAGACAGACGTTTTAGCAAGGCCTGTAGTGACAGGACAAGGGGAAGGGTTGTAAACTAAAAGAGGGTAGATTTAAACTAGATACAAGGAAGAATTTTTTTTTTTATGATGAGGGTGGTGAAACACTGGAACAGGTTGTCCAGAGAGGTGGTAGATGCCCCATCCCTGGAAACATTCAAGGTCAGGCTGGACAGGGCTCTGAGCAACCTGATCTTATTGAAGATGGCCCTGCTCACTGCAGAGGCAGTTGGACTAGATGACCCTTAAAGGTCCCTTTCAATCCAAACTATTATATGATTCCTTTTTAAACTTCATCAAGTTTTCTTGAGTTTTCCTTTACAGAGCAGACTGACTTTTCTACACAAATGTTACTTGCCATTAGTACTCAGTGTTTAAAGAAATGTAGTATGTTAACTCTGAAGTCTTTTAGCTTTACAGTATTAAAACCTGGTCATTGCAAAAGACTATGAGCATGAAAATTAAGAGGTTTTCACATTAATTCAATAAATTAACTATCCATCCTACAGTAACTATTTACTCCTCTATACAGAAGAACAACCTCAAGTATGTAACAGTTATCTATGTTGTCATAAGAAGAAGCAGTCCACTGAGTTTAACACAAGGCAAGACGGATTGGATTTTCTATGTTGGCTTTCAAGGTCTCCAGAAACTTCGAAGCCAGTTCATCATCTACCACCCGACCATCACTTGAAAGAGTCACTGTCATGAGTTGATGCTGCTTAAGTTTCTCATTCCCTTCTTCATCTTCCACAATCTTGAGCTCTGGTCTTGCTCGGCCCACAGCTAGGATGCAGGCCTGTGGAGGGTTTATGACTGCAGTAAAATCATTGATGCCAAACATGCCCAGATTGGAGATACTAAATGAAAGAGAAAATTTACTAGTAATGTCAGAAATTATATATCCCCTAGAAGAAATAATCTATACTTGATGACTAACATGATGTCATTCTCTCCCAAGGCCAAACCCATTAACTTTATAATATATCTGAACTGGATTGCAGTTAGACACACTTAAAGACTCAAGGTTTGGGATTTTTGCAATTATAACTAATGCATGTTTTTAAAAGCCCCATTTCTGTACAGCAGTATATCCTTGCATTGCATGCACTAAAGGCAGAAAGTAGAAAAGGAAAGCAATACCTTCAAACAAACTTTGGCTGTCCCTGCACCAAGCCAAATGTCTTTTAGACTGAATTTCACAACATTTAAGTTAAAAAGGCTGCTGATAACCATGTCATACAATTTGGGCATCTACATATCACTCAGCCACAGGACAGCCTCATCGTGCCTTTCTCCCTTGAATGTTTTTGTCTGTCACCAGCCAGGAAGTGGCATATTAGGAAAGGCTTGGACTCTTGATGATACTGTGTCATACAATACAGTACATTCGAAGGTTTAGAAAGCTGGGGAGTGTAAAAACTCAGTTGAGAAATTAGTTGTGCAACTGCGTCACTACATTTATGCTAGTGTTCTACACGTGCCATTTATTTCCCATCACTGAGCTCACTAGCTCTTTTTTCAGAGCACATTTCATAGAAAAAAATATTTACTAAATATATCCTACTATTTAAAAATTATCTACTCAGTTTTTAATGTTTCAGTTAAAAAGTATGAGTCAACACAACTTTGCTGTACCTTTTTTTGTCCCTATAGAGACATTTCAGATACCTCTGCCAGACAACTTATTTTAAAGTATTTCTTTTTTAAAATATTAACAACGGATTTTCCTAACTACAGAGCTCAATTCAAAAAACAAAACAAAGCAAACCCAACAAAAAACCAACAAATGAACATTCTTCTGTAACTGCGAAAAATTAGGTGCAAAAAATGAAAGTCAGGTCAGTCTCAGTATGAAAAATATGAATTTCACACCAGGCTGAGATGAAATAAACCTGCACCAAGATAATTGTTTTCCCCTGATACAGAACACACAGCCTAGGTTTGGCCCTCAGAATTATCACACAGTGTTTCATCCTAAATGGAGCAAGATTTTAAAAGGCAATGCATTAACACACAGTGGAATAGCTGAGGATAAAACAGTTCTGAACCCACAATGCATGTATTAAGTGCTGCTAGAGAGTTTTACCTAAAAGATCCTCCCTGGTACTCTTCTGGTAATAGTTTTCCATCTCTTGCTTTCTTTGCTAGAGCCTAAGGAAAATGAAAGATAAAAAAAAGAGAGGGGAAAGCAATTAATGTGTTGTAATGGATTAACCCTTTTTACTTCAGTAAGGCATTATAAGTACCATACAGCCATTAAAGAAGCATCTGCTTTTGGATTTAGGGAAGCACCTCAACAACATTTTTGTTGTAGCTGCAATGATTTGCCAAAGAGACTAGAACACAAAACTTCATTTTCCCAACGATACTGGCTGTTCAGTAAAAGCTGTTCTCACCTTACAAACCTTGCTCCGGTTTTCACAATGGAACCACTAAAACCACTAGGGAGAACAGATGATAAAAATATCTAGCAAAATACCGATGAGACAAATTCATAGTATTCTTCTTAACGTATTTGTTTAAAGAAACTGCCATGTATCACTTCAGAACTTTCTAGCAGATTGAGAGAACTTATTTCTTCCAGCTAAGCATTCAATTACCTTAAAGACTACCTTTCCTGTGACCTCCATCTCATTTGTGAGAGTTTTCTACTTCTAAACATAATAGAAGAAACTGTCCAGGAATGTTTTGTTCAAAACAGAGCCCAAGAAGTTCATACTATGTTCTGAGATAAGATCACAGAGAAAAAGAACCTTATCCCAACCTAGGATGTTTCTAGCACAGAGGTCTCCTTAGAAAGAAGCAGTGGGAATCACGATGGATAATCCTTAGTGCAGTTCTCACATAAGGAAGAAAGGACTGTGTGGCCCTCAAGAGGAATGGCACTCATTGGTGGGTCAAGAGCCAGTTATTCAGCTACCAACCGGTTCCTAACACCCTGTGAGTACCCAGCAGAAAAGGTGGTGACTGGAAATGTGCCACATGACTTCTCCATTAATAGCAACCTTTTCAAAATCAAGAGCTCTTCAACTGACAGCCGAGACTGAAGTGGGAATATACGTAGGACAGATGAACTATCCTATTCACACAGAATAGCGGTTTTGGCTTGTATCATATTTATCTCACAGGTGGAAAAACACATGGAAGTTGTCATGTTGTAACAATTGCAGCATTTGTGGACATTTTCAGACAGAAAGAACTGTTTCTAAAAGCACAGTCAGGGAAACTGACTCAGATCTGCCTCTGGGAAGACAGTTTGTTTATATTTTCCTTCTGGTAAAATTAATAAAACTAATGATAGTTTCCAATATTTAGTTATGTTAGGGAAATTCCAGTGGAAGCGAATAAAAACCAAAAAAGTCTACTTTATCACAATGTCAAAAAGGTGTTGTATCACATTCGTGAAACTTTCTTGGAGAAGATTATTCCATGAATCCCATGTTTTCTAGGAATTTTCCATTCTCTTTTTAGGAATTCTACCACTTTCCTAGGATATTTTCCATGTTCTTGCTAGGAATTGACCTTTTTAATCTTTTTTATTTCCTCCTCTTGTTTTAATTTCTAGACTGTTTTCCAGCAATTGCCTGTTCTGCTTTCCAGGGATTTTTTTTCACATGCATTCTATAGATATCCCGTCAAGCACTCAATTCAATCTACCAAGAGGTAACTCCTATGAAACCTCACCCCTGCCTTTAAGGGCCTGAGTCAAAAAACGGAAACTATGATAGAATTGACTTCTTTTTGTTTGCATGAGTGTGGGGTAAAGTCATCAACTTCCGCACAGATAATGAGTTGGTTAGTAGTTACAGTCATGACATGGACTAATCCCCTTTCATGTTGTAATATAACTCTGTTGGTCATGGTAAACAACTGTCTTCCCTGTATACATTTCTAAACATCTTTCAGGCAAGGGTTCTGAAAGGCCACAGTAGTTTAACAATGGCAGTAACTTCAGCTTAAAAATAAACACTAAGATGTTTAAGAGAATCTCATAGTAATGAATCACCCACTAAATAATTCAAGCTGACATCAAGTTTTGTAAAACTTTGACACCCTCATTATGAATTTAAAAGTTAAAAGGATACAATGAATTTTATTTTAAGCTTTTATTCATCTCTGAATAATTAGTGAACCAGAAGACAATAGCCAAGGAAACAGCGTTCACACACTAGGGTCAATATAAGCATTATGCATATGTCCAATTGCGTTACTTGAAGGATGAAAATATGGTGCTAGGATGCACGTAACCTGGAAAGAAGTAAAACTAACATACAGCAGAAGGAGACATATAAGCAATCTACACAAAAAAGTGCTTGCCAAACTACAGGGAGATCGGTAGAGAAGCAGCTGCAGTTTCAATTTGTGCTTCCTACATATGCATGTCAGGTACATATTTATTTCAATAATTCAGTGAAGTTGAAAAGCAAAATTATATTGGTGTGGACACCTGCAATCTATGTGACCCAATGACTTTTATACTGTGTGACCTATGTTACAAACATTCCATTTGAAACAAACGTGGGATGTTTACTTTATCATGGCCCTATTAAACATAATGCAAGTATACATTCCCATCATGGGAACTGCAGGACACGGTAATTTATGGTAATACTGCATCACAGTATCACAGGTATTGGGGATAATAATGAAAACACAACTTACACTTCCCTTCTCATAACGCTGTTGTTCTTGTCAATCTACCATTAATCACAGAATAATGTAAAAATCTCAGCTGACCTTCCTCCTCGACTGGCTATTACATTAGCAAAAGGATTTGTTTTCACAACACATTCAACATGAAGTAAGCTATATGAACTGGAAATATCTTTAAAATATCCAATTACAAATGTTTTGTGGCACGACACTTAACATCTTCTGCTACAACTTTGTTGGTTCCCCTCTACCAATGCAGACTACTTATACAAAAATTTACAAAGTGCAGCTTGTGTCTAGTTTTGGGATGTCTTATGCCCTAGCAGCCAGTTCCATTCCTCAGATACTACAGGCCTTTGATTAGCACTCAAATGAAAAAAAAAAAAAAAGCCTTGTATTGGGGCATTTCATTATTCATTGTATTTTCACCTGCCACAAAATACTTCTTCTGTGGCTGGCAACAACTGCCACAGATTCAAGTCACTCCAACTGGCACCTAGTCTTTGCAAAACACTGCTCATCAGTCAGAGAAGTTTAATATTACCTTTCAGTGACATTCTCAACTGAACTGCATACTAAAATATGCAGGCAGAAATAACATAACTGCACACAGAGTAACACAAGCAGCTATAAGTGAATCTCTGGGAAAGGGGGCGAAAAACCTCCCAAACAAAACCTCAAACCCAAAGACTGGAAATACTAAAGACATTAACATTATTTAGCTTTCTTATGAGGATTAAAGAAACACAATTGTATTAAATTTCAGATTTGTGTAAAGGTTTACTTTTCAAACAGTCTAACCAGCATTAAACTAAATAACATGATGGTTTAAGTACTGTTAATTAAAAATTAACAGAGTTGCAAAAATTATAATAATTTTTAAGTCTAAAGAATGCTGAAACTGCTTTAGATCCATTTTGAAACTGCCTTTGTTATTACTGATGTCCATCCGGGTCATGCCACATTTTCTGCTACAAAAAACTATATAGCTACTATATGATATTCTTCAGCCCACCATACATTTAAAACCTACCTTTGCAGAGGCAGCAATTTCCTTTATTCCCTTGGCGGCAACATCTTTTATGATTGGTGTAATGAGACCTCGGTCTGTTGCCACAGCAATAGAAATGTCAATGGACTGCAGCTGCCTGCAGGATTCTCCATCCCAGGTTACGTTCACATCTGGCATTTGCTAGAAGACAGACAGAGGGAGAGAAGGCGGGGGGGGGGGGGGGGGCACAGGGCGCAGCGGAGAAGAAGAAAGGGGGGGGGGGGCGAGAGAGGGGACGGAGGACAGAGAGGCGACAAAGAGAGCGCGCTGTTAAAAGAACAATGGTGCAATCAATTACCCCCCCAAAAAAGGAAAAACCTTTAAGACACAGCTACATACAGGCATTCACCAAATTAATTAGTGCATCGCAAACTGCTGTCTCTAAATGAAGGCAAAAGAAGAGGTTACATATATCTTCAGGACAGCCAGAAGCAAACCAAAAAACCCAAAAGTCACTGTGAGGGTCTGAGAATAGACGTACACAATTAGCTTGCATTTATTTTATTTAAACTCTACTTTGTCAAAAAGCATGAACCAGGAACTGAAAATGGCAGGGCAGCCAGAAGCTTTTTTGGTGCTGCTGAAAAAAAAATTAACAAAAGCCTACAAAATCCTTCAGGAGTCACTGATGCCACCTCACAGATAACCAGCATGCAAAACTACAAAGCAGTGTCATTTCCCCCCTCAAACTGAATCTCAGGATATTGACTTAAAAAGCATGGAAATGGACATCCTACTATACCCCACTTGTGTCTCAAGCATGACTTGCAACAAAGGAAGCTACAAATAGAATATGCTGCAGCTACACTCACTCTTATTCAGATTAGGTTCTCCTAAACCACATCTGATAAAATTTTTTGTGTGTGTGGACTCAATTAAAATTGAGATAATGTTTACTGATAATTTCCATAAGGTTTTTGAGTTTACCCTATAAAGCTGAAAAAGCTTAGAAGAAAAGAATACCCCAACATACAGGTGAAGTCTAGGTAACATAGACACTATGAACTACTACTTGCAATAAATCCAAGACTAGTTTTTAGCAACCTTAATGAAATTAGAAACTTGACTTCATAGTGGAGAAGATATTCCAGAAAAAAGTATGGGAGGGACACATTATCTCTATCTAAACTAACTCCACTCCTACAAAAAGCAGTGTAACAGTATTCACTCATATTTAAAAAAAAAAAAGGAAAAAAAATGGATGGCAGTAATCCTCTTTGCCAATTAAATAAACATCAGGAAAGTCCCACTGCATACACAGTTGTAAGAAGCTTTCAAGTGGGTATTGTGCAAGTATGACTATATAAAGTATCCAAACAAGATGGTAGGGCCAAGGAGTTTCTCCTATCAAATTCAATATGATTAGAATAGTCTTAATTTTGATGTAGACCAAACAGTATTGTTTCTCCCATCACTTCAGCAATGAAAGACGATTTATTTTTAAAGAACGGTTGCTATAGCAGCTGTTGTTACTAAACCCAACTACCTGGGGATATCAGCCTGGAAGCTCTCATTCCTTCCTCCCCTGTCCTTGTTCCAGAAAGCCAAAATTGTTCCAAGAGGCTAACATCTGGTGAACCCACTAGCACGTTCACAAACCTCTGGCTATCAAACAGCAAGACCAAGCTGAAAAGCAGAATCCATAACTGGACTTGTTTTTAAAAAAACTTGGTTTTTTAAAGTCAGTTATTCACTTACCTTCAGAGTAACTGCAGTTGCCTTGATAATAAAATCATTTACAGATACTTTAATGTCATCTGCAGACAGGAGAAAAAAAAAGGATAACTATCATTGCTTGTATGATTTGTTCATCAGTATTTGTGTGGTAAGATCACAGTGATTCAGCAGATTTGCTTCTTTGAAAATTGTCAAGTTTTGTCTTTTGTCAGAAAGTAACTCATCTTCAAACTACAATCATAAAAGAAAGAAAACTTTTCTCCCCCTTGGGACAGAATAAGTATCATCAAGGAAAAGTCTGCTGAGCAGAGACATTCTTGCTAGCTGTTACTAGAAGGCCAAAAAAACTGCAAATTTGAGTATAACTATTCATCCCTGTAAGTAACAGCCTATATGTACTTCACACTTTACGTATTTACTGTCTATGTAGAAATCTATTGCAAGATTTAAATTTAGAGACAATACCGGAGACTACTATTCTTTATGTAGTGTAATGCATTAACTGGAATAATTGCAGAGATCAGCTTTTATTCATCTATAAATCAGAAGTATGTTATTCTCCAGTGACCTTTGGGGCCTTATAATTTAAGAATTAGCAAGTTAAAAGGCATCTGTCAATCCTTAAAATGGGCTAACAATATATTCAAAAGCCGGCTGCAAAATAATATGTGTGGCAACATTGTTAAATTAAAAACAAAGCTGCAGACAAAAAAAGGCAGTGTTAGCCAAAAGCAGATAAAATAACCTTTTATCTGGAGGTATCCAGATAAATCCAGAGGACTGGATTTTTTAAATGTGAGCCCAAGAAATACTGCAAAACACTTAATACAGTTGTGTCCCTTCCCAAAAGCTCAGGAGAAAGGAGGGGTGGTAACAATGGCTATATTTGCCCTGCATTATTTTTTTCCAAGTTTTAGGAGACTGAAAGTACTAACTAAAATCAGGACTGGCAGCAGAAGCAAAGAGTATAGATACAATGCAAAATATGTCACAGTTGCTACAAGATTATCCTGAAGATGCAAACTATTTACAAAATGCTAAACACATAATTCTCACAATAAAAAAGCTACATTATTCTGCTACCATCACCACTGCTGTCAGCTGAACAGATCAAGAAGCAAAGTTATTTCATTTTTGAGTATGGTTTACAGCATGTAACACATAGCTTTGGAAATGCTTTTGTAAAGGGAAAATTATTTATAGATAATTATATTAAGTGAAATCTTCTTAAGTGATCATAAATTTGGAGGAATGAACCAAGTATATACTTGCCGCATAACTCACCTGCAACATTTGTCATGATTAGCAATCTATGCATAAGAGAGTCAGACTTCTATTGTAACAGAGCAGAATTTGCAAGTACTATGTTGCATTGACAGAATTTCACATCAGACAAACCTGTATCTTGGTCATCAGATGTATTTCAGTGTTCTGTATTTTGATTTATATATTACATTCCTAACCCTTGGCAAAAATGTCACTGTCCACTAGAGCGGCAGTAATATATTGAAAAGATAGTACAGTTAGATGAATTATGCCTGAATACTTTACCTCCAATCATTTACAGTAGGGAAAACTGCTATATTCTACACCCATAACAAGGAAGCTTACATTAGGGAATGCTCCATGAAACTTCCACATTACATCTCATCATGTAGTAGAAAATACCATCATTTCCATCAGAAAAAAAAATAATCTACCAGGACCATCTCTGCAATTCCATTTTATGCAAAGACATATGGGTGTTTCCCACCCCTACATATTTAAAAAAAATATTCATTAAGAATCCATAACAGCAGAATAGATGTGAAAAATTTTAAGTGAACATTCCTCAGACAATTTTTTATTTAATTTCTTATGACTTGCTGCTGTTTAAAGAAAAAAAGTTAACATAATTAATTGTCTTTGACATTAATTTGTAAATAAGACATTAAAATAAAAATAAACATCAGGTAGAACAATGACCTGGGTACTCTTGCATTACAAATAGTCATTGAAAACTCTAAAGAAAGGAGAAGCAGCTCCTGTCTCATCATCTAGGAAATCTGAATAGACCAGTCTAATTTAATTTAAGACCTCACAAATGGATAAACAAGCACGAGTTAGTCACCAGCACATAACAGTAGCCCTCCAATGTCAGCATTCTAGTTCTTACATGTACAGCTCTGTGACACTAAGCAGAGAGAAAATTCACTCACAGGGTAAAGCCTCGGGAACAACTTTACCCTGTTGAAATGACTATGAAGTAACCTAACACTCCCACAGAAATGACTATGAAGTAACCCAACACCCCTGGAGGACTTATGTCTTGTGCCATAATGCCACATCAAAAGACCTCTATACTGGGATACACCCAAGAAAAACATGGCAGTCTAAATTGCTAGAAATACCAGGTTGCAAGCAAATCTTTTGTTACATCAACAGAAACATGGTTCAAGGAAAAAGACTATCAACCTCTTTGTCAGACAGGCATATCACCACATGAACACTGTGTCTAAAACGTAGCTGGTGCCTCTGTATACAGAAGCTTTCAAGGCTAACTTCATTAGGTTAACCTTGAAAACCCTTTTGTACACATCCACACAACAACCGACTGTCATGGTTTAACCTGGCAGACAGCTGAACACCATACAGCCACTCGCTCACCCCCCCCGCCCCAGTGGGATGGGGGAGAGAAAGTTTGTGGGTTGAGACAAAGACAGCTTAACAGGACAGAAACAAAAGAGAAAATAATAATAATAATAATGGTAGTAGTAATGATAAAAGAATTAGAATATACAAAACAATTGATGTACAATGCAAGTGCTCACCATCCATCAACCAATGCCCAGCCATTTCCCAACCAGTGGCCCCCAGCAGTTTTCCTTCTAGTTTATATACTGAGCATGATGTCACATGGTACAGAACATCCCTTTGGCCAGTTTGGGTCTGCTGTCCTGGCTGTGTCCCCTCCCAACTCCTTGTATCCCCCCAGTCTACTCACTGGTGGGGTGGTGTGAGAAGATGAAAAGTCTTTGACTTAGTGTAAACACCACCAAAACATCTGTGTGTTTCAACATTATTCTCATCCTAGTCTTTAATAAAAAAAGTTTGGTCTTTGGGGAAAAAAAAAAAGTACAGTAGGACAAAAAAAAAAATACTGTTTCTCCTCACTATAAAATAATGGGCCTTAAGATGTTTTTACCCAAGTTACAGACTTAGTACCAGGCTATGAGGTGCATGTATGCATGCCTCCTTCAGCAAACAGAAATTCACTACTTGCTTATGTAGCCTGATCAGTGTGGAAAATGTGATTTCATAAAATGGAATGAATGATGAATGAAAAGTAAATTTATGAAGTGGAAGAGATTAATCTGTGTGCCTGGAATAGTATTCAAACTTTGTAGGTATTGAAAAGTCAAGTTTTTTAAGCAACCAAATTATTCTTCCACTAGCATAATTAGCTAAACCTATCAAAAGTAATCAGTAGTTTCCCAATTTGATCTGACGAGGGTTCTCTCCTCTAAAAGAATGAGAATTAATTTAAAATGCTATGCCTGCTTTGGCTGCAACTGAAGAAGCAGACATCAACTGATCTCAACTGATTTCCAGCAGATAAAACACAACAGACACGTCATTTTAGGCAGAGATAAGATAGTCAATTTAATAAACAATACTGCTAACTTCAGGCACTAGAAATTAATATTATTCTTTGTGAAGAATATTCCACATTTCATAAAAGCTTATAGAAAAACTAAAGAATCACTTGCAGATATTGTGGTCAATCATACTACATGATCTTGACTAATTTATCAAGTTCTGCCTTAAAACCAGACAGATTTCCTGAGAAGGCTACTCTTCCTGGACAGCTGTAAGCCAAACCATATTTCTCAATGTATTAGAATCAGTTAGAGCTCCATGGGCAACCAGGAAATTAAAGGCAGGCATTGCCCCCATGCAGGCCTGTCTCCCTTCCTCTCAGCTACTGCCAACTTTGTAACATAACCTCAGTTGTGCTTGTGTAACTTTTTTACAGGTCTGATGTCAAAATATAACAGGGATTGGGACAGCTTAAAATGACTAAAGTTTTGGCATCAGAGAGCATGAAGATACTAGAGGAAGAAACACGCAGCACAGGTTTTCAACTGTTAAATCCAGCTTTTTCTGTGAAGAAAAGTATCTTAATTCCAATCTATAACCTCTGCAAGTAGCTTAGGAGTTAAGTGAAAACGAAAGATGCAAGTGAAAAAGGACAGTGAATTCATTATTTTTTTCCACAGCTTACCAATTGGTGACAGAGATATGACCTTACTGAGAAAAAAAAAATTTTACAGGGCAACTGCTCAAAAATTCTCTCTGATCTTATTTCATTACAGTCCTTTAAATTCTTGTTCAAGATCTGTATTTAATGGAGAATAGCCTATTAAGTGTGATGGAAAAAAGAAACATTACATTACAAAGTAAGTTTTTCCTCAGGCTTGAATATCTCTGAGTCAAAAGATACAATTTTTAGAAAATCCTCTAACTTAAGGTGAGTTACTGAAGAGCAAGATACCCTAGATTAATGCAAGTCTAACCTACTGTTACAAACTGTAAATCTGGCTTGATCAAATTAACTTACAGATGTCACAGTTTTATGAAAACATTTGTTTCCGTATTTCTGATACTGGTATTTATAAATAGATTGCACTGTGTTGATGGCCTCAGAATACAGAATATTAAACCAGCTACAAAAAAAAAAAAAAAGGGAGGAAAAATTTTAGTAACAGCAGGCAATTGCAAGAACTGACCTACCATAAAACAATGCTTTCCTAAAGAGTTTCCGCAGGTTTTGGTTTAATAACATAGCAAACTGAAATTGGAGCCACTTTCTGTAGACAACATTAAAAACAGTATATTGATCAAGTATTTCTAAAAATAGTAAAATTTATTTAAATTAAGAAGGTTATGATGTTAAACTAAGACAAATTTTCATTCAGGTTTTTTAGGGCAACTAAGTAGAAGTCCTTAAAAAAAGACACTAAGCAAACAACACTTTTGTGATATTTTGTATGAAAACTAATTACCTGTCTTAAGTGTGTTCTATTGAAAAATCCTCTTAACTTTTTTAAATGCATGTCGTATGTACTTTGTTGAACAGAAATTTGGGAAAGAAGATTCTACTCTGCATAATTGATTTTTAAACTATTTAAAGATCTTATCATACAATATACTTTGCTGATTTTAGTAAAAACAGTAACATTTTCACCAAAACAAAGCAATCTTTGAAAATGACCTTAAATTTCAACAACTTTTTCTAAACAAGCCACTTCAGTGAATACAAGTTGAGACAAAAAGAGAAAAATTAATTTCTTAATCTTATACATAAATGTCTCTGTATAAATAAGACACAGTGAGACATTATGAAAATTGGGATTTACACAGATATAGATATATAAATATTGAGATTTATAGCTTTTAATCCAATTATCCAGTTTTCTGTGAGCCAGATTTCTATTCCAACGGCTTAACATAATTTTAAGCATGTACATCTAAATTTCACTGAAAGAGATAACCCTGTCTCCTTCACATTAATACCACTACTTTGCCTTTAAGAGGAATTTATCCTGCATTGGCTAGCACATGCTAAAAACTCGCTTGCTTTCCTCACCATGGATAAAGCCATTCTCAACCAGAATTTCAGAGCCTGCATTAGCTTTCCTTTTCCAGTAAATTCAACAAAGAGACCAGCAAAACTAAATTTTAACATTGTACCTAGGACAGAGCATGATTTTTATTTTGAAGCTTCACCTATTATCTTTCACGTGAATAATGTGAGATTTTAACCATCAAGAAGCTAAATATTGCTGCATCTGGATAGATGGAAACAAAAACCTACCAGACAATTCATAGTCCTGTGTTAAACTGTCGCTGTCTACAGTGTTGTGTGCATTGGCAAAATAAGACCTCTATCTTCCTATACCTTAGTAAGCTGTCCAATTTAATAATCGCAGGGAATGACAGCTTGAATACAACATACAGAATACTGAAAAAGATTATTTGAGTGTATAGTGTTCTGCCTAAACAAAATTCTACACCTCCTGGCCAAGATTATTGAAACAGGACAAACTATGCATTAAAACCACATAGTATAATAAATCAGTTTAATCACTAACCTTTGGCCAGTTCTTTTCTTAACTTCAAAATAGCATCAATGTCACAGTCTGCAGCAGCATATGCATGAGGTATAGTAGCTTTAGACTCTGTTAATCTCTTAGCGATAACTCTTCGGATGTTGCTAGCTGGGATTTCTGTAAACGTGCCCTGAAAGAAATCATATGCTGCATATTTAATATCAAGAGATATTAACATATAAAAAAACTTCCCCTTTGCTAAAACAGAACTCCAGCACTGATGCATTATGCTCACTTCAAACATCTCCTAGATCTCAAAAAGCAATATTCCAACTACCAAAACTGATATGATTAAGAGCAATGAGTGTTCTAGTCTATTCCACTTCACTTGGATCAACACAACAGGTTCTATAGAATAAAGATAGTTTCACTTTACAGTATAGAATTAATCCTACTATTCTAGCAGATTGCTTAAAGATATATACGTATTTCCAAATATTCAAGCATTAATTCTCAGCCACGGTATATAAACACTGTTCCACCTGCCAGACCTGGCACATTGCTCAGAATATACTTTGTTCCATTTAAATTATAATAGATATTTCCTCAGTAAGCTGAAGGGAAAAAAACCCCCACACTTCTTCAGCTCCCTGAATGGTTCCTTAAGACCAGCTTTACTGAATATCTTTTTTTTTCTTCTCTCTCCTTCCAGATATATTCACTAATGTTTCAATGCAGAAGTTTTCCCAGCTTCTTCATAGAAGCAAGTCAACTTTCAAGGAATCTCTTGAAATATCAGTGACTACAGAAAGCAAGAAAATAAGTGATTCTGTAAAATATTATTTTGTACCTAGTCTATAGCACGTATGCTACATACTGAGTAGTACTCAAGACACAACAAATTGCAGTATGTTCTGGTACAAGTGAAGAAACATTTTTTTTCTGTAATGAAAAAAAATCTAAGTTTGACCTTTGTGTGGTTTCTTTGGATCTTTGGACAGTGCAAAAAAAGCAGCATTTTCTGAATATTATGAATTGTAGCTACATTGTAAACTTTAGCCTGTACAGACACTTCAAATTTAGTTCTAGACCCAGAAGTTTTTTCCTCATATTTTTCACAAAAGCATTTCCATTTCTACTAATATGCGTTTCAGCATGAACTTTTATTCTTTACAAAACAATTTCTGGTATTTCTGTCATTTCAAATTAACATTGAAATTGTATTTGGGTGCTAGAGTTTGCAAAATTACTCTTCAAAGCAACCACTTTCCTTCCTCGCTTCTGGACAACTCATCAATGGACATTCACATATACTTATATTGCAGGAAAGCAAACAAATGAAGTACAGTAAAAATACATCAGGATTCAAGTTTCTCCAACTTTGGAAACATATATTGATCCTGCAGGGTTTAAGGGAAAGGATGTATTGTTGCCATCCAAAATATTGGCGTCTTCTTGTTTGGGGACTGAAACAAAACTGCTGCCTCTCTGACTTTCCCCTTTCCAAGGCCTGCAATGTAAATTCTTTCATGGCTTCAATATGCAAGTTACACAAAGTAGTGCACGCACTATAATTTCAAGAGCTCTGCATTTTGAATTACACTGCTTTAAAATCACTCAAACTTAGTAAAAACTGCACATGACTGGGCTTGGCATCTGGCTGGCCTTAGTTCCCTTCATCTCTCCAGTTCTGGAAATCTCACATAGCTGCTTTAGTAGCCATGGCAATATTTAGCTGTAGCAACATTGGGGATGTAATAGAAGCCTTACCAGTGCAGCAGGTTGTCCTGGTGTGGAAATTGGAGGAAATGCTGGCCTTGGATAAGCAGAAGTCACAGCTGCTGTTTGCGAAGCAGAAGGCACTGTGGTAGGCTGTGGAGGAGCTGGAGAAACCACAGGTTTCAATTCACTGGGTTTGCCCTTCTGCTTCTCTTGCAGAAGTTTGAGAGCATCCCTGGTGATTAAACACAGTGAAATACTGACGACAAAGAAACTATTTCAAAAATTTCCGAAGTATTACTATTCCATCACTAAGTTTAATCAATTAGCCGCTTTTGTGCATTTAAATTTCTGTCGTCAAACTAAACATTAAGAAGATGATTATTATTAACTGATAGAAATTTTGTGTCTCTTATGACACCTTTTTTGGTAAATTCTCATTAACTTCTGTGAATGAAAGGGCTTGAATGTGGAGTAACAGAAAATATTTGCGTTAGAGAAGCATAACATCCATCATCACTAATTGTGAGTGTACAAGGTAATATGTGAATTGCACTAACAATTCTTCTAAATAAGATACAGTACACTTACTTCAGCTATAAAGTCTCAAATAAAAGCTGTTTCATCTGTTACATGTGTAATCATTTGAATTCAATGTAATTAATTAGTGCTCCCAGAAAACTGAGTAGTACATTTATCATTGATTTCTCTGTACCCTTTTGACATAAATATGCACAAACATCTGTAGATAGTATACAAGTCCATACTTCTTCATATGCCACTTGAAAGATAGCACCACACTAAAGTACCAAAGCCAAAAACTGAGTAACATCAAACAGTCTGAGGTATGGCTGAACTTCATTTACTCTGTAAGCATTCTCCCAGGGTCTTTATACTGATACAGCTCCCACCACAAAACTTCCCTTTTGTGGGCATAGCACAACAGGCTAAGTAAACTCTCATCTTGAAGCTGTAATACTACATCCACTCTAGATGCATTGTATTTACAAAGCAACATGCTAAACATTAGCACCTATGAGGCTAAACAGAAAGAGACTGCATTTACACTACCACTGCCAAATGCAAGGGAAATAAGCTATAGTAAAATCTCTCTTTTGCAGTTGTAACTGCACCTATACTAACAACTTGTTAAAAGACCTGTATCGGTCATAGATCTCCTCTCTTTATGTTCCAGATGCGACAACAAAAGTCTGTATTATACACCCTAGATAAATCTCTTATTACTTCGCGAAGACATCACCACAGCATGTACATAAAAGCTTACGTACACAGTTTTATTACATAAACTGACAGAGGAAATTAAAAATAAATGCAAAAATCACACTACTAAGAAGCATCCTATGGTTTCAAAACATAAGCCATAAAAACTAAAGAACAAGGCTATCTAATTTCTTTATATTACTGCTTGAGTGAGTCAATAGTTTGTGTTATTGTATTTTTGTAGAAAGGACAAAATCTCAGAACATTATGTGTTCTTAGTTCTTCCTAACAAAGTAGTACTCCAGAACCAAGAACTGAAAACTGAAAAGCTCTGTATGGTCTATATAATGCCTTCTACTGACTGCTGACTTGCTTCAATGTTTTTTTAGCTTCAATACATACTTTACCAAACTACATTAAAGTTTAGAAAAATGAATGAGTTCAGGATGTAAATCTGTTATTAAAATTGTTACTTGTTTTTCCAAATTAACATGTTAGCCAAAATCTGTTTTAAAAAAAAAAAAAGTGATTAGTGTTTAACGTAACTTCTATTATCAGGGGAAAAACTAGATTTCATTGAATGAAAATTATGTCCTAACATTACAATTTGAGGCAAAAAAAAAAAAGTAATTGCATGACCTAATGCAACTTTCCTAGTTAACATATTAGAAGCTACCAAAAATTACTTAAGGATTTTAATTTGGCAGCTGTAAGACAGACCATCTGCTCAATATATTCTGT
Organism: Falco biarmicus; assembly: GCF_023638135.1. NCBI lineage: Eukaryota > Metazoa > Chordata > Aves > Falconiformes > Falconidae > Falco > Falco biarmicus. The sequence continues at coordinate 24,341,455 of NC_079294.1, read as the reverse complement.
AATACATAAAATAAAGCTTTTATAGCTTATTATATCTTTTAAAGCTAAGGAAATGCTGTAAAATTTCTTCTATGTATTATGCAAATGCCAAAAATCAGATGGTCTTACCTATCATAGCCAAGCCAAAATGCTTTAATAATTTTGCTGACTTTTAGTGTGTTAACTATAAAATGTATTGCCAAAAAAAGGCTTATTTTTAGTGTAGAAGATTCACTTAGGAGCTTTTAAAACTGATACTAATGTGTGAGTATGAGATATAAATATAATATATATATAAATTGTATTTCATATATATTCATATAGTATATATATATGTATTTGTTACACATACATATAATCCTCCCCCCCCCCCCCCCCAAACTGCACATGATTTAACTGAGTAAGAAAAACTGGTACAGCAATGACACGACTGTCATGGGTGCAAGATTACAAGCCCGAATACAGGTAGAGTTGGAGGAGGCACCACAGCAAACCCAATTAAACAGATTTCAGTGCAAGTCAGGCAAATAGATATTTTACTTGAACTGGAAAACAAAGGGTTGGAAACATCTTTGCAACTACTCTACAAACCTCTGTCAACACAGGATAGTAAAGGAAAAAGATGAGAGATAACAAACATGAAAGAGAGCAGTCCTCTCCCCAGAAAAGATACCTGAGTTTCGTAAACATTTATCACACAAAAATATGCCTTACCAAACTGTTACTATTAGAAGTCTGAAGATTCTGGCAACTGTTACACTTCACTTTACCACTGCTACAGAAGTGTATATAGTCTTTCCACTTCATGTCAGCCAAAATCCAAGAATAGGGAAAGTAAACTATTCTGTGCTCAAAATAAGCTTTGCTTGAAATGGGCAAGTTAGAGGTTATACACACACCTAAAAATCACTAAAGATTCAACGGTGCAAAAGGAGGTGCACAGATGGACACTATCTTCCTCTGGTGGCAGTTATTGTTACTAGATTGTCTCAATCCCCCTTCACCTGAACATCTCATTACTCAATTCATAGAAGATTTCCTAGAAGAAGGAAAAAGGTGAGCAGAGAATGTTACACATCAGAAACTTCTAGGTATCAGACTTACTGCACTATCTACGTTACAGAAGGAACTCATTCCTTCATAATGGCAGCTTTGGAAGCAATTTGTTGTATGTTTGCACACAGCATAGATCCCACTGTAAGTCTGCATTCAATAGATACACATGAAACGACTCTCTGGAAAACCAGCACTACATGTGTGCGCTGTGCCTTATTTATAAGCTGAAAATGCAAATGACTGAGCAGCTCTGAGATCCCAAATCACACCAACCTAGTGACAGCTGGTAGGAAGGTACAGATAGGAGGAACGTGGCCTCAGAAAAACAGTTATTATTGGTAACTATCCCCCCCGCTTTTTATGATTACATTTATAAATCCCTAGATCACTAGTAAATAGGACAAGAAAGGGCAGAAGTAGTCTGAAACAATCAACAATTTTAACATAGCTCTCCCAAACACAGTGTCTGAGCTGTTTGACTAGCATGGTGCAATCTCTGACAGAAGTTGTGAGTTACTTTGTACTGACACATCAATTTCCTAGTATATATCTAAAGAAAGCAGAGGATATTGCTTTAAAAAAAAAAAGAGCTGCCACTCCATAAAAAAAAAAAGCAAGTAGGAAGAAGACAACAGTAATTCAGCCTTGCACAGACACATAAGAGAAATGAAGTATTGCCCTACTAAGGCAGTAGATTTTAAGAGAGAAAATTATTAAGTAAAAGCTCCTATTGCTGTTAAAAGTTTTACAGTAAATTGAATTTAAAGATAGAAAGTTGGGGGAAAAGAATGTTGCTTACTTACATAACTCACTTTCTGTGTTTGTTTCTTGTTATCTGGTGAGCATGAACCCTGTTCAATAAGGAAACTCAGAGTCTGAAAGTGAAAAGTGAACTTGCAAGACTCCCTTGAAAGAATCAATCACTCACTCATCTACTTGGAAAAGAGACCATGAGTCACTAAGCTGTGAAGCATGGCATGTATTCTAACAGTAATCTCAAGTTAGCAAAAGAAGTATTTCCCTGAATAACTGTAGCAGCTTTGCAAAAATCTGCAAACATTTCATTTTGAATTGAACATAACAGCAGAGCCTGCAGGCATCTGAAAGATTAACATCATTTCAAAAGAATGGTTAAAAAAACCACAGTCTGTATCTTAAACTGACATTTCAAAGTCGAATCTTTTGTACAGAAGAAAGCAGTTTTGAAAAAAGATTTTGTTAGGTAATTCTCATAGCTGCAGAAAAATCTTCGCTACATCTCCATGACAACTAGGGAATGTTAATTTGGCAGCTGGAGTCCTAAAGTCCTAGAGGGTTTCCACATGTCATAGCTTAGTAACACGCCATAAATTACCATTACACATATAATTAAGAAAAAACTATCTCCGATAATTTGCTGTTACATAGGATATTATCTCCGTTCAACTCCTTACCTTACCTCAACTCAGCTGAAGACCACAGGAAAAAGAGTTTTGAAAAAAAACAGCAGACGCTGTCTGCTTCTCTTGGTTCAATTCCAAGTTACACTTACCTGGTTGTCTTTGAGTGGAACTAGAATTACAGTGGCTAACAAGGTCTATGTAGGTGAATGGTGGCATTTCTCAAAAAGAGTAAGTTCACCGAGAACAAAAATAAGTATTCCTGCCAAAATCTCCCCCTCCAATAACATACTAATGTGAAGATAATGCATCATTTCAAACCTAAGGGCTCTGGATCTACAACACAATTTTATATGCAAGTTCCTCACTCCAAGGCTAGAGTGCCAATCATTACATCAGAATACTCAAAGTATAGTAAACTACTAGAAGCCTGACCAAAACAAACCACAGGTTCGTAAACAAACAATCTTCAAATCAAAGATGGGGAAAAAAAAAAAACATGGGAGAAAAGCAGAACTCTGGGGTTCTTACCATTACACTTTATTGCTCTCCCCAGTCTAACAAAAAAAGGAACAAATTAAATCCCAACAGACTTCATAATTGAACTTAAGTGAAAGAACCAAATGACTCGAACTTGCCAAAGAAAAGTAGTTGAAGAAAACAGGCCACTGGTATTTTATTTTGGCTCTGAATGTATCTCCAAGTAGAAAAATTCTTGAGATGCACAAAGGTAGCTAACTGTGGTACCTACGAGTTGAGAGTGACCATCAGGCTGAGCTGCAGGAAATGTGACAGCAGTACCATGCAGCTCAGTTGGGATATAAAAACAAAAAAATATATATTTTTTTTAATTAAGACTTCTTACAGTATTTCCTAGCGTATTCTCCATATCTTCTCAACAGGTTTTTCAAATATAACTAAACCATTACCCCAAAGAAAATACTAGAACAAAAAGTTGTTTTTTTAAATAAATGGATGTTCCAAGTTCATGAAGATTGCTCTAGGTTCAAAGGAAGAAATAAGGGAATATGAGGTTGTAGCTTTACTGAAATATCTACATACTCTTTAGTGAAGATTCCTCGAGGCCCAGAAGGTGTAACATTGCTTGGATCTAGACCATGCGTTGCCAGAATGTTGCGAGCTGCAGGACTTAAGCGAACCCTAAAAAAATGGTGAGAAAAATAAACTATTTAAACAATTAGATTAACTTATTCCATTTAATGTGTATCAAGAGAAACTACACAATATATGCTCTAATGCAGAAGCAACAGCTGGGAAAGAAGAGACTTCTGCAATAAGGCAGATCCTGCACAGTGATCTTGACACTGCAGTCACACTGTGCCCCTTCATCAAGCTTTAATGCAAAGTTCAATTTAAAAACACAGTAGCAACCCTTAAACAGATCAAATTAAAGGTGGAAAATTCATCTCCAAACTTTCCTCTTACAGCAGTGATGCAATGTACTTGTGGATTCTTCTGGAAAAGGGTCATCAGTGAAGAACAAAATACATTTTTTTTAAGACCACCTTGTTATAGTAACATTAAAAAATGAGTTTTAGGAGCTCAGACAAGTGGGTTGCTCAGCTCATTTATTTATTTGGCTAGCTATAATTGCATCATTATGCAGCTTAATTTTAATTATAATATTACATTTGCACTAGCTTCAATTTTATTTTATAGGATTGATTCAGTAAAATGGCTATTTTTTTGGAAAGCAAAAGCCATATAGATGTAGCTGCATACTTCAGTATATGCTTTAGAAGACTAAATACTAAGCCTTCCCACACTCAAACCTTTTAAGCAGCATATACCTAAGATGTACTGTAATACTAGTCAACCTGTACCTGCCATCTTGACCTAGATGGGGTATGCTCAAATAGTAACATTTCTGCCTGGAAACAGAAACAGTGATCAACCACAAAGTGCAGTACATAGCTACAGAGCACCCAGTGTACCACCTTAGCATTATTCGCTTTCTGAAATGAAGGGTAAACACGCACAGAAGAGATTTCAGATGTCTGCAATGCTTCAAGTACTCTAACAGATCAAACCAAAACAAAACTAACAAAGACACATAAACCTACAGTTTTGAGTGAGTTTTTTGCATTCCAATGTTATGAAAATCACGAAAGAAGAAAATGTTTTTAATATCAAAAGTGCAAGAGCTTGGAAAAGTTTTGGACTATGCCATTTGTTTATTTTTTCTCCTTAAAAAGAAAGAGAAAACAAGTTATAGTTAAACTAAGCATCTGCTGCATAAGCATTAGTGTCCATCATATATAAACACAACTTCTTCCTAATCTAAGCTTAAAATCCTTCAAAAAGCAATTTTATGTCAGAATAAAAGCACATCCATAGGAAGTGCTCTACTAAAACTATGTTGTTCAAATTGACTAACTGGCTTACAAGCAAAGAAATATTCCGGGCAGGCAAGCTTTATTACTTTACACATACTGAAACACTCTCTTAAACAGCTTAATCCTAGGTAAAAAGGGACAAAAGATTCTTCTTAGTTCAGCTCTACTGACCTAAGTAAGAGTTCCATTTCATAACACACACAGAAACTTACTGCAATTTTCCAGGCTGATGTTCCAGTTTAGGAGGAGCTGAAACTGAAGGACCTGCAGGAGTTGAGGTAAGCGCAGGTGCTGGTGGAGCTAGAGAAGATGGATCACTACCATCAGATGGTATTTCAACTTGCTTCCAGTCCTGTCCTTCCTCTACCAGTAGACCAATTAGTGAGCCCAAGCGTACATTTTTGCTTCCTTCTGCCACCTAAATTTAGGTGAACATTTCATTTAGGTGAAAATGGGAACATTAGGTTACATATTGTGCTGTCTAGATTAATACGACTGCAGATGGTAGATGTGACAATTTCAGGCATATTAATGACACTTCATCAAGAAAATATATCCCATTTTATTCCCACTATTAATAAGATGACTCATGGCTGAAGTTAATTACAATGGCTATTATAAGGAGAGGAATATTAACTTATGCCCCAAAATCCCATACGTCTGAAGTTAACATTCAGAAATCAAAGCAAGCAAGTTACAGACCACTGAGTACCTCCAAAGACACATAACCTACTGAAACCAAAAGTGGATCCCTAATCTTTGCGAACAGAGCCTGAAAAGTTTGCTGGACACATTCAGCAGATGCACTTTGAGCTATCTACCCTGTATCTAACAGTCTGACTTTTTAAAACACAAACTTGTAAATTCAGAGTCTAAGGGAACAAAAAGAGACCAAAACTGCACAACATCAGTGCCTCATTACTTCTTTTTGAAAAATATAACATTCACTTCCCACTAACTTTCACCTCTGTGTATTTTAACATAACTGGTGCCAAATAACAAGTCTGTCCATCAAGAAAGCAATAGCGCTTATATGGTATGTAAATCTCTGTTTCAAAGATCATCTGAACAGAAGTCTACAGAAAGATAAATCTAATATAATCTAATTAGACTAGACAAAGCCAATCTAGTCTACATGTTTCTTGTAAAACGAAAATGTATCACAGTCAAAAACATCTCTGTGATGCTTCAGATAAAGGCAGTTATGTTAACAATTTAATGAAGGGCTACTCCTACAGTCACTGAATTGGTTGCAGAAGTACAACTCTTCATGTACTCAAAAGCAGTAACATTTCCAGGGCATCAGGCCAAATATAAAGAGACACCTTTAGGATCACATTTAGTCAAATACAACTAAGACTGCACCAGCCCAGATAGGGTTGATTTCATAACAAAGGAAATATTTCCTTATATAAAGCCACATTGCACATACATTTGCCTCAATGGAACTGGGACATATCTGCGACGCTGGTATTTTACTCAAGAAAATGAAAATCACTGTCATTTGAAAAGCCAAAGACAGGCACAAAAAATAAAAACATACACAGTACCAAGTATCACACTGTTCTTACTACCTTAACTGGGTTTTCTAGGCACTTAAATACTAAATAAATAAAACAGAATGCTGTAAAGACTGTACTAGGCAGATGCAAATACTACAACATTATAAGGCTGCTCTCTGCACACTGTTAACTCCACTGACAGAATCAGAATCATTTAGGTTGGAAAAGGCCTTTGAGATCATCAAGTCCAATTGTTAACCAGTAACCATTAATCCAGGACTGTCAAGTCCATCCCTAAACCATGTCGCCAAGCACTGCATCTATGGACATCTAAGGCTGTGGGTGTTGCCTGCTGGACCTTATGTCACCATCTCCCACAGCTATCTCTGGAGACACTGGCTGCTCACGGCTTGGACGGGTGCACTCTGCACTGGGTAAAAAGCTGCTGAACGGCCGGGCCCAGGGAGTGGTGGTGGGTGGAGTTACACCCAGCTGGTGCCCGGTCACAAATGGTGTTCCCCAGGGCTCCCTGCTGGGGCCAGCTCTGTTTAATATCTTTTATCAACAATGGGGACGAGGGAGTTGTGTGCGCCCTCGGTAAATTTGCAGGCGACACCAAGCTGGGGGGAGTGTTGAGCTGCTGGAGGGCAGGCAGGCTCTGCAGGGGCATCTGGGCAGGCTGGACCCGTGGGCCGAGGCCGGTTGTACCAGGTTCAACAAGGCTCAGTGCCGGGTCCTGCACGTGGGTCACAGCAGCCCCACACAGCGCTACGGGCTGGGGGCAGAGCGGCTGGAAAGAGCCTGGGGGAAAAGGGCCTGGGGGTGCTGGCTGACGGCCGGCTGAACGTGGGCCAGCAGTGTGCCCAGGTGGCCAAGAACCCAACAGCATCCTGGCCTGTATCAGAAACAGCGTGGCCAGCAGGGCAAGGGGAGTGATTGTCCCCCTGTACTGGGCACTGGTGGGGCTGCACCTTGGAAGAAAGGTGGATGGAACTTACACTGGCTCACTCTGCAGTGGAAGCTTTACACAATGTCATTTCAGTTCATACAAATTCTTGTTTAGGTAATGAATGAGAAAATGGTGATGGATACTAAATCCAGTTCTTAAACAATCATTCATCATCGGGTTTTGGTCCAAATTGAACTAGTAAGTATTTTAGGCAAAAAAAAGTCAGTGTTAATTTAAGAAGCAGCACTACTGAAAGAATAATCACCATTCTGAAATTACCCTTCTAATACTTTCATTCAGTCATTTAACTTTTTTTTTTTGCATTTTTATTGCATTACACTTAATCAGATGTGGTCATTAAAAGACCTGTTCAGACAGAAAAGGAATATATGCATGATATATATTTTACTGTTAAGCCTGCTCTTTCTTAAACCATACAGTCAAGGAAAACCAAGAAGGGTTACAGAAGTTTAATTCATTTAACGTAATGAACATTCCATCTTTAAAGGTAAAAACCAAAATGTTAGGCAAATAGTGTGTTTATTTGATTCAGTTTTCCATACTGAACTCAGTCAAGATAGTGCAGAATTGCAGTTGGCATCAAAGACCATAAAATTATTGCCCCACTTCATTTAGAAAGTGAGTAAACTTCAGCCAGGTGCTGATAACTCAGATGCATTAAACATTCTTAATTTCTCACCAACTACATCACATCTGAAACTTTTGAGTGGCCTTTGAAAGGACAGTCAATAAGAAATCATCTCCCTGTCCACAAACAGGGAGACAGCTTAATGTTATAAACCCCACACAAACATCTACTGAAAACCCAATATAGTGCAGAAACACCCACACTATACTGCAGAAAGACTACTAAGTATCATACTTGAGCTAGGGGGGGGAAAAACCCAGAAAATTCTGATCTTATTGCTCCCCTACTATTTCAGTTTCCAAAACATCAGGTTTCTTCTGTACTTTTTAGGAGACTGGAATAAAAGCTTATTTGTGTACCTATTCTGTACTCTAATACTTATGTCTACCATTTCTAGATTCCAAAAAAGAGGATTAAAAGAATCCATTAAAGACTGGGCATGTATAATGACCTATTCAATGTACTCCAATAAAGCTGCCTCTCTCCCCTTAATCTGAAAGACATTATAATTACTTTCCACCTCCTGACATCTCCTTCTCAAGCTCAGTTCTGGGCATATGATTGTTACTGGATGATGTAGATATGTTGGCTAAGGCTGAGTATCACTGCTCTGTGATACTGATATCACACAGTTGCTGAGGATTCTGGTTTTCATCTATCAAAAAGTGTGCCACAACAGCAATACACAGAAAGAAATCTGGGAATTTGGAATACAAGACAGGAAACAGCAAAAACACAGTTTCTGAAATACTAATGCTATTTGAAATAATCATGATTACTATTAGAGAAAATTTAAATTTAAAAATCAATATTGGAGTCTGCTATTCATTTTTTAATGTATCTCTAGGAATCACTTTTCAATACTATTGACAAAGACAATCCTCATATCTCCTCTTCACGACCTAACAGAGCAGCGTCTGTAAATGCAGAATAGGTACTTCATATTAAAAAAAAAATAAGGGTTACATAAATTTTTGTCAAGAAAATTGGATGCAAAATAATTTTCAGAAACATTCCTAACTGAAGAAGAGAGAATTAAAAATAGTGAAAGCATTGCTCATCCAGCAAATATTAAAATAACTCTATGGAGACTAAAATCACATTTAAGAATATGTCTGATGTGATGTTTTGTCCAGGGACAGCAGAATAGATTATCTGAAACTTATAAGATGTGTTGCTCCACAGTTGGACAGAAAATCTCAGAAGTTTCAAGGTGCTACAAAAAACTTGAACATCTGGGAAAAACTAGTATTTAGCAATGTAAATTAAAAAAAAGATTTACAAAACTCTTACTTGTTTATATAAACTAGTGTTTAAAATGCAAGTTATCCTGTAGAAATTAAACACTAATGACAATTTCTTTTAAGCCCTGACAGACTTCACTTGCAGACGAGTTCCATATTACATCACCTCTCCTCCCAACCCAGCCCCTCATCTATTTTGATGCTTTCATTTTTGCAAAGGATGTTCCCTTTGCTTATACAAAAAAAGGAAGATACTAAACAGACCATCACTTCTTAAACATTGCCACACAGGAAACTAGTCTCCCTTTTTTTGGTGAAGGGTAACTATGGGAATACATGCTGTTGTAAGAAAATGCACCTATACCAACCAAAATAGCTTTTCCAATAGCAGCAGAATCATGTCTCACTGTGCAAGAGTTTTGTGCAGAATTTTCTCTTGCACATTAATGGCTCCAGGAACTAGTTTCCACCTATGCCCATTCTGTTGTTTCCTAATAGCTAGATTGCAACTAATACCAGTATGCCTATATATAATTATGCAATTCATTCCTCTTGTGTAGATATTCCCTAGATGAGACCTCCCTGACCAAATTACATACTTACTATAAAAGTTTGTCTTCAACAGCATTTTCTTTTAGAGTGCAATCTTAGTTCTTAATGATTACAGGACTGTTAGTAGAATAACACTGTTTTAGTTGAGCAGAAAAGGCTCCAAGATTACACAGGATTACTAGCTAAACATGAGTCAATATAGACACTGCTGCAAAAAAGGGTGGGTCATAGAAGCATAGCATATTTCATTTGGGAAATGTTCCATTAAATACTTGAGAAGTATTTCACTATAAAGTCCTGATACAGCTTCAGATAGAATATTTAATCCAGTTTAGAGCACCATACTTCCAAGAGAAATTGTTAAAAAGAACTTGAAGGATTATAACAGAACAAAATAATTTTGAAAACAATCCTTTGGAGGTTGAAGAATTCAAGCTTTTTCAAGCTTGCAAAAGAGAATACTTGAGAGATATGTAAGAGTCTTCCAGTACATAAATAATTGTGATAAATGGAATAGTTATCAGCTGCCATTTGTGGCTACCGCATCAAGAGAATAAAAAACAGTTTACTTTTGTACAATTATTTACTTTTGATGACTGAGGAAATATTTTTTTCTAAATGCAAATATAGGATGGTGTCAACAGCATGTAAAGAGTCTCTGTCAGCAAATTGTCTAGGTAACTTTGAGCTGCTGTCAATGCAGGAAGCTGCAGTAATCAATAACTTATGCTTTTCTAACCTACTTTTATCTATAGCTCCTTGACTCAGCACCTTGCACTGCTATATTTCACACCTTTTTATCCACTCTGATCACACTGATATTCTGGATTATCTTCCAGGTTTTTGCAGTTAACTAACCAAGTCAATATCTACCCTTCTTAGAACTACAAATATAGCTAAGTGCTAAGACCAAAACTGGCAATGTCTTCTGAGGAAATTTTACTAGTGACACTTGTGGTCACAACAAAATTTAGTAACTACAACCATCAGAAACAGCATAAGATTTCTGTGGAAAGCCAGCCCCTCCAATTTTTAATTCTTCCCACTTTCTACATAAACTTAACTTGATTGTGAAATGATTGTATTAAACACAGTGAAACAGTGGAGCATACTAAACATCAAGGTACAAAGCAAATATCAAGGAAACAGACATTAAATTTCATGCTTATATCATTTTTCAGATGATGGTATCTCTCTTCATAAATACTTCTCAATTTTGACTGAATATCATCAAGCTTTAAATAGTGTCATTATTAACAAGTGCAAGTACATGAAGTAACATTTGCAGGGCAGCATCGTTTAAGACTTTGTTTAGTGTTAAAATAGTCACATCTTTTTAGTCCAACACCTTCATGGAGTTGTTAAGAAGCATGACTGAAATAATGGCTTATCATCTCCACAAAGGGATTTAAAGTACTTAGTAGAGTTAGAAAAGTTTCAGACACCTTATAGTTATTTATTGACCAAAAGCTACGATCACATGGATCTAAAATGCATAGAGAACAAATGTTTTTCCAGAAGAGGTACGGATTATTTGAAATCTTTGGCCTGCCCACCCCTGCCAAGCAGGGACACCTCTTTGGTAAGACTTGCACCTCTGATGTTACCCGGGACAGTACTGTTAACTAAAGTGCTGAACTTTTAACTTGAGCCCGATTGTTGCAGTAAGTGCATTTATCAACAGCAATTCCAAATTTGTTGTTATCTGTTGCCTTAATAAATCATCTGGGTTTTTTTCAACTTTGTAAAACTCTTTCAGTGAAAGTCCTTGAGAGGGATCTGACAGGCAAACATTGACTCTGAAGAGTGGCTGTATCCTCTAGATCTAAACTGCTGACCAAGTCTGAGACTAGGATTGGATCTAGCCAAATCTAGACTCCTCTCTGTGAATGAGTTTAGGAAGCAAGGGGATCCTTTCCGAACCTCATGATTCAACAGGAAGGCTTTCCCACTCTGGCCACGCATCAGACTCACACCCATTACGTGACAAAAAGATACAAAATTTGACTTGTCTTTTTAGAATATACTATGTACAGAATAGCACAAGATTTACAAGCAGACCTCAAGCAATGCAGGGTTAGAAGTAAGTTTGTTGACTCACAAGCAGAGTTCGTTACCCAGTGTGCAAGAGCCAGTCTCACACAAGGGCCGAGATATCACGTATTGCATGTCTGCACAGAGATGGATGCTAGGTGGTAAATCCACAAAGCTAGCATCTCTCTTAACACATAGTAGAACATTTTATAGACTTTGAACAATCGTTTACAATTATGTTTAGTCACACTTAAGTCTCATTGGCTCTTCAGAGCCTCATCGCCATTTAAAGGTACAGTGCTCTTTTTTTCACCACACGTTCTGTGGGGAGGGGGCTTTGTTATTAAGGAGCTTTCTTTGTTCAAGGGTGGATATTTTAGTATGCTAATTAGGATAGTTCACACACAGGTCAACTAATTTTCTGTTTGGTTGGTTCTCGTGTCCCAGTTTGATATATTTATGGTGTCTAGTCCTTCTTCCAAGGCCATGTTTTCTTAACTGTTTGTAACATCCTGTTTTTCAAATTCTTTCTTGTTTTTTATTATAGATATTTTCATACTTTGTCTAATTTCAAGTTTGATCTAATACTGAGCCAGTCCACAGGTCCTTCATCCTGATCTCTGTAGTCCAGTTGTTACTACTTTCATCTTCCTACAGAACAGGATTTAAATCCAAACATCAACAAGGAAGCCAAAAAAACCCTAGCATTATCACAGTTATATATGCACATACACATCAATAATCCAAAATGATGTTCAGATAACTTCACTCATGCCAGTTCTTATTCTTTATATTAAGCCTAGTCAATCTAACTTTAAGAATACAGGAAGTTAAAAATTCTAAGAATCATACTCTGTGTCAGCCCATCTTGTATAATGTTCCATCTTCAATGGCCAGCACAAGATAATCTAGCATGGATATCACATATCCTGGGTAAAGTATCATTCAAAATTCCACATTCCAGTAAACTGATTGTAACTTGTTTTTTTGTAACTCAGAGTAAGACATCACAAACAGCAATATTGCATGGCCATAATTCATAAGGTGCAAAACATACAAAACCCCCCAATCAATCAGCTTAACTGAAAATCCATTAAATAAATATAGAATCATGTACCAGTAGCCTGGTACATGTACAAAATTATAAATAGAGCAATTATTTCTCACTAGGAATGCAAGTACATTATTCTGAAAACTGAGCAGAAGGAAATCTAGCTATCTAAACTAGTTTTTGAGGCAATATGCTAAATGACAGTCTGAAGAGAAGTTATATCATCCTACTCAGAAAGGCAGAATCCCTACCAGTATTTTAGCCAATATGCCATCATCACTTGATTCCATGGTAATCACCGCTTTGTCTGTCTCAATTTCACACAAGGCATCTCCAGCATTCACTGTTTCACCTGCAAAATATAACAAAACTTAAAAATACTTAGCCTAAACTTCCTTTCAGATCTATTTAACCATGGCAAATAGATACTTATCCCTATAATACAGCCACTTTACATTCTTTAATATATTCTATAGCTACTTGATCCCCCATCATTATTTATTATATTGTATCTTTCATTTCCAAATAAAAGCACTAAGATTCAGAGACACAAACTGCTGCACCAGAACATTTAAGATATTCCAAATACTTATGTTTACAGTAGGTTTTCCAAAAGGAAGCACACACACTTTTTTTTTTTTATTTCCAGAACACCACCACTCAGTAACACTACAATGAATAAAACCCTGAGCCTTCCATATTCATTACTAGCCATGAGTCAAAGCAAGCTATTAAAGACAATGGCACAGGCAACATCTTCAACTAAGTACCAGAGTTCTCTAGTTTGTATCCACACTATTAAAGTTACTCAAGTAAAAACCTAAGGAACTTTAATCTCTTTGGAAAGCATGTCTGCAAGTTTGTTTCCCCGATCTCCTATATAGTTAAAAAGGTGTATTAGAAACATACTTACCTTCGTGAAATAAAAATATGCACAACTGTTAGAAATTGCTTTTACTACATCACACAAATCTATGATTAAATTTGAAGTATACTCTTCCTTTGCTTTTCAAGTGTATCTGTAGCTGCTGGCTCATGATAAAGACATTATGGATCTGGATTCTTTCAACAGATCAATTTATAATATCTTTACTAACATAAATTATTTATTAACTTAAAAAAATCAGGTACTACTTTTTGTACTCCCCAGCCAAGTTCCATAATGGGAACATCTATGGCTTAAAGTTATGTAAGTGACTAAGTTTTGAATGTTTCCATTGTTCGCTACTGCAGAGATCACAAGCATCACACAACACTTCATTTTCCCCTTCTAATTCTGGGAGTCCTGAAACAGGAAATACTTATTTAATAAGAAGTGTTTATCTCTTACCTAAATACAGGAATTTAACTGCACTAGGTTTATTCTCATGCTTAAGCACAACAGAGTGATATCAGGAATTAAATTAAATGCTTAGACAGGTAATAACATTGCAGCATTTCTGGTACTGGGGAAATACTAAAATTTTATTTCACGTAAAAGTTGTAATCATGCGTTAGGCTTATATGTATTGTCCCTATTTTTCAGTGCTCTGTAAGGAAAAGGTTATCCTATTTTGTTGGAGGCCAAAACATTCAACTACCTCAACATTTTTCAATGTAATTTCTATTTTAATGTTGGCCATAGTAAAAAATGTTCCTATGATGGAACTTGGCAGGGGATTACACAAACTAGGACCTGATCTATTTAATTTAATAATCTAATTGCCACACTGTACTTTGCAATAACTAGAGTATAAACATTTTATATAACAGGAAGTAAAAATTCCAGGCTCTATACCATTGTTTTAATTCCATTAGATCATTAATTCAAGTAGCCCATGTATCAGACCATTAGGTAAGCACTTTACAGATGTTAAGAAATCAAACTGTTGGGCAAATTCTTTAACCTACAGAGCTAAGACAGGCAAGCAGAAAGGAGCTTAACTCTGTCTTAATTAGTCTCTTCTCCCAACCTGTAATCAGATTGTGTGTGTTCTGCACCATTAAATAGAAATCTCAGTGCTAAGCAACCTGCAGCTGTAACTCCAACAGTGCAAGCCAGTCAAACCAAGTACCTTTATCCATGTCTTTGTCACATATGACACATCTCTTAACTTGGATACGTGAGGCTGTTCACAGAAAGCTATAGGATTCCCTTACACTGGGGAAGTGTCGTGGTTTAGCCCCAACTGGCAACTAAGTACCAGCAGCCTCTTGCTCACTCCCCCCGGCCCCTGGTGGATGGGGAGCAGAATTGGAAAAGGTAAAACCCACCGGCTGAGATAAAGACAGTTTAATAATTGAAATAAAGTATACTACTGATACTAATAACTGTAAAGAAAATGATAACAGAAAGAGGTAGAGAAACAAAACTCAAGGGAAAAAAAAAAACCAAGCGATGCACAATACAATTGCTCACCATCCACTGACCGATGCCCACCCAGTCCCCAAGCAGCAACCTGCGCCCCTCCAACTGCATTGCCCTAGTTTACGTACTGACCATGACATCATATGGTATGGAATAACCCTTTGACTAGTCTGGGTCAGCTGTCCTGACTGTGTCCCCTCCCAACTTCTTGTGCCCCTCCAGCCCTCTCACTGGAAGGGCCCATAAAACTGAAAAGTCCTTGACTCAGTAGAAACATTACCCAGCAACAACTAAGAACATCAGTGTGTTATCAACATTATTCTCACACTAAATCCAAAACACAGCACTGCACCAGCTACTAGGAAGAAAATTAACTCTGTCCCAGTCAAATCCAGGACAGGAAGGCAAGAGGAAAAGTCTTCAGAGAACTGGGTAAACCACTTTTCCACTACTATTTTTGTTTTCCTTTCACTGCTGCAGCGAATAAATGGGCCCAAGTTTGGAATGCAATTAATTAAATGCAATTTTAAGAATACTTCATAGCAGCATTCAAAAATTTCATGTGTTTCAGTACCGAAATGCAATGGAAAGGATCATCATTATTTTCATTAGACATTGCAAAATTTGTGACAGCTCCTAAATGATGTCCATTTTGATGTCAATTATAAATCAGCTTTCCCAATAGATAACACTGGAAAGAACACTTTTGCAGAGCACATCTTTGCTCTTACACTTTCTAATGAGAGAACAGTATTTGCAACATAAGTTGCATGAATGCCAGCTCTCAGAGATTATATATAACGCCCTTGAAAAATCGTGAGTGGGGTTTGCTTGTTTTGTTCATTTTTTTAAAGTGGTTGAGTTCTTACAGATAGGCTGAATGATTAGGATCTCTACTGAAGCCAAGTATCCCTCTAGATAACATCCAACTGGCATTCAAAAGCCTACATGCTCTGTTCGATTACTGACAGACAAGTATCCAAATCACAAGACACAAAGTGCACTCCTTGATGTACTCTTTGCAAATCAAATCAAAGCTGTCTGAGCATAAAGACCCTCTGGAATCAGACTGAGAAGTCCCTGGAGGTGATGTTTCAGAAGGTGGCAAAGATGTACTGCATGAGGAAACTGCTAGCACTGTTGCTTATTCCGCTTCCTGCCCACAATAACAACAGGATTTCAGTCTCCTGGGCCATCAGTCTATCATCTTTCATCAACATTAAATTCATACATAATAAATAAAAGTTTTTAGAAACACAGTTTATTTTTATGAGAATTACTTTATTACCCACAGGAATCAATACAAAACTGCATTAACAATGAGAAGGAAATAGTAAAGCTGTCAATTAAGTTCAGCATTTTTCCTTCTGCAGTACTGAAACCAGACCACAAAATGAAAACATTTGACATTTACACAAAGAGCAGAAAAATCATAATAGTATTCTACTGACCTCTGCTGGTTATACAGTGGGAAAAACATTTCATATGCCATCATCAGCTTGCTTCTTCCAATTGTTTTAAAATATTTATTTTCTTAGATACGAGATTATCAAACATTTATATTCAGTAATGCCACTACATTTAGATGGCCAAGTCACTGGAGGATTATGCAGTTATGAGCATCCCTTGCAGACAGAAGGGGTATAAGCATTAAATCACATTGGTTTTTTTCTTCAAAATTTATCTTCACATTTTTAATGTTGTCCTTATGATTATTTTCCAGACTGTCAGAGGAAAAACACATACATAGGAACTAATTACAGTCACAGACGTGCCAAATATCACTCAAGCTCAAGATAGGTGCATCCTCATTGAGTAAGATACCAAGCAGGAGCCCTGCATGGATGAGTAAGGAGATTCTGGCAGAAATCAAACAGAAGAAGGAAGTTTATGGGATGTGGAAAAAGGGACAGGCCACTTGGGGGAGGAATACAACGATGTTATCAGAATATGCAGGGAGGTGATGAGGAAAGCTAAGCTCCATTTAGAATTAAATCTGGAAAGGGAGGTCAAGGACAACAACAAAAAAGCTTATTTAATTACATCAGCAGGAAGAGTATGACTAGGGAAAATGTGGGCCCACTGCTGAATGTGGTGGGTGCCCTGGTGACAAAGGACACAGAGGAGGAGTTTCTGAACGCCACCTTTGCTTCAGTCTTCACTGCCAAGGCCGGCCCTCCGGTTCCCCAGACCGTGGAGGCAAAAGAGGAAATCTGGAAAAAGGAGAACTTTCCCTTGGTCAAGGAGGATCATGTTAGAGATCACTTAAGCAAACCTGA
The DNA here is from genome assembly GCF_023638135.1 of Falco biarmicus. NCBI lineage: Eukaryota > Metazoa > Chordata > Aves > Falconiformes > Falconidae > Falco > Falco biarmicus. The sequence goes on along the minus strand of NC_079294.1, from coordinate 24,324,077 downwards.
CACCCACAAATCCATGAGCCCCGATGGGATGCACCCCCAAGTGCTGAGGGAGCTGGCAGATGTTATCGCCAAATCACCCTCCATCATCTGGGAAAGGTCATGGAGAACAGGAGAGGTGCCTGAGGAGTTCAGTAGTCAAAAAGGGCAAGAAGGACGACCCAGGAAACTACAGGCCATGAACCTCACCTCCATCCCTGGAAAGGTGATGGAACAGCTCATCCTGGAGGTCATCTCTAAGCATGCAGAGGAAAAGAAGGTCATCAGGAACAGTCAGTGTGGATTCACCAAGGGGAAATCATGCCTGACCAGCCTGATAGCCTTCTATGATGGAATGACTGGCTGGGCAGACTAGGGGAGAGCAGTGGACGTTGCCTACCTTGACCTCAGCAAGGCTTTTGACGCTGTCTCCCATAACATACTCATACAAAAACTCAGGAAGTGTGGACTACATGAGTGGACAGTGAGCGGGACTGAGAACTGGCTGAATGGCAGAGCTCAGAGGGTTGTGATCAACGGCAGAATCCAGCTGGAGGCCTTTAGCTAGTGGTGTTCACCAGGGGACAGCGCTGGGTCCAATCCGGTTCAACTTAGTCATCAGTGACCTGGATGAGGGGACAGAGTGTGCCCTCAGCAAGTTTGCTGATACAGAACTGGGAGGAGCGGCTGATCCACCAGAAGGCTGCGCTGCCATCCAGTGAGACCTGGGCAGGCTGGAGAGCTGGGCAGAGAGGAACCTCACAAAGTTCAATGAAGGCAAGTGTAAGGTCCTGCACCTGGGGAGGAACGACCCCACACACCAGCACAGGCTGGGGCCTGACCTCCTGGAAGGCAGCTCTGCCAAGAAGGACATGAGAGTTCTGGTGGGCAGCAAGCTGCTCATGAGCCAGCAGTGTGCCCTTGGGGCCAAGGAGGCCCATGGGACCCTGGGGTGCATTAGGAGCAGTGTGGCCAGCAGGTCAAGGGAGGTGATCCTCCCCCTCTGCTCTGCCCTGGTGGAGCCACATCTGGAGTGTTGTGTCCAGTTGTGGGCTCCCCACTTCAAGAGATACAGGAAACCAAGGGAGGGGGTCCAGCAGAGGGCTGCAAAGATGCTGAGGGGACTGGAGCATCTCCCTTGTGAGGAAAGGCTGAGAGAGCTGGGCCTGTGTAGCCTGGAGAAGAGAAGACTGAGAGGGGATCTTATCGATGTCTACAAATATCTTAAGGGTGAGTGTCAAGAGGATGGGGCCAGGCTCTTTTCAGTAGTACCAGGTGACAGGACAAGGGGCAATGGGCTGCAACACAAGAAGTTCCTTCTGAATACGAGGAAGACCTTCTTTACTTTGAGGGTGACAGAGCACTGGAACAGGCTGCCCAGAGAGGCTGTGGAGTCTCCCTTCTCTGGAGACATTCAAAACTTGCCTGGACATGACTCTCTGCAACTGTCTCTAGGTGAACCTGCTTTAGCAGGGGGTTGGACTAGATGATCTCCAGAGGTCCCTTCCAAGCCTGAACATTCTGTGATCCTGTGATTCAGTTTTGGTCTTGTTTCTAAATAGAAAGTAGAGCAATAGAAATCCTAAAATATTTTTTATTTTAACTTAACTAACATAGGAGCTTCTTTTTCTCCTTTTGTAATAGGGTGGAAGCGTAGTGGAAAGACTGAGAAAAACCATTGTATAGATGTTACGTCTTAAGACCTTTTCATAATGAAATTGATTCATTTGTGTTGTGGAGTCAACTGGAATCTACTTCAATTCCTATTGTGCTCTCTTCTGTGCTTTCTCTTGCAATTTTGAATGTTATATTTACTGCAAAGCAGACTACCGTTCATTTTTTATGTTATTGTTATTTACAGTTATTGACAACTAATGAATAGAAAAAGGACTTTGGATTGTTCCTTCCTTTCTGTATAATCTTTGACTTGATACTTGACTCACTGAAGCTTCAAGTTTCAAGAACTGCTTTCTACAGACATAGCTGCCATATTTCCTAGCAAATTCTGCAGAAATTCTTACTAGAAGCTTTACAAGCAAAAGGTCATGTCCAGTACTGGAGCAACAAGCTGCTTTCTGGCCACCTCTCAAAATGTATTCAAAATATATAAAAGCAAAGTACTCCAGCAGCACAATGATGGAGGCTGTATAAACACTTAGAAGACTAGCCAAAGGAAATGGCTTATTTAGGCAGAATAGTCAAAACACACATTTAGCTCACCAAATTGTGTCTCTCAAAGATAATATGCTTTAAGAGATTTTCTTTTCTCCAAACACATTCATCGCTTTAACAAAGGTAAAAATGTTTGAGAACAAGATATATTCCTACAGTCATTTAAAACTCCACAACGCATCCTATACCAATGGACAAATGCTACCTGGAATCCAAAACTACAGTAAAAACACAGGTTTAGTATTAAATTGGAGAGGGGAAAAGATAGGAGGAGAGGGGAGAAGGATTTCCTGGCAGAACAGGGACTGCTGATTCTTCTGCAGATCATTTTTCATTTACATATAAACTATGTGAAGTGAGAACATACACCCAGACTATTTCTCCAGCTGCTCCAATGTATTTTAACAGAAGTACATTGCTTTTCAGTTGTCAGAGCACAGAGAACCTAAGATAACCAAGGTTGTTAGGCTTTTTTTGGAGGAGTAGTTTGGGTTTTATTTTGGGGTGTTTTTTTTCTTGGAAAGAGATTTCCCCATTTGCAATTTGGGTTATGAAAGTAATTTACATTTTTCTATCAGCTTTAATTGTAGACTATTGCTTAGATATTTAAGTGCTGAATAAAACTATAAAAACACCAATCTTTCATATAATTCTGTAATGTAGTGGAATAATGAAACAGAGACCCTCCCTGAAGTCAAAGGCTCTCAGCTTTCCAAAGTTACTGGTCTGTATGACAACACTGGGAATTAAAAACAACACACACACACTCACACCCTCGAACAGCCTAACGGAAGCTTTTCAAAAATATGACTGATGCAACCTTTTGAAAGGGAACTAAAGGAAAAACATTTCAAGAACAAACAATTTCAAAGTGAGTATTGTTCAGGAAGACAGCATCCATATACCAAACATTTTGCTTCAAAATACTAAAACGGAAAGAATGATCTTACTCTGTAAGAATAGATTTGTATAGCTGAAGAATTACAAACATGGCCATAGAAAATGCTATCTTACCTTCCTTTTTTAACCATTTCACAATGTTTCCTTCTTCCATTGTAGGAGAAAGTGCAGGCATGAGAACTTTAATACCAGGTGTACCTGTAAAACAAACACATAATTATCTAGACTAAATATTTTTTCAGTACACTTACTTTCTCAGTCAACTGCTTAACACAAATGGAAGTAACTGTCTTTCAGATTTATGCACTTTTGAACAAAAGATTCACTATGATGCTCTTTTCTTATGACAACTATGCACTCCCAAGAGCACCAAGGAAAACAAGGCACTAAATATAGAACCTCTATGTTACAGAGGGAACAGGAGCTATTGTATTAAGTCATAAATAATACAAAGCATCAAGCAAACTAAACTCTACCTTAAGTAAAAATATATATAGAAACTTTTGCTTTGATGAAGATGACTTTATATACTCACACTGCTTCAGCTTTGATTCAATTAATTTTTAATGGAAACTTTCTCCACAACCAAGTCTTATTCCATTATTAAAAATACATAAAGTAGTATTTCAAGTACCCTCTCAGTTCAGCCTGACCTACTGAACAATCCTACAACGGATGCAAGCGAAATAGAGTTACATACCTTCTGTCCAACAGAAATGTAAACAGAAAAAAATCTACAACTTGGTTAGAGCACTAACTACACACAAGCCATCATGTGTAGGATGAAAAAGCAGCTATAAAATACAAATATACATTGGGGGGGGGGGGGGGCGGGAAGAGTAGCTAGCGTGGAGCTGTGATTTTAATTTTTTATTCCCCCCTTGCCCCTGACATGCCATAACTTTTAAAGCTGCCAGCTATCACACCCTGACTCTTGCGTATCAGGGACATATGTACTAAACCAAACCACATTTCCATTTTGGGGGGATTTCCACACATGATCCTGCATATGCTTCCTTCTGCCCTGTCAGGGTCTCTGAGCAAAACCTTGAATAAAACACTGTGCCGCAGTCTGTCACAGAAGTGAATGAGATGAGTCTTAAAGACTTGTCCTCTCATTTCCTGCTTGCCGGGCAGGAAGGAAGTCTGAGCATAAGACTTGTCAGGTATAAGCCCAGAGGAGAGAACACACAGACACATGCACGCACAGCTATCTCAATCCTCAAGATAGGCTGAAATTGCTGCAATCACAAGAAACTGGGTGACAGTTATTGATACGTTCCTTGTTGATGAACCATGATGTGCTACAGAGCATAGTGTAACTCCACGCACAAATTCCTCAGTAGTGTTTACCATAGTTTTTCTTCCTAGTTATGCAGTGTATCAGCAGTATGACGATGAATGTATGACCAGAGTACCAACCAGGCTGGCATCTTCTCTTCTGTTCAGTGTACTTTATCCATCCTCAGGCTTCTAGTCATGGGTATGCATGTGTGAGGACAGAGTGGGGTGTAAATGTGCGGAACATATCTAGACAATTGCTAGAATGCTTTCCAGCTTTTAGCCAAAGGCTAGATACTTATATCTTGATTATAACCTCTGTCTTAATGCTGAACTGAAGAATTAAGAGCATGCAAGGCAAACTGTGTAATTCCATTCCCCAAAGCTCAAGCATTAAAAAAAAAGAAATGGGAATTCAGAGTCCTGAATTCCTAGACCAGAAGTTTGGTTGGTGTCCAGTTTTGACTGGGACAGAGTTAATTTTCTTCCTAGTAGCTGGTGCAGTGCTGTGTTTTGGATTTAGTGTGAGAACAATGTTGACAGCACACCGATGCTTTTTGTTGTTGCTGGGTAATGGTCATACTAAGTCAAGGACTTTTCAGTTTCTCAGGCCCTGCCAGTGAGAGGGCTGGAGGGGCACAAGAAATTGGGAGGGGACACAGCCAGGACAGATGACCCAAACTAGCCAAAGGGATATTCCATACCATATGGTGTCATGCTGAGTAGATATAAGCTAATGGAAAAAGAAGGAGGTGGGAGGGACATTTACCATTATGGTGTTTGTTTTCCCAAGTAACTGTTACATGTGACGGAGCTCAGCTTTCCTGGAGATGGGTGAACACCTGCCTACTGATGGGAAGTGGTGAATGAATTCCTTGGTTTTGCTTGCGTGCACAGCTTTTGCTTTACCTATTAAACTGTCTTTATCTCAACCCACAAGCTTTCTCGCTTTTACTCTTCTGATCCTCTCCCCCATCCCACTGTGGGGGGAGTGAGCGAGTGAGTGGCTCTGTGTGGTGCTTAGTCACAGGCCAGGATTAAACCATGACAGTTGGTCTTGTCAGAATCCACCACGAACACTACATCCCCCTTTCTCCTGTCCTCCTCCTCTTTGCTGCAGGCTGTGGAATTTTTTCTAGATGACAGATTAAATAATATATTTTAAATTAATAAAGCTCCCCTGATCCTAGTACTCCAGACACTGATGATCTACCTTTTTCACTGATAAACTTTTCCAATGCTTATTTATCCTTTCTGCTAGGAAACTATCTACTTTGCAGAATAAAATTGCCTAATTTCAAGTTTCAGTGATTGTATCTTATGCCTGTTAAAAAGCTTGAAAGATTTCTCATTACAGAGATTCTTCTCATCAGTGAGTGTCTATATATATAGACCAGGTAAATTCTTACCCTTTTCTTTCCTTTGACAAGCAAAATAAAAATATCTGAGAAGTCCAACGTATTTAAGCAACACAACATCACAACACTCTGGCCCTACAACACCATGTACTAAACACAGCTAGCTAGCCCATCACTTCAGTCTCCCAGTTGACTAAATTTGTTTAGTAAACCCATACATAGAAGGAACTGGCACTGCCCAGCAGCAAGCTGCATGCCATGTTAAGCGGGATTCTTCTGAGGACAGGGTTTGTGATGCAGCACATTCCCTGGCTTCATAGCACACTACATCTCTTGCTATTTGATCCAGTATATCAAAGTAGTTATCTGACATACAGCTTGTAACACAAAAGATCTTTTTGGCCTTTTAAGGATAGTTAAAAGGCTGAATTAAACATATCTTTATTCAGATACTATTTTTAAGAGTCGTTTTCCAGCACTTGAAAGATTTTTGAGGTTCTTTCTTTAACTTTTCAATCTGAATCTGTATTCAGTTAAAGAACAGAAACAGAAACATAGAAAGTACATTGTATACAACAGCAAGAATCAATTCTACTTCATATTCCCTTGTCTCTAATGCTCACCATTAAGGCTTATTATCATTCAATAGGCAACAATACCACATTTCTCCCAGTTGCTGTATCGCTTAGAGTAATCATGAACAGCTTTAAAACCTTAGAAATTAATCCTTCCCCCCCATTATTTGGAAGGTGAAGGAAAAAAAAAAACCTAGAATTTTGAGCTGAAAAGCATGTGTCACCTAGAGTAAGAATGCCTCTTATCTTTATTTCCAAGTCCTAAGAGTTACCATGGTTAAGATTTCAGAGAACACAAAGATAGAAGTGAAACTTCAACTAATACACAATGATTTAAAGGAATTAAAAGTGTCCACCTACGTTCTGTAATTCATTAATGTTAATACATCCAATACATCTGACCTTGTCTTTCTCATTGCAATAGAATTATGAAAGAATAAATCGCTACTCTTGTAAAAGAATGTAGGTATTCAACCATAAATATTTCAGAGATTAGGTAGAGTGAAAGACATTACATAGAAATAATGGAAAAACTATTTTCATTATTTCCATTATTATTTAAACTCTCTTCCCACACCCAACTAGCAGAAGGACCTCATGGCAGTGACTCGGGGAGCAAAGTCCCTCCTACTGTAAGAGATCAGGTTTGTGACCACCCGAGGAACCTCAACACAGGTAACTCTAGCATGCATCTTGCTGGGTCCCATAGAGTCCTGAGAGAATTGGCTGATGTATCTGCCAAGCCACCCTCCATGGTATTTAAAAAGTCATGGCAGCCAGGTGAAGTCCCTGGTCACTGGAAAAAGGGAAACATTGCACCCATTTTTAAAAAGGGTAGAAAGGAGGACCCTGGGAACTACCGACGTATCGGCCGCACCTCTGTGCCTGGGAAGGTCATGAAACAGACCCTCCTAGGAGCTGTGCTACAGCACATGGAGAACAGGGAGGTGATTCGAGACAGCCAGCATGGCTTCACCAAGGGCAAGGCCTGCCTCACCAACCTAGCAGCCTTCTATGTTGGAGTGACTACCTCAGTGCACAAGGGAAGAGCTACAGATGCTGCCTATCTGGACTTCTGTAAGGCACAATCCCCCACAACACCCTTCTCTCTAAACTGGGGAGCTATGGATTCGATGGGTGGACTGTTTGGTGACTGAGGAATTGGCTGGATGGCCACATCCAGAGGGTAGTGGTCAATGGCTCCACGTCCAGATAAAGACGGGTGATGAGTGGTGCCCCTCAGGGGTCCACATTGGGACCAGTACTGTTCAATATCTCCATCAGTGATATAGACAGTGGGATGCACTCTCAGCAAGTTTGCAGATGACACCAAGCTGAGTGGTGCAGTTGGCACACCCGAGGGATGGGATGCCATCCAGAGGGACCTGCACAAGCTCAAGAAGCAGGCCCATGTGAACTTCATGAGATTCAACAAGGCCAGGTGCAAGGTCCTGGACCTGGGTCAGAGAAACCCCCAGTATCACTACAGGCTGGGGGATGAAGGGATTGTGAGCAGCACTGCCAAGAAGGACTTGAGGTACTGACACATGAAAAATTGGCCATGAACCAACAATGTGCACTCACAGCCTAGAAAGCCAACCGTATCCTGGGAAACATTAAAAGAAGCATGGTCAGTCTCTTGAGGGAAGTAATTCTGCCCCTCTAATCTGCTCTGGTGAGACCCCACTAGGAGTACTGTATATAGCTCTGCAGTCCTTGGTACATGAAAGACAGGGACCTGTTGGAGCAGGTCCAGAGGAGGCCCATAAAGACAGTCAGAGGGATGGAACATGTACCTCTCCTATGAAGAAACATCTCTCAGCCTTTCCTCACAAGGGAGATGCTCCAGTCCCCATAATCATCTTTGTAGCCCTCTGGACCTTCTCCAGTGGTTCCATGTGTCTCTTGAAGTGGGGAGCCCACAACTGGACACAGCACTCCAGATGCAGCCCCACCAGGGCAGAGCAGAGGGGGAGAATCACTTCCCTTGACCTGCTGGCCACACTGCTCCTAATGCACCCCAGGGTCCCATGGGCCTCCTTGGCCACAAGGGCTCACTGCTGGCTCATGGGCAACTTGCTGCCCACCAGCACTCCCAGTCCTTCTCTGAAGAGCTGCCTTCCAGCTGGTCAAGCTCTAGCCCATACTGGTGTGTGAGGTTGTTCCTCCCCAGGTGCAGGACCCTACACTTGCCTTTATTGAACTTCATCAGGTTCCTCTCCGCCCAAGTCTCCAGCCTGTCCAGGTTTCGCTGAATGGCAGTGCAGCCTTCTGGTGGATCATCCCTCCCTGCTTTGTATCATCAACTGTATAAAAAAATAAATAAAATAAACAGGAAACAGAGGAGAAAGAAGTATCCAAAAAATCTAAGCATGTGCCAAAACTGAAAAAGTGAAACTGCAATTTTCCATACTATTGTGCCTCACTGCAAGAATTGTATCTCAAAGTGACCCAAGAAGATACAAGACTTTAATAGCCAATAGAGTAGGCTAACAGTGTTCTCAGGTACTTAACAACTTCTTACTAACAATCACACTACAACAAAACCACACCACACAGAATAAACCCACTTATCACTAGATAGAAATGGCAAAACCTCTACTGAGTAGATCAGAGAAGTATCCACAATGGTAGCTAAATAAAAATTTCCTTCATACCTCCCCAGCTTTTCACCACTTATGCAGAATATTTGACTTGTAATAAAAGCTTGTTGTTATTATTACATAGGTAAGTTTTCCTGCTACTGGAGCAAGCCCAATATATCATATAGCTTAAAGGAAAATTCTTTTTAAAAAAAACACAACAAAATAACAAAAACAAAACCCTACAATGTTCTGCTGCTACTGTTTCGAAAGATATGGGGAGCTGATGGCTACTCAGCTGCTTCAGCAGGCAAGACAATATAAACCCTCTTAATGAGATAGATGTTACTCCGTATCACTGATGTGCTAGTGGAATAGTTCACTCTGCATCAAATCAAAACGAAAGAACATCCGTCTTTCCACTGCTACTCTCATGCTTTATGTTGTAACTCAAATAGCCTTCTTTCCCTTCTCAACCTATGGACACACTTCAGTGTAATTCTATCCTCACAAATCTACAAGTATATTTAGAAATTGTAACAAAAATAAACTATCCCTATGTTCCACTTTTCGCTGAAGAGGCTGCATACAAGACCTTGCAAGCTGCGGGTAATGACGTTTACTACTACCTAGAAGACTGCTAACCTTTTACTTCAAAACATAATTACATATAAATATTGTACTATCCTATGTAGTGATTTCATTCAGAAGATGAAATATCTGGCTGTAGAAGTCTGAATTGTCCCTGCAGACTTAAAACATATTGCAATATGACTGCAAACGTCGTAGATGTTTTCCATTAAACTGTTCACTGCAAGTTCAACATACTGCTTAAGTTACAAAACAATGCACGTGTGGAAACATTTTGTTTCCCAAATGGATTCAAACAAAAAAACCCCACCACATCACAGGTCTTAATTTAAAAAGACAACACCAGCTTACTTATAGCTGCTAAGTGTTAGCATTTGAAATTCTGCTGTGTTGTCCCACACAGGAGTTACATACATTTTTAATCTATTTTATTGTAAGGCTTAAAAAAACTTCACATAAGCTGTAGCTGCTAGTTTGAAGAAAATCTGTGTATCCAAGAGAATTTGTTCTTGGTGACATATTTTATGAATCCAGTTGAGTCTTGGCACGATGTTTCTGCCTCCTTCCTTCTCCACGAAGAGATTCAATGCATGCTTAGGCTATCAGACTGACGAACAGCACTTTAAGAGGAGAGCAGACCAGCAGACCTCTGTAATATCCTGTTAACTACAATCGAAGAATCCCATTGACAGTGAATTTTGTACTTAAACTTATCCAGCCTAACACAGGTTCAATGCCTCTTTTTAACATACTTTGATATGGAAAATAGCTACAGCATTGTCAAACCAACAGAACTGCAATGAACTGAAGACAATGCTTTAAGCGCCCCACTGGAGAGAGATTTTGTGACTTCCTAAACCATATTCTGTAACCAGTAGAGAACTGCAAGATTTACTCCAACCTGGTATCAATGATAAGATTAAGAAATATTAAAAACACAGAAAAATTGACAGACCTCCCACATAAAGGTTCATTCTATTTTTCTTTCTTCTGACGTGCAGAATTAGACTCTATAACTCGAAAGTTATAAAGTAGGTATGTTTATTGCGCGCAGATGCACGGGGGATCGCTCCTCCACTAGCGTGCATGCCCGAAGCGAGGAACCATCTCACATTTATACAATGAAACAAATGAATATTCAATTAACGCCTATACATATTCGTTACCTAAACCCACTTCATATGTTAATTAGCTTATCAGTCCTTTGCCTGGAATGTGGTGGTCTTGCAGGTTTGTAGGTGATTCATGTTCTTGTGACCATCCGATCTTCTCCAGCAAGGAGACTTAGCACTCCCTCCCTCTAGATAGCATTGGAATATCTCTCATCCTTTTCTCATTCTTTTTTAAAATAGCCCCTTTTGTTAGAGGAAGAAGGGCAGGCGTCTCCTCAAAACTGTAGGCGTCTCCTCAAGGCTGTGTGCCTATGTGACCAGACACCGCACCCATGACCAGTCACCATACCCACATTCCTTGAGCAGACATATACAATCACAAACGATGTCCATTGTCCCCATTTCACACTATTTCTCCATATCACTTCCTTGCAGCCAACAAACTAGGAATTCAATTCTGAATTAATAGTTCTGACTATGCAAAACATCTTTCTCCCTATTATATCACCACCACAGAGAGGGACAGAAACATAAAAAAGCAAAAAACTGAAGCGACACAACAAAAACTAGACCCACATAAGCCAATACTTTTTCAAACAGTGGTATTTTCAGAAACATACATGTGGAGAAATAAGACTAATGCTAAAATAATACTGACTTAACTTTAAACTCTCAAACTAGGAACCAAGAGCGAGTTTCATGTCCAAAAGAGCTGTATTTTACAAGAGAAGTTATGAGTTTTCTCTTTGTTTTCTTTTTAGAGGCTACAGTAAACATTTAAGAAGAATGGTGTCACCGAGATATGCACCACCTTAAAAGCAGTCAGGAATACCAAGAGGGTTCAAAGTAGTAAGTCAATGAGGAAAGCGTGAACAAGTTAAATGTGTGATATATCCACCTTAATACCAAAAGCTTACTGTAAGGAAGAAAAAGATTCCACACCTAAAATTAATAACTTTAGTCCAGCTATGTATTAAATAAGCCTTTCTCACCATGAAGATATACAGACTATAACAGATTGCCTAGGAGGACCATAGACAAGAAGTCTTTAAGGAGTTAGATAATACGACTAACGCAGAGCTAGCTAACCCTGCATCAGACAAAAAGACAAACATATACTTTATGAAGAATGAAGCAATTGCTTTCTAATAAAATTTGAAATTAAATAACATTTGTTTCAAGAACAGGGATAGCCTTCCTTGTATTATACACAGCTTTGTTATATTATACACAGTTTTGCAAAGAAAAATATGTTCATGCTGCAAAGCAAAAGACAACCAGTGCTGGAAAGAAGGGTGTACTGAGATCTAAAGCACACTCATTAACAAGTCTCTAAACTACTACCGAGTTTTCTGGTAAAATGCACATATTTTTATGACACAAGGTTAGCAAGAGCTCACTTCATTATAAGTGCACTTAAAACCCAAGGAGTTCAGGTATTTTAAGCTCCGTATCACACCAGTACCTATTAACGATGTACCTGATTATTGTTTAAATGTCTTACAAGCTGTAACTTACAGATCAAGTAGGGAAAGAAAACAAATCACGTTTAATTTGGGCATTAAAACTCTTCCCACATTTCAGAGACAAAGGAAGTAGTAAGTAGAAGATCCACCTAGTAATTCTGTAACAACAAACTCCTGAGACCAGAAAAAGTATCTTGAAAGGCTGTTGCCACAACTTATAGGCTGACTTCTATGTAGCAATGTACGCTAGACAAGCAATTACGGAAGTCAAACTCCATTTCTCCTTTAAAAAAAAAATACATAAAATATAGCTTCCCTGCCCTTCTCTAGCTACTTGAAACATTACTTGTAGAATAATAAGTTGACAGAAAAATGGTGGAATTGTCAAACATTTAAAAAAAACCAAACCCAAATACCTTCTCTTTTGTTACACCTAGAAAACACTCGACTATTTTCAATTGTAAGCACTTTTATTCCCCTTATCCACAACACTTGAAGAAGGCCTCATCTCCCAACGACGTCTTCCTCTCTAGACTAATTCCTCCAGCTTTCTCCCAGCGGTCACGTTTTCTGGGCCTTTCGAGGCTCTCGCCTCCCTCCGAATCCCCGCGGTACCTCCGCTACCCCCGGACACCGACCCCGCCGCGCCCGGCCGCCCCCCTCCCCATCGGCCGCTGCTGTTCAGCTTCTGCTCAGGGCACCAAAAGCCCTGCCCGGCCCTGCCACCCCACACACCCACCCGGTAACACCGGGCCCTCGTACCCTACCACCACCTTGCACGGCTTTTACTTCTCGCCCAGCGCCACCCATCCCCATCCCGCATCGAACGCCCCAAGCCCTCCCCACACACCTGCAGCAGGCCGACGGCGCAGGCCTCCGACTAACAACGAGGGGTGCAGGACCCAGCCCAGCACTCACCCAGCAGCTCGCGGGTCTCATGCAGGCACCTCCAGCCGCCTCGATGGGGGGAAAGTCCGCCAGCGCGCAGAGCTGGCCGCCCCCGCAGCAGCAGCCTCGCCACCGCGCCCTTGCCGCCGCAGCTCAGCCACAAGGAAGCTGCCATCTTGCTTCTCCTCCCTTCGCCGCCCCCCCCCAGCGCCGGGGCTGTCTCTCTCGGTGCCTGAGCAGAAAAAAAGCGGCACACCTCCCACTGCCGGGCCACCTCAGCGCGGAACACCGGCTTCACCGGCGCCCCCTGCCCTGCCGCTGGCTGCCTGCCCGCGCCTAGCGCGGCGGGGAGCCCTCCCGCAGCACCAGCCGCTCGCCTGCTCGGGCCGAGCGCCCCTATCGCCCCAGGTACGAGCCAATGCCCGCCACCGTGGCGCCCTTCCCGGCCCTGCCTGACCGCGGCGTGCGCCCGCTACCGGCCCTGCCCTGCCCTCCCGACCTGGCGCGGCGCCTGGTCTCGCCGCCCAGCCCGGCTGCCCGCGGCAGGTCCCGCTCGGGCCGATGCCCCACCGCTGGGGGCAGGCACCCGCGCGGCCCCGCCGAAGGACCCCCGCGCCGCCCGGCGACATGGCGGCCCGCGCCAGCGATGCCGCGCAGGTAACGGGGGCCGCGCGCGGGCGTCGCAGGGGCGGGCGGGGCGCGCGCCCGGTCCTGGGGCAGCGTCCCGTTCCGGC